>NC_067398.1:184296386-184667219 GCF_016432865.1 Antechinus flavipes
ATGCACTGTTTCAAATAATTGGTATGGTCTGGCTGTTTTGTTTTTGTTTGTCTTTTTTCTTCACTAGCAATTTTGACATCTTTCCAAAGTGAACATTATGTAACTGTCACAAGGTGTAGAATCACTTCTTTTCTCCTCAAGGGACACCTGCTCATTTCCTTTCTCTTGCCTGGATCTGCAGTGAACAGAAGGTTGAGGGTCTGCTTGCCTTCCTGTGGCTCAGCTCAGAGCTATCGATCACACTACCCCATGTGTGAGGACATCGACTATCCAATCTGGAAATCTCCTTCTGTGCTGTCCTAGCATGGGCTCTGTGCATTTTGCCTTACTCCTCTTGGAGGAACAAGTAGGAAAGAAATAGCAAAGACAGTCTCTACAAGTGTGACTAATTAGCAGGGGGAAAGGTCTTGTTGCCCTTTTTTTCTAGATTAAAATGTGAAGAACTTTATTCCAAAATAACCTCTTCTCGTTAAGGGAAAGAGAAGTGAATGGAGAGAAATATTAAGATGGAGGACTGGGGGGAAAGAAAGAAAGAAAAAGGGATGGCAAGAGGAGGCAAGGATACAGAGAAGAGATGGGAAAAAAGGGGAGAGAAGGAAACAGGATAGAGAAGGGGGAGAAAAAGATTTTGATTAATTTCAAGAATGCAAAGAGATTTCTTCAATGATGATTTAATGAAGAGATGGTGTCCACAAAGGAACTTTGCTATTTTATGAAACTACTTTCAGGACAAACTGTTTTTACCGGTTTGGTCCCAGGAGCATCTCTTTTTTAGTACCCCACAGTTTCTTTGTGCAGAAATCATAATGTTGACAAGGCTTTGAAACACTGCCATTTAGCCCACACCATGGAAAGCTCTGCAAAGTCCAGATGTCCTCCACACTGCTCTATAGCCAGGACTCAGCCTTTTTCTTCAAGTGGGCATGTACATTTTCTGGCCAAACACCTGTGCCATGGTGGCAGCCTCCCACTATTCAGAAGTGTTGGGGGATAGAGAAAGAGCTCATTTTTCCTCCTCTCCTCAACTTTAAAGCAAATAATCCAAAGTTTTCTGCACTGAAAATCACAATTTTTCCATCTCCAAGTCTCAGACTTTGATATAGCAGTTCCAGGGAAAGAATAATAATTAACCTGAAAATGCATATTATCAGGCTAGAACCACGTGTGTTTTAGAGTGCGGATTCATAGATTGGAAGGAAAGGTTCTTGGGCATAGAAATAATATCTGAATTAGATGAGGAGAGGGCCTTGGAAATCTGCTAGTGAAGGCTGCTGTAAATTTGGGAAAGAAGAGACTGCTTCAGTAATTGGGATTACCCTGTTTCTCCCCAAACAGAAATTCAGTACTTATGCATATGTGGAACACAAGAAATTATTCAAAATAAAATATATGAATGGAGTGAAAAACATAGGAAAATATATCCATCCACAAAGCATCATTTGCTTAAAATAAGCCATTGGCAGTCATTATGGAGAGTAGAATAACATTTATATTTAGTAAAATTTTTTGTTTTAACAAATCCTTTTAAAATTGCATCTTTTAAAAAAATTGTTTATATAAAGAATATTTCAGTGAATTAAAATATTTGTAACAAAATTAAACTAAACACAAAAAAATTGCCTCCAATTTTTCATTCTAGCTTAAGCCTCTTTTTTAAAAGTCTACAAAAAATTCAGAATTTATGTAAGGCAAGATGATAATGTATTTCTCCTGCAGCTATGACCTACACTATTTAATTTACAAAAGCTGGAGAGAACTGAAGACAGTTCCTTACATGGGTTGCTATTTAAAATAAACCTTTTTATAATCAAGGTAACCTCAAATTGAAGAAAACTTGCCCCCAAATAAAGTGCAAGTATACACTGAATACCTGAATTCCTTATTTTAGCAGTATTTTTTTCCCCTATAACAATTTCTATTCCATTCCAAGCCAAAGGGCTTGGTTTTTAAGTATGCTAAACTTAAGGACAATGTTATTTTATTTTTTTTTTATTTCAAAATGGCAGCTATGATTCCATTCCAACCAATATGTACTAAATTTCAGGATGAAAATTGAAGAACCTTCCCAAATCCCAGAGTTGGCAAAAAGCAAAGTAAATAATGAGACCAAGCAATAGATCACCCACAAGTCTCCTGACAATAAAACCAGGTGATATTCTGCCCACTTAGAAACAAACAGGAGTCCCTTCCCAAAGGAGACCAGGTCCCACACGTCAGTAGCACTCACTTTTTTATCCTCTCTCCAAAGGATGCTACTTCATCAAGGATGTTCTGAACACTGACACACACCTCTTGGATGGCATAGATTTTATTTATGAATCCTTTTTTTTCACTGTCCTAAAACATAATTAAAAGGAGATTCTGTGTTAAGGTAAGAGGGGAAAAGGGGGATATTTTATTATGCATGAACTCTTTTAATTGACCTTGTAACTTTTTTCTTTTACATATATATTTGAACATATATGTATGTATATAAACCAAAAGCATTATGAACAAGGGTCTTATAAACATATAAAACTTACTAAAGCATACTTACATATTAAATCACAAGATTTTGAACTAAAATGGACCTTCTAACATTATTTAGTCTAACTCTCATATTTAACAGACTTGAAAACATTCAAAGAGGGCAAGGAGGCAGAAAGTGATTTGCCCAAGATGACAGATTGTAAATAGCAAAGCAGAGAATTGAATTCAAGTCCTTGAATTCACATCTCTTTTTCTTTTACATATAATCAGTAAATGAAAAGTAGGGATACAGAGAAGTATGTGGTTCTTCCATAGTTTAAGAGTAATTTAAAGTCATAAAACTTGGTTTTTACTAATAAAAACATTCCTATTCATACAAATGGAATCACAAAACTTGACTCCCATTTCTTTGAACTAGCTCCTAGATCAACCTCAGTTCCCTCACTAATTCACCAGAGCTCCTTGTCCCAATTTTAATCCCAGAAGTCTAAATTTTGTAGTATTTTCTGAAAACTCAGCAGCAGAGGAAAAGGAAAAAAAAAATAGGAAAATGAGTTACTAATGCGAAAGTGTCAACATTGGGGGTAGGTGAGATGTATATGTAAGGATTGTTAGTCTCTAGGTGAACACTGGTTGCAACTCAGGTGGTTAGTAAAATTTGAACACTTAGATATAGCATTTATCTGATTAAGTAGCTCAGGCTATTAGCTATTAGTTTACCATTTTCAATTCTCTGTAATTCAAAAGTACAAGTATCCTAAATTCAAACTAGATTAAAGTAGGGAGGGTGGGGAAGGATTTGGCAATTAACCCAAGGGCAAGTGTATAATTGACTTTTGACTTTCCCAGCTAGAAGTCAGGGAATTGTACCTATGAGTACTTCCAAGGTCTCCTTTGAAATGTAAATTAATTTTGAATAACCCAACAAACCTATTGTCCCATTGGGTGGATAGTTCTTACAGTTAGAAAGTGTAGATGTGAATTTAAGTGTGGTGATTTCTACTTTTAGAAAGTGACGGTGAGGGGAACTGATAAGACTTGTTTCCTTGTCAGACGGGATGATTGAAATGAGTACTATAAGCAGAAATCCAGGTAGGACATTGAAAAGAGCAAACTCTTTGGGTAGAGCAAACTTGAGACTTGGAGGGAGGAGGCTAAAGAGAAAAAGAGTTGATAAGGATTATTAAACTGAAATATTTACATTTCATAGAAGACCAGAAGTTGTTTATTCCAGTAGATACATTTCTTTGTCTCTTATCTTTTACTTTGCCCCACTTTCCCTTCCCTCCAAATCCCTACTTGTTTCTCTGGTTGCTTGCATTACAAATCTTTGTGCTTAAAATCCTAGAAAATATCTGTAGTCTTCCTTAAGGAAGATCTTGGTAAAAAGAGAGGGTGTGGCTCTGATTCAGTTGGGGGGAGAGGGGGAGAAGAAAGGGGGAAGCAGACTAAGCCCTCCGGCTCTGTGAAGGGAAAAGCAGGACCAGACTGAACTAGAAGGCCTGGATTCAGGCTCCTGCTGAAGGAAGACTGTGTTGGGCTTTTCACCATTTGAAATTCTGCTTTGGAAAGTAGTACCACCCAAATTTTCCCAGCTGGCTTTGTGGAGACTATCCAATCTACCTTCTATAACAGTGTGAATGTCTACGGAAATGTAGATCCAATTTCATTAATTTGACTTCCTTTGAACACTTGAACATTGTGCCAGAATGCTTGAGACCTCCTCTTGTGGCAGTCAGTTCTCCACTTACTGGAAGGAACCAAGGGAACTAGAATAATAATGCTACCACCACATTTACATGTAACTTCCTATCCATTTCAGAGGAGCCCTGGGCACTTTATACATGAAACATTTCATATATTTGGACTTCAGCCATCTTAAAACAGAGGATGTAGAAAGGCAACTGGCATATTTTCTGCCAATGAGGTGAAATTACTTGTAGCCCGTGACATGGGAGTTAATTTATAATCAGACCCAGTATACTCATGCTGAAATTAAATTTCCAAGGGAGACCTCAAAACATTATTCACCTCACTTATGTCTAAATGGAGGGTCAGCCAGTGAGGGTAGATGTATCCCATAAAACTTCTCAATAATGGAAAGGTAAACAAATATCACCTACCCCATGTTACTACTCTCTTCAGAAGTCACATGCCAATACAAACATAGATGCCTCAACTTCTCTTTTTTTTCTTCCTCCAGTTAAAAGAAAAATCTAACTCAATTACATAATTATGTTCTTTAGAATAAAAATAACCAGAGACTACTTCCTGTATACTTCATAACATATTCTGGGCCAATAAAGACATTGGCCTTTGGCCCTTCCTTTCTTGAATTCAGGCTAAGTTTAATCATGTGTAATGGAATAAAACATCTCCATGAGTTCCCTTTGAAAAGAGAATTAAAATTGGGGTTAAAGCATAGCATTTATAAGAAGACACTTCCTGTACTTGAAGGGTGAGGGTGGTGGAAAGTCAACAGATATGTAATTACATAAAATAGCAATTTTTGATGTATTGATAAGCTTTGTCAAATTTGCTTTGAGAGGAAATGAGGAAATATAAAGACAAAAAATATCAACAAAATTTAAAAAGAAAGAAACTTATTTCAGGTACTATAGTCTATCCTTCCTTATTATTAACCTCATCTTCTTTTGTATGACTACTATAATTGCTAAATTATTGACAGAGGAAGTGAAATTTGGGGTCTTCAACTCAATGATGGAACTCAAGAAATATTCTGGAAACTATCATTTTAGATGTCATTAGTACACTTGAGGGCTTAACTGAGAAAACATTCTTTGAAATTCATCTATAAAGACTATTTTTAATAAACACTCCAAAACTTCAGAGTTAAAAAGTAATCAGTTGGTGGTATTGGTTTTGTTTTATTTTGTTTTGACTTCCTACTTTTAATTTCTTTTAAGTGTCTTCTCCAAAATAAGAAGATGCTTTGCAATGTTAGCAAAGCTTTGAAAAGCAAGTGCTTTGGAATAGAAATTTTATATTAAAATCTCTTTTATCACAAACTGCCTCCCTCCACTGTGGTCTCCAATGAATGAAGTAATTACTCTTTATATACAGTATATGACCCAAAACTGCAATGGGTAATGGAATTGCTCTGTGTTGCATTCCAATATTTCATACTTTTTTTTCTCTTAATGTTCAATACTTTATTAGTAGAGAATAAATTGGTACATTTCTTTTATTGTCGTTTTTGCTTTCCTTTATAAACCAGCTTGGATGAAGGAAATATCATATAGTATTTAATCATCCAAAGGTTCACTAGTGACACTACTTTAAAAATGCATTATTAAAGTTTCTTCTGAAGATGTTAAAAAAATTACCCATAAAAGACAGCCAGTGGCTATAAATCAGGAAGCATGTGAGATTTATATTGCAAAACTATTTCTAATGATTCAGTATAATTTTTAAGCGATCTTTTTTTATTTGTTAGATTTTTAACTTGTCTCTAAAACATCATAAACAACTGTAAGGCAGTACCAAAGAGTCTTCCTCACGTCTGTCTGTGCTGTAGTATAATATATATGTTATCAACAAATTATACCAGATTTTTCAAGGGCTTAAATTGTTCCTTAGTGGTTAAAGCTTGCTGGTAAAAAAACAAAACAAAAAAATAAAAACAAAAACATCCATTCTTTCAGGTCAGCAGGGTATCACTCCATTCACTGAGGCTATAACTTTAAAAAGAGTATCATAATGCTTGGGAGAATCAATGAATGTGTCTATTTTACATGAAGGAAACAGTGCACATTGTGGGAAAACCTGGTTCATTAGCATTCAACCTAAAGATGGAATTTGGGGGTGGGGGTGGTCAAATAGGTGATTTCATTTGCATTCTTACCAATGAGCAAATTCCCTCTACTAACTACTATGCCATTTCTAGTCTTAGAGAGATTACTGAGGACTGAAACTTGCCTATATTAATAGTATGTTTGAAAGAATGGAGGATTTGATATCAGGGTTTACTAACTCCAAGGCCAGTTCTTTCTCCCCTATGCCTCTCAAAGGCATTTACCAATCATTTGAAATTCTGAGTATACTTGGGAAGCAGAACACCAGCCAAGAAGAAGCTTTCAGCGTGCTTACATTCTGACTGATGATGATGATGATTATATTATTTTTTGGTAAGAACACTGGTTTCCTTCTTTGGTGGAATATCTCTGGTTATTGAAGGTCAACAGGCATTTAAGAGAAAAACAATATCTTGGTACGATGTGCTTTCATCTCTGGAACTTCTCATCTGGGGTCAGCTGTTTTGAAAAGTGACTGTCTCCACTGGTCCACTGTTTGTTTTATTTATTTTTTTGGAGGCAGTCAGAGTCACAGGCAAGTAAGACTATGAAAGTGGGTTTGAACGAAAGTCCTCCTGGCTCCAGAATCAGTGCTCTATCATAGCACCACCTAGTCCACTTTCAGGAAGGCCCCATCCAAGATTTTCTTCTCTGGCTATTTCCCAATTATATTATATTCTCAAGGATTTCACTTCCCTAATATATATTCTCTCCTTTAGTTCTGGAACTGTGATCAAATCACCTCAGACTTAGTTCCTAGGAAATCTACTTTTCTAATACCCCAGTAGAAGTGCCTTTTCCCTATAGACACTATTTTTGCTCCCATTTCCCCTGCAATAAAAATGTAAGCTTCTTGAGAGCATGGCATGTTTTGCTTTTTCTCTTCCTAAAACTTACTTAGCACACCACATGGTTCATATATTGTATGTTTATTCATACATCCATCTTATCCCTAGGATTCTTCTTATTAAGGTTTTGATTCCCAAAGAGGTACCAAAAGGAAGTAAATGAAGAACAGAGACTTAAGAAAAATGTTCATATCAGTGATTTTTGTCTACTGCTGGCCCTGCCCTTGAACATCTTTCAAAATGTCCAACAGGTATTTGGAGAAATACTGTTTTATCTTGTTTTCTTGAGGTAAAACTATTATAGGAAAAAAAGGTAAAGTTTGTTTCTTTAAAGCTCTTTCCCTTAACAAATAGACCCCTGAAGGATTTAGTTTCAAATGGGCATTCTTGGTGCATTTTCTTTAAGTTAAGTCACTCAGAATTACACAAACCATTTTTGTAACTTGAAAGCATATAACTGGCAAGAGAAAGCAATTTCTAACATTTCAAAGCATGTGAATTATAATGAAGGCTACTCTGCATCTACCCTCCTCAGAAATTCACTAAGCCTCATTGAAAATTTAGAGGTGCTGTGAATTTGATACTCTGTGTCAGCAATTCCAGGATTTGTTTTAACAAAATGTAAGCTTTCAGATTTAACATGCTTCCTACAAAAAAAAAAAAAAAAAAAAGCTAGTAAAGGAGCATAGCTCGGTATCTATCTCAACTTTAGCTCTCTTACTTCTGTTGGTAGATGAGGAGATATATTTTTAGACATAAACAATGGGAGAATTTGTTTTGTTTGACTATATGTATTTGGTTCAAGAGTTTTTCCCACACACACACATCCTTAAAAAAAAAAAAAAAAGAAGAAGAATGAGGAAAGATAATAGATTTTTGTTTACTAAAAACAAATAAATAAAGAGCTTTGACAAAAGATTGATCAGACAAGTGAGTCTCCTAATTTGATAACAAACACTGTGTTTTAAATCACTTAAACATGTCTGATGATATGCTAATGTCCAATGTAAGGAATGGGAGTTTTACTGTACAGATAGCAGCATGAATCCAAAGGATTTATTAGGAAATGACATTCCACAGCATCACTCCTTGAAATACTCTTCCAACCCAGGGACAGAAGTAAAATTGGATCAGAGCGTAAAAAGAAATGACAATGTTTTCTCCTCCTTCACATTGGAAACATTTCTGTGGAGTCTGAAATTTGAAACACAGGTGATTTTCAAAGACAGGGCTTCAAATAAGTGAAAAGCTAGCTGCACATGTAACTTTGACTAGCCATGAAATTCTGTGCTGACTTTATTAACTCATTGCTAGCTTTCTTGGTACATTGTATTTTCTGATGTCAGATGTAAAAGAGGCAATGTTGTAGAGTAGATAGAGTAACTTCCAAACAAGAAGACATGCGATCAAGGGTAGCTTCTGACACAAAGTAGCTGTGGGACTATGGGCAAAACCATTAAGACATTTGGGCATTTCTGAAAGACAAGAAATTACAAAATAGTGGCTGATCATGGGGAGGGGGAAGTTTCCTTAGTAAGAATTCCCTGAACCAGTTAAATGAAAGGTACAGATTAAAAAAAAAAAAAAAAGAAATCTATGTATATGTGCGTGTATATATACATATACAACTACATAAATATTCAAATAAAATATATACATGTGATTCTGTATGTATATATTTTTCTGCAGCTTTAACTATCAAGACTTGCAAGAATTTCTTGAAATATTAAAGATAATAAGACCAACAATGTATGTGATAAAATGGGAATGTTCTAGTTCTCATTTAAACCAATAGGTATGGTTCTTTGTTTATCTAGGGAGAATGTTTTCTATTTACCTGATTTTTTTTGTTGTTGTTGTTCATATGAAACAGGGAAATTTTGACATCTTAATAAGAATTCCCAATATATGGAAACCTTTTATGCATGCTCAGTTTTACTCCAGATGACTTAGTGTTAACTTGTCAGTTTTTATTTTAGAAAATGATGGTAGATTCTTTATAATGTTACACAGACAAGATCTTATTTTTTCCTTTTGCTGACATGGCATATGTTTTGTGCAGAATGAGCATTTACCTGATCCTAGTTTTTCCTTCCTCTGATGTGACTTAGGTCTATGCTTTTCAATGCTTTTTTCTTAGAATGTACATTTTCTATAGTATTTTAGTGATTGTATGACTTAAAGGGAATGTATTATTATTATTTACCTGTATTTTTAAAAGAAAATAATCACTATAAGGAGAGAAACATTTGATGGACCAGAGTGAGGTACAGGTTTATTTGTTAGGTAATGCATTTCTCAGAAAAAATGGGAACTAGGAAAGAGATGACACATCATTGGAAAGGAAGAGAGACAGAGGAATACAAAGATGCATGGCCTTGAATTTATATATGTACATGAGGAATAAAACCCTATTAATACCAGAAGGAAAACAAAATCACTTGCTACCCTTTTCAATCAATCTACTAGTGTCTATTAACTAAAATAGAAACAGTACATTTTTTTTAAAGGAAAGAAATATAAAACTTCCAAATAAATGAATTTTACTTGGATAAGGCATGAATCATGCACATATGTGAAGATGGGTGAGTTCTTGAATTTCAGGTCCTCTTTTTGAAGGAACAAATTACTTAGGCAAAAAAAGGAAAAAACTCTTATATGAGGCTATTCTACAATTGGGGAATGGCTGAAAAAGTAATGGTATGTGGAATAATGTAATATTAGTATAAATTATAAAATGAATAACAAGAATAGCAACAGAATATTATTAAGCTGCAAAAAAATTACAAAAGAGATAGTTTCAGGGAAACATGAGAAATATAGAATGCAAAATTAAATGAGCAGAACCAAGGGAGTAATTTATAGTATAACAATATTGTAAAAGTGAGCAATTTTGAAATTCTCTGATCAATGAAATGATTAGCCAGAATTCCAAAGATGAATGCAACTAACTTCCTGACAGAGAACTAATGGACTTATATGAAGAATGAACCACACTTTTTATTAATATGTCTAGTAAAAGACATTTGTTTGCTTAGTTATACATATTTGTCACCAGAGATTTTTTTTCTTGAGGGTTTGGGGAAAAGGGGAAAAAAGTGTTTGATGATTGAACAATAAAGTGAAATTTATAAAACCTGTTATGAAAAATCTTAGAGACATCAAATCCAACCCCCTCATTTTGTAGATGAGGAAATAGACTAAGATAGGCAAAGTGCCCTAGATCACACAAGAAGCAGAAGAACTGAGATTCAGACACAGGTCATTCCCTTCCAAATCCAGCATTCTTTTTTCATGAAGCCATTAGAAAGTTATCCAAATCACCACATCTATTTACTTTAGCATTGTATGAACAAACTAAAGTGTGATCAGATCAATATTTGTCCTGGATTTTTCACTACCAATCAGATACTTATGTACATAGATGACTGGGTTGGGGAACACTCCATGGAATATGCACTAAACACTCCTTACAGTTTCTTAGGATATGTGAGGCTCAATGCTGAAAGGCTTGCCTCTCCTTGGGATAACATAAGAGAATCTAGAACCTGGCCTCTTGGTCATAAACCTGTTCTTTCTCATTCCTTTCAAAACTGCATCAAAAAGATTAACCTCTTAACTAGGAAAAATTTTCTATAGTAGATTTTAAAAGGAATGACTCTACCCTCTGTTTTTTTTTTTTTTAATTTCTCTTTCTCTTGGATTTGTGGCAAAATGAGTTTTTTCTCTTTTTCTCTCTCTGGGGTTTCATGTGAGAACTAGAAATGGCGTCTTGCTCACCCAGGACATCCAATTTGTGACTGGCTGAATTAAGCCTGAGAGTAGATCTCAAAGCATTAGGGCTACTTCTTCTATTTTGTATTTGTTCTAAGTATGAATTCCTTAACTAGCAGTCTTTTTTGTTTTGTTTTGTTTTGGTTTTGGTTTTAGATATTTTAATACATTCCTTAAAAGATATATAACTTATTCATAGTATCTGTGTACTGATCACCAAATAACTAATAAAATCTTGATTACAAGGGAAAAAATCAATTTACCTCACATTTTGCCAATTTTTGAAATTTTATTTTATTCTGAACTTAAAAAATAAGAAAGCATTGCCCTAATATGGTAGAATAGGGAAAAAAAGATGATTACACATGAAACTGCAAATCTGTGGTGTATAATCTGTTACTGCTTTTAAAGATATATGATAAGGTTATAGTATAAGTTTTTTCTCTTTCATTTCCCCCCTAAAGATTGCTACCATTAGAGACAAATATGTATAAATATATATGTAAAATATCCATACATCTTTTTTTAATCAGATTGTCAATAAATTTAACAATTTAAGTGAAATAGAAGAATATTTACAAAAACAAAGTGCCTAGATTAGAAGAAAAAGAATATCTAAGTAGATCTTTTTTAGGAAAAAAAAAAGTGAATAAACCATGAACTTCCTAAGAAAAAAGCACCAAGACCAAACATTTATAAGTGAATTCTTTCAAACATTTAGACCAACTAATTCCAACATTAAATAAATTATTTGGAATAATATGCTAAGAATGGGTCCTATCAAAGTCTTTTTATGTAACAAATATGATGCTGACACCTAAACCATGAAAAGTAAAAAACAGTGAAAATTATAGACCAATTTCATTAATGAATTTGGGTGTAAAAAACCTAAGTAAAACATTAGCTAAAAGATTACAACAATATATTAAAGATTATACATTATGACTAAGCAAGATTTATACCAGGAATGCAAGGATGGTTTAACATAAGGAAAACTATTAACAGAATTGATTATATCAATAATAAAAGTGACAAAATTATATGATTATGTCAATAGATACAGAAAAGGCTTTTATTAAAGTAAAACACCCATTTCTATTAAAAACAATTGAACTTATAGATATAAATGGATTTTAAATTGATAAAAACGCATTTATATAAAACCAGCAAGCATTATTTGTAATGAGGATATGCCAGAGGGCTTCCCAATAAGATCGAGTGTGAAACAAAGATGTCCATTACCATTAACATTATTCAATATTGTGTTGGAAATCCTAGTAAAATTAATGAGAAGAAAAAAAAATAGGAGGAAACAATAGGAAATCAGGTAATAAAACTGCCTCTTTTTTGCATATGATAAAATAATATACTTGGAAAGTCCTCAAAACTCAATCAAAACATTAGTTGAAACAGTTAATAATATTTAGCAAAATAGCAGGATATAAAACAAATCCTAAGTAGCAGTTACCAAGATGGACTTTTAGGGAATGGCTACCTTAAGAGTTTAGAAATGTCTAATCTCAGGGCACCTATATAGTGCAATGGATAAAGCACCAGCCCTGAAATCAGGAAAAACTGAGTTCAAATCTGGCCTCAGACACTCAATACTTCCTAGCTGTGTGACCCTGGGCAAGTCACTTAACCCCAATTGCCTCCATTAAAAATAAATAAATTAATTAAATTAAATTTTTAAAAAGTCAAACAAAGTTGACTACCAATAAGAATGTTCTATAATAACAAATTTCTTGGAGAAGACTTTTCATTGTTTACCAGAAGACACGGATTTTCCTTGAAGATAACAATGGCAAGATAGAGGAGAAATTCCAATTTAACAGTCTTGCAAAATGTCTTATGTTGGTTTAAGCAGAAAGATATACTAATAGTGATAAATTTTTATTGCTTGCTTAACTTTTCACCAATATGAATTTAGGAACTTTTGTATATGAATCATTTCTTTAGTGTGAAGGAAAATATAGTTGTTCTATACCTTATTTTTACACCATACCACCTTTGCAGGAAAACTCTAGACATAAGCCAAATTGTCTTAATTGATTTGCTCCAGGGCTCTGGGGTAGAGGTATAAAGATCCAGAAAATATGACAAAAAGTATCTTATCCCTCTCTTTTGGGGCCAGGACATTTGGGATGGATTCTGCTCTTTGAGGATGTATCCAGAGCTAGCGGGCCCTTTAGGGAAGGGCTCTACCTACCCTAGGTCCAAAAGGGTCTGCTGTCTCATCCCAAAATTCCAAGTCCTTCATTGATGAACTATTGTCCCCAAGATATTTTTAGGAGACTTCCTCTCATGCTCTGTGGGATGGCTTATCACTATATGCGTTCCATGAGATACATGCCAATCTAACACACACACACACACACACACACACACACACACACACATACACACACACACACAAAACAAAACACAATCTCTTCAAGACAATATATATTTCCCAATATTAATTGAGAAATCTGATAGACAATAGAAAAGTCGACAACTGAGTTGTACTTTAGATCCCAATTTCTTAAACTATGGGTCATGACCCCATATGGGTCTTGTAACTGAATGTGGGGGTTGCAAAATAATGATCTGTTATGAGAAAATATTTGATTTGTTTGATTTCCATCTGTTTTATATATCTTTCTACCTGGGGTCACATAGAAATTTCTTGGGTAAAAAGGGCAAATGGAAAAGGATTAAGAAGCCTTGTCTTAGATGATATTATTGCTGTTCAATCATTTTTCATTCATGTCTAACTTTTCATTAATCTTTAGCAAGGATACTGTAGTGATTGACATTTCCTTCTCCAGTTCATTTTATAGATAAGGAAATTGAGGCAAACGGGGTTAAGTGACTTGTCTAGAGTCACACAACTATTAATTTTTGTGTGAGCCAGCTTTGAATTCAAGAAGGTGAATCTTTCCTGTTCCAGCCCCAGCACTCACTGTGCCACCTCATTGCACCTTGGATGACATTTCACAATAATTCCCTTATCAGAAGAAGATAGGTGATGGTGTAATGAAATTTTTAGGAGGCCCCAGATAATAAATAATAAATCATAACTTTGAGACCTCCACATTTAGTTCTGTGACCCTGTATGGAGTTGCAATACACAGTTTAAAAAATTTTGGAATAGAGAATACTTGGGGGATTATAATTATAGTCTTCGAGTATTTTGATAAATATAGGCAGCATAGTATAGTGGAGAAAGTAATAGACTCAGATTCAGGAAAAATGCATTGAGTTCCTTATTCTGTATCTATATGACCTTAATCAAATAATTTAATTTTTCTGGACTTTTATCTATATATCTTTCTATAAATGAGATTAAATACTTTGCAATCCTGAGGTTGTTATAAGGAAAGCACTTTATAAATATTATAGTGCTATATAAATGTGAACTTTTAATTTACTTTTAATTAATTTCTTTTTTAAAATATTACAGTCATTTGCAGATATGCTATTTTATCCCAAGATGTACAGTGAATCTTTCCTTATAATAGTTAAACAAAATCAACACAGAGACCAGGTCTGACAATGCACATCATACTCTGCAACCATAGTTCCCAAAGTGGATGTCAGTTTTAATTGTTAAGAAGTCTTTCTCTTTATATCAAGCTGAAATCTAGCTCTCTACTTTGCATCCATTGACTAGTCCAATCTTCTGGGGCCAAGTGAGAAAGCCCAATTTGTCTAACAAAATAGTCCTCACACACATACTTAAAAATAACGTTCCCCTCTAAGTCTTCTCTTTTTTTAGGCTAAACATTCCTAATTCCTTCAACCTTTCTTTGTGTGGCATAGTCTTCAGTCTTCTGAATATTCTGTTCACCTTTCTCTGGACACATTCCAACCTCTCATTGTCCTTCATAATATATGCTCCCCAGGACAGAACACAACACTCAAGATGAAATTTGACCAGGGCAGAGTTCACTAGGATTACATTTGGAATATGCATTGAGAAAGGAACAAGCCCTTATTAAGTGATTTATTAAGTGTACCAAGTACTAAAGGCTTGACAAATTTTATCTCATTTTATATTGAAAACAGTCCTCTAAAGTAGATGCTATCAGGATACCCATTTTACATTTGAGGAAACTGAGGCAAACAGGGTTAAGCAAATTGGCTAGTTAAGTATCTGAAGCTGGATTGGAATTCAGGGCTTCCTAATTTCAGGTGTAAAATGCTATTTAGAAGCAGTAAAATAGTACAGTAAATAGAGTGCTAACACTGGATTCAGGAAAACTTAAGCTTAAATTGAGCCTCAGACATCATCGGTTCATTATTTGTTAGTGTTCCAGATCTAAACATTCTGTCTTGTCCAGAAGGCTATCACAAAAGTCTTTATCAAATGCTACTTTAAACCAATTCATAATAAATTTCATTTTAAAAAGTTTTTTTCCAACGTTATAGTTTTCAAAATGTTATGATAGGGAAAAAACGTGGATTCAAAAACTACCTTAGTAATTTATTACCTATGTGATAAGTTAAAAGATTAAAAATCTTTGAATAGCTTGTTTTTTTCTATAAAATGAAGATAATAATAGCACCTACCAGAATGAGATATCTGTAAACTGCTATGCAAACTTTAAAGTATGATTAAAGTAATATGCCATTTTTATTATCATAATAGTTAGTTATTATTACCATGAATCTAATTGATGAACTAACCAAGCTCACAATCTCTAATATTTGTAAAATGCTAACATGTTGCCTGGCATATAATAGGCATATAAGTATGAATGGTTATTCCCTTTTCCCCTGATAAAAAATATAGAGAGGACAAATACTCATCTCTACTTTATAGGTGAAGATGGTCTAAGAGGATAGATCAGTAACCTGTCCATGCTCACACATTCAAATTCTTATCTCTGTGGTTAACTTGGGCTCTTTCTATCATAGTTCATAAACTTTATAAAAACTAAAGTGCCATATAAGTGAGTTACTATTATCATATTAATTTAAAAAACTCATTGGAAATAATTTAAAATTCTGAAAATAAAAGGGGAGATTAATAAAATTGAAAATAAGAAAACCATTGAATTAATAAAACTGAGTTGATTTTATGAAAAAAAAAACAAAATAGTAAATCTTTAGTTAATTTGATTAGAAAAAGGAAAGAAGAAAATAAAATTGTTCGTCTCAAAAATAAAAAGGGAGAACTTTCCACCAATGAAGAGGAAATTAGAGCAATAATTAGGAGTGATTTTGCCCTATTATACATCAACAAATTTGATAATCTAGGTGAAACTGAGGAATATCTATAAAAATATAGATTGCCCAGTTAACAGAAGAGGAAATAAATTATTTAAATAGTTCCATTTTAGAAAAAGAAATAGTAAATAATCATAAAACAAATATCATCAAAATACATGACATACAATTTAATTTAAGACTTTAGCCAAATATCTCGGAGGGGGAGAAAATAACATGGGCTAGTAAAAGGTATATATAGATTGGAGTTAGACCCAGTATCTGCTTTTTTAGCTAGTGTTTTCATCTGGAAAATTAAAGTGGGTGAAGTAAACATTAAAACACTGGATTTACTTAAACTGTTTGAACCCTTCCTTCTAGACTGGCCTTAATAGTACAGCTTTTAAATGAAAGTTCCTTTTTTCCTGATTTACATAAAATGATTCTGCATTTAAGGCTATTAGGAAACAAACACGTGGCATTATGGGGCAGTTCCTTTAGTCCAGTCGGACTTTTCCAGCATTTCAGTCGGAATTGGCAAACACAACCCTCAGTACAAAACAACTTTGATTTATAATCAAATTGTGTGAGAAAAGAATCACATCGATGCTAGAAATAATGCCCTTTGTGACATCTCCAGAACCAAACGGGGATTACTTTCTGATATCCGGAGGCTATTTTTCTTTACAAATATTTTACAAGACAAACTTGTACGGCTCTTAAAAGCACATCTGTTGTGAATTACCCCTTTACAAAAAGAGAGAGAGAATCACCATCTCTCTTCTCCATTTGAGCTTAAAGGAAATTTGTTGACATATTCCGAGGCAGGCATAGACGAAACAGCACAGGAAAGAGGAGGCGGTCAACAGGATCATGGGTTGGTTTTGCTTAAACTCATTCCACATGCCCTGTGAACCATTAGCTGTTTTTTATTTCCTGCTCTAAAGATTTGTAGTGAAAATAATCTGGGCAAGGGAAAAGCTTCACTTATTTTTTTTTTCTTCTTCAGCAAGATGCTGTGTTAGCAAATAGAACATATGAGGCACCTTCAGCAAACCAAGGTCTTTAATAATCCATTTCTCAAACACTACTGGTATTTCCTTTCCAAACAAAGATGGACTGTGACTGGAATCAGTTTCATCATTTGTATGGCTACAATTGCCAAGTTTCTGGAAATAATCGTCATTTAAATACTGAATAAAATTTATTACATGAAGCCAACAACAGTTTTATTGCTATTTAATTTCCATGATTTGTTTGTTTGCAGTCAGGACTCTGTATTCTGAGAGCAAGATGTTTGGAGGCGGAGAGCAGTCTTAAGGAAAAAAAACCACACACACACACACACAAAAAGACTATGTCAAAATCCTGTTAATGGCCTGTCTTTTATCTATTAGAGCAAAGGAATTCAGCATTTCAGGAGAAAACTATCTGCTTTGCCTATGGCTTTTTATTCTCTCCCTTCCCCCCCCCCCCCCCCCCCCATACCCCATTACATTATAAATTCTCTAAAATCACCCATTCTTTAGAGACCTCATAACATAGGGAATCAGGAAAAAGATTAAAAGATTGAACCGTTTACTAATATTAAGAACTTTCTTTGTTACTTCAATTATAAAATTAATGGCTTTGCACTAGATAACTTTCTAAGGTCTAAAACTGATCTCATGACCTTTAAGGAGAAGGAATTCAAGAAAGTCACTGAAATCAGACAAAGTCAGACTGCTGAAAGGTAGCATCACCTAGTGGTTTTTGTGGTCAAGAGTGCATTCTTTATTGATGTCATCCATAACACTTGTCTATTAAATAGCTTAGATGATCTAGTGAGTACTAATGTTATACAGCCAAGATCTAGTTACTGGTGCATATAGTAGGCACTTAATAAATGTTTGCTGAAATGATTTATTCACAGATTGAATGATTTTTAAAAATTCTTATGTTATCACAGAAACATAGAGTGATAGATTTAAAAAGGATCTAAGAAGTTTTTGTAGATTTACATTGGACTTTTTTATTTTACAAATGAGGAAACAATGTGGAGACTTTAAAGGATCAAAGTCAAGGGTAAAACCTAGGATATTCTCCTAGAATTCTTTCCACTACATTAGACTGATTCTAAGGCTAACTTGGAAAAAAAAAATCAGAAGCTAATAGCTAAAATAAGGAAAAAAGCAGACAAATATCTATTATTATAATTCTACCAAGTATTAGGCACTGTACTAAGTGCTTGACAAATATCTCATTTAATCCTCACATCTACTCTGGAAGGTAGGTGTTATATTTATCTTTTCCTCCTCCCCCATTTTTTTTTTTTTTTTTGTAATTGAAGAAACAGAGGCAAACAGACAATGACTTGTCCAGGGTCACAAAGCTTTTAAGCATAATAAAGATTATTCTAGTTTCCTAACTTAGTAGAGAGCAACAGCATATTACTTGTTTCTCTGGTAAGCCTGTTTTTAGTGTCATTCATACTTTGCCAAGGAAGAGTATTATGGAAGAAGGAAGTATTAAGGAAAAACAGAGTTACAAAAATTCTCAGAAGGCAACATGGTATAAAGGAAAGACCTCTCACTCTGGGGTCAAAGGACTAGAATTCAAATCCATCTTCTGATCCTTCCTCCCTATATGATCTGTGACAAGTCACTTGCTGAATTAAATCTTTGGGCCTGTTTTTCCCCTTCATAAAACGAAGAGCCATGCTTTCATTGACGAGATGGTAGAGTAAGGAAAGAACCGAAAGGTCTATTTCTCTGGGGGGAGATGGGAGTAAAGTCCAAAGCAGCAACAATCAAACAGCCCCACAGCAGGGGATCTGCAGCAAAACTCCAAGCCTGAAGAAATCCACCAGGGAGGCTTTGCCCTAGCTTACCAGCCCACATAACAATCTAGCTGCAGGGTCACATCCCTGGGGCAGATCTGCAATATGATTCCTCTTCTAAGGCCAGTCATATGAAAGACCCTGTTACCAAAGCAATTCAGTAGCAAGGCCCCACCCCTGGAACAAGCTAGCAATTAAACCCCACACCTAGGTAGGAGAACAAGGAAGTTCCACCCCCCTCACCTCTCAGTATAAGCCAGAAGGGAAGTCAGCCCTGCAAGGAAAGCCAGCAACTAAGACCAGTGAAAGTTGGCAGAAAGATCCAAAGCCCCAGCACTAAAAGCTTAGGACAACACCAAGCCACACACACAAAAAAAGGCATAAAAATGAGCAAAAAAGAATTTGTCTAGAGAAAGTTACTGCAGATAGGGATAGAGCTAGGGAGGCTCAAGGCATAAACTTAGAAAGGAAGAATAGCGTAAACCCTCAAAGAAAAATGTCAGGCCCAAAAAGATTTCCTAGAAGAGCTTTAAAAAGGATTTTAAAAAGCATATTAGAGTAATTCAAGAGAATCATAGAAAAAAGAGTCATTAACATGGGAAAACACACATAAATTTACTCAGGAAAATAATCCCCTAAATAGAATTGGCCAAATGGAAAAAGGAAAAACAAAAGCTCTTTGAAGAAAATAAATTCTAAAAATTGTAATTAAACAACAACTGGAAACTAATGACTAAGACGCCAAAATAAGAAAAGCAAATCAAAAAAAGTGGAAAAAAGAAGGAAATGTGAAATTTGTCATTATAAAGACAATAGACTTAGAAAGTAGATCTAGGAGATATGAGTTACTGAATTATTCAAAAGCAATGATTTAAAAAGAAAAGCCTGAATTTTTTCTTTTTTTTTTTAAAAATAGCTTTTTTATATTTCCATGCAAAGATAGTTTTCAGCATTCACCTTTACAAAACCTTGTGTTCCAAATTTTTCTCCCTTTCTCCCCTTCTTTCCCCTCCTCTAGAGAGCAAACAATTCAATATAGGTTAAGCATGTGCAACTTGTCTAAATATATTTCCACATTTATGATGCTGCACAAGAAAAATCAGATCAAAAAGGAAAAAAATGAAATAGAAAAAAACAAGCAAGCAAACTAAGAACAAAAAAGGGGAAAATACTATGCTTTGATTCACATACAGATTCCATAGCTGTCTTTCTGGTTACAGATGGCGTTTTTCATCACAAGTCTATTAGAACTAACTTGAACCTTATTGTTGAAAAGAATCAAGTCTATCACACTTGATTATCATATAATCTTATTATTGCTGTGTACAATGTTCTCTTGGTTTTACTCCACTTTGCATCAGCTAAAAAAACATTTTTCTTTTTAAAAAAATTTATGTATTTTTAATACAAATTGCTCATGTTGGGAGACATAAATTAGAACAAAAGAGAAAAGTCATGGGAGAGAGAAAAAAAAAAAAACAGAAAAAAAGAAGTTAACATAGTATGTGTTGATTTTTATATAGTCCCCATAGTTCTTTTCCTGGTTGCAGATGGCATTTTCTGTCCAAAGTCTATTAGTATTGCTTTGGATCACTGAATCACTGAAAAGAACCAAGTCTTTTATAGTTGATTATCACACATTCTTGCTGTTATTGTGTAAAATGCATTCCTACGAACAACATTTTTCAAGAAAACTACCCTCATATATTAGAGCCAGAGGGTAAAATAGAAATTGAAAAAATACATTGTTAACTGTCTGAAAGAGATCCCAAAATAAAAACTTCCAGGAACATCACAGCCAAATTGCAGATCTCACAGATCAAGGAGAAAGTACTGCAAGCAGCCAAAAAAGAAACAATTCAAATATTGTGGAATCACTGTCAGGATTACACAGGATTTAGCACTTTCCACAATAAAGAACCAGAAGGTTTGAAATATGATTTACCAGAAGGCAAAGGAGTTAGGAGTTAAGAACCACCTACCGAGAAAAATTGAATATAATCTTTCAGGAGGAAAACCTGTCATTTATGAAATAGAGGACATTCAAGCATTTCTAATTAAAAACCAGAGCTGAATAAAAAAATCTGACCTTCAAATACAAGATTCAAGGGAAACATAAGAAAAGAAAAAAGAAAGAAGAAAAAGAAAACACAAGACATTCAATAAAGTTAAAATTTATATTTCTTAACAACTTTGCTACAGAAGAGAAATTGGAAGGAGTATAGACAAAAGATGTGGATATAAGATGATCTTTATGGGATGGCACCCCCAAAACAAAGTAAAAGGTTGATAAAGAAAATTGCACTGGTCCTATTTCTAGGCATTCCTCTTAATAGCAGTAGAGAGCATAAGAATAAATGAAGCTACAAAGAGAAATTCCATTCAGAATAACTGTTGATACCATAAAATATTTGGGAATCTATCTACCAAAGGAAAGTCAGGAATTATATGAGCAAAATTATAAAAAAGTCTCCACACAAATAAAGTCAACTTAAATAATTGGAAAAATATTAAGTGCTCTTGGATCGGCCGAGCGAACATAATAAAGATGACAATACTCCCCAAACTAATCTATTTATTTAGTGCTATACCAATCAGACTTCCAAGAAAATATTTTAATGACCTAGAAAAAATAACAACAAAATTCATATGGAACAATAAAAAGTCAAGAATCTCAAGGGAATTAATGAAAAAAAAAATCAAATGAAGGTGGTCTAACTGTACCTGATCTAAAATTATATTATAAAGCAGCAGTCACCAAAACCATTTGGTATTGGCTAAGAAATAGATTAGTGGATCAGTGGAAAAGGTTAGGTTCACAAGACAGAATAGTCAACTATAGCAATCTAGTGTTTGACAAACCCAAAGCCCCTAACTTCTGGGAAAAGAATTCATTATTTGATAAAAACTGCTGGGATAATTGGAAATTAGTATGGCAGAAATTAGGCATGGACCCACATTTAACACCATATACCAAGATAAGATCAAAATGGGTCTATGACCTAGGCATAAAGAACGAGATTATAAATAAATTAGAGGAACATAGAATAGTTTATCTCTCAGACTTGTGGAGGAGAAAGAAATTTGTGACCAAAGATGAACTAGAGACCATTACTGATCACAAAATAGAAAATTTTGATTACATCAAATTAAAAAGCCTTTGTACAAACAAAACTAATGCAAACAAGATTAGAAGGGAAGCAACAAACTGGGAAAACATCTTTACAGTTAAAGGTTCTGATAAAGGCCTCATTTCCAAAATATATAGAGAACTGACTCAAATTTATAAGAAATCAAGCCATTCTCCAATTGATAAATGGTCAAAGGATATGAACAGACAATTTTCAGAGGATGAAATTGAAACTATTACCACTCATATGAAAGAGTGTTCCAAATCATTATTGATCAGAGAAATGCAAATTAAGACAACTCTGAGATACCACTACACACCTGTCAGATTGGCTAAGATGACAGGAAAAAATAATGATGAATGGTGGAGGGGATGAGGAAAATGGGGACACTGATGCATTCTTGGTGGAGTTGTGAACGAATCCAACCATTCTGGAGAGCAATCTGGAATTATGCCCAAAAAATTATCAAATTGTGCATACCCTTTGATCCAGCAGTGTTTCTATTGGGCTTATATCCCAAAGAAATACTAAAGAAGGGAAAGGGACCTGTATGTGCCAAAATGTTTGTAGCAGCCCTATTTGTAGTGGCTAGAAACTGGAAAATGAATGGATGCCCATCAATTGGAGAATGGCTGGGTAAATTGTGGTATATGAATGTTATGGAATATTATTGTTCTGTAAGAAATGACAGCAGGATGAATACAGAGAGGACTGGCGAGACTTACATGAACTGATGCTAAGTGAAATGAGCAGAACCAGGAGATCATTATACACTTCCACAACGATATTGTATAAGGACATATTTTGATGGAAGTGGATTTCTTTGACAAAGAGACCTGAGTTTCAATTGATAAATGACGGACAAAAGCAGCTACACCCAAAGAAAGAACACTGGGAAACGAATGTGAACTATCTGCATTTTTGTTTTTCTTCCCGGGTTATTTATACCTTCTGAATCCAATTCTCCCTATGCAACAAGAGAACTGTTCGGTTCTGCAAACATATATTGTATCTAGGATATACTGCAACATATCAAACATATAAAGGACTGCTTGCTATCTAGGGGAGGGGGTGGAGGGAGGGAGGGGAAAAAAATTGGAACAGAAACGAGTGCAAAGGATAATGTGGTAAAAAAAAAAAAAATTACCCTGGCATGGATTCTGTCAATATAAAGTAATTATTAAATAAAAATTTAAAAAAAAAAAAAAAAAGAGTTACCTAAGTTACTCTTAAGTGAGTTACTTAAAGCCACATAGCTAATAAATTTCTGAATAAAAAAAAAAAAAAGAATAAATGAAGCTTACTTTAAGATGATAAGTGATATTTATTTAAAACAATTAGCAAGCATTACCTGTAATGGGGATAAGCTAAAAGCCTTCCCAGTACATAACATGTGAAGCAAGGATGCCCATTATCACCTCTATCATTAAATATTGTATGAGAAATGTTAGCTATAGTAATAAGAAAGGAATAATATTTTAAATATTAAATAAATTAAAGGAATTAGAATAGGCAATGAGGAAACAAAACCATTACTCTGCGATTACTCCCCAATTGCCTCAGCCAAAAAAAAAAAAAAAAGAAAGAAATAGGTTACTAAGTAAAATCAAACTTATCAAACTACTTGAAATTATTAACAACTTTAGCAAAGATGCAGAATATAAAATTTCATTTAAAATGTATGCAATATAAACTACTTGGAAGTCTGCCTGCCAAAACAAATTCAGGAACTATATGAACACAACTATAAAACACTTTATACAAATAAAACCAGATAGATTAGATAAATATTAACTGCTCATGAATAGGGTGAACCAACATAATAAAAATTATAATTTCAACTAAATTAATCTATTTACTCAATGCTATAACAACCAAACTATCAAAAATTATTTGATAGAGTTAGAAAATTTAATAACAAAATTCATCTGGAAGAACAAAAATTCAAGGATATAAAGGGAATTAATTTAAAAAATCATGAAAGAAAGTCATACTAGTCATACTGGAATTGAAACTTTTTTATAAAGTGATAATTATAAAAACAATGTGGTATTGAACTAGCTAAAAATAAAGGAGTGAATCAGTGGAACGGATCAGATACAAATTATATTATAGTGAATGACCATAGTAATGTAGTATATGATAAACCCAAAGATCTAAGCATTTGGAACAAAAACTTATTATTTGACAAAAACTGCTGGGAAAATTGGAAGACACTATAAGATAAGGTCAAAATGGGTACATGATTTACACATAAAATGTGATACCCTAAGCAAATTAAGAGAGCATGGAATAGTTTATCTGTCAGATTTGTGGATAAGGGAAGAAATAGAGAGCATTCAAAATGTACAATAGATCATTTTGAATATATAAAATTAAAAAAAAATTGTATAAACCAAACCAATTGCAACCAAAATTATAAAGTAAACAGAAAACTGAGAAAAAATTTTACAACATTTAAATCTGAAAAAGGCTTCATCTTTTAAATATATAAAAAACTGAGTCAAAATTTTAAAAATACAAATCATTCTCCAATTGATAAATGGTTAAAGGATATAAACAGGCAATTTTCAGGCAAAGAAATCATTGTTATATACAGTCCTATGAAAAAATGATCTGAATCACTATTCATCAGATAAATTCAAATTAAAGCAATTCTGAGATACTACCTCACACCTAGTAGAGTGACTACTAAAATTAAAAAAAAGAAAATGTTAGATATTGGAGGAGATATAGGAAACCTGGGACACTGAAACAATGCTTAAGGAGTTGTGAATTGATCCAAACATACTGGAGAGCAATTTGGAACTATTCCCAAAAGGCTATAAAACTGTGCATATCCTTTGATCCATTAATACTACTGCTAAATCTATATCCAAAAGATATCCTGAAAAAGGGAAAAGGACTAATTTGTATAAGATTATTTATAGCAGCTCTTTTTTATGGTGGTTAAGAATCAGAAATCAAAGGGATGCCCATCAACTGAGGAATCATTAAGTTGTAATTGAATGGAACATTATTGATCTATATAAGAAATGACAAGCAGGATGATTTCAGAAAAACTTGGAAAGAATTACATGAACTGACATTGAGTGAAATAAACAGAATCAGGAGAACATTGTACACAGTAACAGCAATATTACTCCTTCAAGAACTATGAATGACTTAGCTATTCTCAATAATACAATTATCCAAGACAATTATCTGCCTTCAGAGAAAGAATTGATACTGATTGAATACATACTGAAGCATGCTATTTTTTCATTTTCTTTCTCTTATTTGGGTCTTCTTGTACCAAATGATTAATATAGAAATAGAAATTTTACATAATTGCACATGTATAACCTATTGCTTATAGGTATTGTTTACTGTCTCAGGGAGGCATATAGAGAGGGAATGAGGAAGAAAGGTATAGAATTTGAAACTCAAAACTTTAAAGATGTTGAAGAAAAAATATATAATGAAAAGGTATGTTAAAAATAGGTTACTAAGGGGCAACTAGGTGGCACAAAGGATAGAGCACCAACCCTGATGTCAGGAGGCCCTGAGTTCAAATCTGGTCTCAGATACTTAACACTTCCTGGCTATGTAACTCTGGGCAAATCACTTAACCCCAATTGCTTCAGCCAAAAAAAAACAAAAAGAAAAGAAAAGAAAAGAAATAGGTTATTAAGTAAAATCAAGCATCATCTTTTCTAAAAAAAGGATATGCATAAATTTTAAATGATTTTATTATATGTCTGTACATTTTATAGAATTCAAATTTTTTAAGAAGTAAAATTCTTAAAGTTAAAAAAAAAAGACTTGGAATAGATTGTTTCTTAGGTCCTTTCCAACTTTGTACAAATGATTTTATTTGACATGAGGAATTCAAAGCATTTCAATTCCTATGCTGTTAATAGTAAACACATTTTGTCAAAATACTTTTTAATATGGGTACTAGCACGGAGTAAGGTCTTTAGTCATGCAAAATGATCAGTCATATTTTAGATGCAGATTAGAGACATACAGCTGTTTTAGAGGGGCAACTTGAACCTAGATACCAGATGCTATTTATCCTCTTTTTATCATAACACACAAATAAAACAAATACAACACACAAATTAAATATATATATAAAGATGTCCCAAAAGTTTAAATGCTTGAGTTCTAAAGGCTTGAAACTGTACTAAAGCTTTTAGGGACATCTTTGTAATGAAATCAAGTTTGTGACTTACTACAGGCACATGGAAACCATGGACCCTGACATGGAGATGATTATAATTTAGTGGGGAAAGATAAAGCTTACCACTAGACAACAATGTCACTACCACTAACTGCCTAGGTTTTCTCAACAACTTCTGTGATCCTTCAGTTTTTTATTTTTGTTTTTTGGAAAATGGAGGGGTTAGATGTTATAACTTCTAAGATCCATTTCAGCGGTAAATGTTAAATTCTATGACATGAGGCACTTACACTGGGCTTATTTTAACACTCAATATTTTCTCCAAAATGGTGGTAACATTCTTCTACTATTCTATTTGTCATCATTTTATTCTTCTCCCTTACCCTCTCTCCCTCTCTTTTTCCATTTTTGTGTGTGTTTCTCTCTCTTTATCTCTGTCTCTGTCTGTTTCTCCCTGTCTCTCTTTCTATCTCTGTTTCTCCCTCTGTCTCTCTCTCTCTGTCTGTTTTTCTCTTTCTTTCTGTCTCTCTGTGTCTCTGCCTCTTTCTCTATCTTGGTCCCTTTCTCTGTCTGTTTCTCTCTCTTTCTCTCTGTCTCTGTCTCTGTGTCCCTGTCTCGCTCTCTGTTTCTCTCTCTTTTTCTCTCTCCCTCACCCCTCCCTCCCACCTCACCACCCATCTTGATTCTCCTTCTAGACTAGGACTTCTTAAATTTACAACCCTTTTTTGCCTGAGACATTTTTATGTGACCCTGAGCATAAAATAGGTATAAAAATCAAACATGTACTGATAATAGATCTGTTTGACTCTCTGTGAAGCCATCTCAGGTATTCTTGGCAAAGATACTGGAATGGTTTAGCCATTTCCTTTTCCAGCTCATTTTATAGAGTTTACAGAGTGAACTGACTTGTCCAGGGTCACACAGCTAATAAATATCTGAGGTCAGATTTGAACAATCCAGGCCCAGAGCTCTATTCACTGTATTTCCTAGCTGTCTAAAGTTTGTTTTTTCATTCTTAGTTTAGGCAAATCTCACGTCCTACAATTAACTTACCTACAGGGATAATTTTATTGGGCCAATTAACAGAATCTCAAAGTCAGACTAAGAAGAGAATTGTGGAATCTCAGAGTTGGAAGCAATCTCAAGGTCACCTGATACAAGAGTTGATAAATTACCTCATAAGGTCCACCTCTGGCCCACTGCCTATTTTTGTATGGCCCATGAGTTAAGTTTTTAATTATAACAAATAATATAAAGATATAAAAGATATACTATAAAACACTAAATAAATTTAAACGATCTGTTTTAAAATATAATATAAATACATGAGCTAAGTTTTAAAATACATAATATAATAAATATAAATAAATAATAAAAATATAAATGATGTGAGTTTTAAAATATAATAAATAAAATTAATATAATAGCCATTCTTAGTTTATGGGGTCTCCCCAAAAAAAACAAGCAGTGGGCTGGATTTGGTCCCCTCTAAATCCAATTTAGTCCAAACCATTTTATACCAAAGTCCTTTGCAACAGTTTGTTATAACAGAGAGACAGCAATGTGGCAGAGTGCACAGAGCACTAGTTTTAGAATCAGAAGACCTAGGTCTAAATCTTGCCCATCACTTCCTACTTGTGTGACTTTGAAATGGATTTTTCTCCTTTCTGAACTTTTGATCTATACTATAAGAAGTGTTAAACTAAGGTTTAAGGTTAAACTAAGAGTGACTTTCACCTTTAAATATGGGAATCTAATGTATGGGATTACCTCTTTTGTATATGAATAGTTTGGCTGCTGAGGAGAGGTAAACAATCCCTCTTGGCTGTATTTCTGACTTTCTGGACCTCAGAACTGTGTCTCAGTTTTGATCCTCCTTTCTGGGCCCTGGCTCCATCTAAAGTCTGAAAGAAGGCAGACCTCTCGAAGGTAGTTGTGTTCTCCAAAGTTCTCTTCCATTGGAAATTGAGAAGTAAAGGGCAAAAATCAGGTTTGTATCAATTGTCTATAAGCTTTACCTTACTGTTAGAAGAGACATGAAGCTGATTGAACAATGCAGAATCCCTGTTTGTAGAACTGACTTGGCAGTTCTATGATTTCAAGGAAATGCTTATCACTGAGGCAGGCAGGTGGTGCATTAGATAGAATGATGGCCTCAGAGTCAAGTGGACCCAAGTTCAAATCCTATTTGAGATATTTACAATGTCATCCTGGTCAAGTCAATTAACCTCAGTTTTAACTTCTTCATTTATAAAATGGGTATTATAATAATAGCACTTATCTTTATGGGGTTGTTGTGAGGATCATGTGAGATTATCTATATTGCTTTGTAAATCTTAAAAGTACATAAATGTTCTTGTAAGCTATATGTAAAAAAAACTTTCAAAATATAATGTTCTAGAAGGGGATAGCAAAATTTTGTGGGAACAGGATAGAATACCTCATTATTTCATTTGTTCTGTCTGCTACTGAATGCTGAAGCTGCTTTTAATGAGCCTCATCTTTATATTCAACTATAAAAAGTAATTTTTTATTCACCTGACCAAGAGTCTGCAAAATAATATAAAAGGATGTGAGTTGTCTCAAGTCTGATTCTATCTGAATTCCACCAAAAGAATAACAAGTATAAGAAGGCAGCAGTGTTGATGATGAAAGCAACTAATACATATGGTAGCAAATTTAAGTATCATATTATCTGAAAAAAAGCATAAAAAAACCAAGCAAGCACAATGGAATCCATCAAAAAACTCTGATATACTTAATCAACAATTGAAAGTAAAATCCAAATGATTTGATGCTATACCAGGAATCAAAAGAACCCAAAGAAAAAAAAGAACAATTCAGTATCAATCAAAAACTATACTATAGAAGTTTGAGAAAGAACAAAATTAGAGGAGAAAGAGAATGCTCAACTGAGAAAAGTATGGAAATTTCCTGCTCATCTAAATGGTCAAAAGAAGTCCAAATCAATGAAAATGCAAGTTGAATTAAATGCAAACAGATATCTAGCATTAACTTAAGGAGTGATGAGTTGTTTATTTCAGGAGGTGATTAAAACAAATTTTTTTCTCCATAATTATTGGTACAAATGATTTACATTGACAAGTGAATTATTAGCATTTTGTCAGCTTCACTGACACAAGCCTGATTTAATCCCTTTTACCAAAAAACTTCTCATGTTTATTTTAAAAAGATTTAAATAAAAATAACTTGTATATAGAACAATTACAATTTGGTGATTATTGAACAAGCCACTCCAAAACAAGAAAACATTTATACTGCTTTTATTGATTACTATAAAGTCCTTGACTCCGTTCCACACTCATGGATCACTCATGTAATTCAAATATAGAGAAAATGTTAAAAATATTTCTTGTACACG
The DNA here is from genome assembly GCF_016432865.1 of Antechinus flavipes. NCBI lineage: Eukaryota > Metazoa > Chordata > Mammalia > Dasyuromorphia > Dasyuridae > Antechinus > Antechinus flavipes. The sequence goes on from NC_067398.1 coordinate 184,325,982, forward strand.
TGAAAAACTTTTCTATTTAAAATATAACATCAACACAATGATGCCAATAATAATTAAATACTGAGATGGTTCTTTCAAATAAAACAGGGTATCATTAAAAATATTATACTAATCATTTCATATACACAGATACCATTGTTCTATAGTTACAGTGAAAATACATATTAAACATAAACTTCTAACATGATGTTATTTGGATTGGATAAATGTGAAGTTCTTAATATATACTAACGAAGAATAGAAATGGAAGGCTTTTAACTTGAATGTAAGTCTTGTTAAAGCAGTGAATTATCTTTAAAATGAGTAGTACCTTGTTCTTTAGATAAGATTCTTCCAAATATAAGCTATCAAAGATAAAGTTGGGGTTCTGTATAGCCAGAAATTGACTGGCATTTTGAACGTAAAGGCTTAGTAGTAGGCACATATTTAGAGAAATCAGCAGCTACACAGTTAATATTCTTTATGTACTATTGGGACAGTCAAATGGACAATGAATCTATGAGCTGTTTAAACAAAATTCACACAATATTAATGAGACATAGGATTCAGCATGCCCAAAGTCTTCTCAAAAAAGAAGAATAAGATTAATAGTGCTTCTCAGAGTACATGATAAACAGGTTGTCTTATATAGCCTATGAAATAGCTAATGTCCAAAGGTAAAAATCAAAAAGGGCTCTACAAATGAGAAAATCAGTTTAGAATCAACTGAATAACTAAAAAGACATGATCAGGAAACCAGATTTATATGAGTCACAATATCCATTACCAAAAGAATATCCAAAGTACTCTTGTGAATTCAGGAAATAAACTCTACTATAACAAAAATGTCATCAAAGACAAAGCTATAAAACCTATTGTCCATAATTACTTGGATACATATTGATCTAATTTGATAACAATGTTTTTTATATAGATGTTGCCACACTGCATTTTGTTTTGCATTTCCCCACTAGATTTTATTTTTAATTTATGAACTAAAATAAGCATTTCCATAACATAGTATTATAAAAAAGATGAATGTACACGAAACTGGAAATATCCTATATATAATTTGCTATTCCTTTCAAATATACAACAAAATTATAGTGTAAATTTCTTGTTTTCCTTCTCTTGCCTTCCCCAGCCTAGAGATGTTCACCATTAGACCCAAAAAAGTATATATTTGTAAAATTACTTTAAACAAATTTCCAATTGTCAATTCTTTATCTGAATACAAACATCTTTCTTCATATGTCCTTCATAGTTAATTTGGGGATTTATAATATTCAAAATAACATATTCACTCAAAATATTCTTAAAATAATATTGTTGTTACTATATACACTGCTCTTTTCTGCTCATTTTTCTCTCCATTCAATCTTCAAACTTCTTGGGGAAAACATTTCAGAATACTGAGAGAGATCTAACTGAAAAAAAATCACAATTATGTGGAAACAAGAGGAAGTATACATGATCTCTATCTTCCTATCGGCTATTGGAATTGTGTTTATGGTGAGGCTACAGAAGATGAGATTTCATCTCAGTATTTATATTCAAGGACAAAAAGTCACTTTATCCATTTGCATAACTATCCAAAAGATAATTAAACAAAATAATAACAGGATAACAACTTGTTTTACAAAACAAGTGACAATAATAAGTGACTTTATATAATGGTTTTGGATTTACAGAACACTTTATAGGCAAGCAGCAGCTCATTTGATCCTTACAATGACCCTATGCAATGAATATTACAGTCTTATGCTGTAGTTATCCTGTAGAGGCAGTTAGGTGGCAAAGTGGATAAACTGCTGGACCTGGAGTTAGAAAGGATTTGAGTTCAAAACTGCCTCACACACTTGCCAGCTATGAAATCTCAGGCAAGTTACTCAATATCTTTTTACCTTATTTTCCTCAACTGGATAATAACAGCATATATCCTGTAGGATTGTTGTTAGAAGCAAATGAGATAAACATCAAGCAAAATACAAACAGTACTTGTAGGCTCTATATAAATGCTAATTCCTTTTCCTCCCCCCTCCTATGGATTAGACTCATGTAGAACTGAGACTCTGCAATGTTAAGTGACTTTCTTGCAATTTTGTTGAGTCATTTTTCAGATCTGACTCGGTGACCCAATTTGACCAGAAGGGACATAAGCTATATTTAGAATTGCAAAGATCTGAGGGCTAGGGAGGTAATATAACTTTACTATGTTTAGACATCTAGAGTATGATATTCAGTCCTGGGTATATTTTAGGAGAGAAGAGGAAAATATTTTAGGAGAGAAGAGGCCCATGTTGTTATTATTGTTCTTTTTATGGAGTCACTTTTCAGACATGTCCAACTCTTTGTGACCCTATTTGGGATTTTCTTGGTAAAGGTTTTGGGATGTTACCTTCTCCAGCTCATTTTATAGATGAGTCACTGAGGCAAACAGTGACACACTTAGCCCAGTGACACAAAGCTAAGAAGTAAATTGTCTGATTCTATTCTGCAGTTACACAATTAGCAAATATCAGTAGCTATCAAGACTTCTTGACTATAAGTCCTGTCATGTCTTTTCTTCTGTACTGTGATGTATTTCATTAATGATTAGTCTACATAAAGAAAGCATAACAAATTAACAAAACCATTACAGAGTAAGAATATTGTTATTTGAAAACATAAAATGAGAAACTGAAATAAAAATCAAGCCAGAAATAAATCACAAAAGGAGAGGGAGCAATCATAATTTCAGTTCTTTTTCTTGGAGTATAAGCTCTTAGAAAGTAGAGAACATATTTATTTTTATTTTCTATTAGTGTATAAAACAGCACTACACATAGCAAGGAATTTTGATTTTAACTTAGAGGAGTAAATTCCAAAGTGCCTTGAGATGGATTATAATAGATATTGACTCCCTCTACCTTTGCCTCTGATGATCCTCTCATAAAGCAAATACAACAAAAATATTTAAAGCTCAACATTTACAAATGTACAACGATTGTAAGTAAGAACATCACAACAATATGCTGTTCCTCAAACATGCTGTGCAGAGCTGATCAAAATTATTTTAAACCTTCTGGTTCATGTGACTTGTTGGCATATGTGTCAGGATTGTGAATGAGCTAACTATATGGGGAATAAAATAGCTGAGGAAAAAAATAGACAGAAGAAGAAAGAAGGAAGCCAGGTATAGTTGCTAACATCTGTAATTGCTGCTACCGGGGAGGCTGAGCATGGTGGATCACTTAAGTTCCAATGTTGACTGTTTCCACTAAAGTCAGCCCTAATATGATGAATCCTGAAGAGCAGGGGGGTCATGAGGCTGCCTATAAAGTGACAAATGGAGCCGGGTCAGAAATACAGCAAGTAAAAACTCCTTTGTTAATCAATAGTGAGATTGGGCCCAAAAGTAGGTGCAGCTCTTGCAGCATGAACAAGACAATGAAGACGAGAGAGAGAGAGAGAGAGAGAGAGAGAGAGAGAGAGAGAGAGAGAGAGAGAGAGAGAGAGATACAGAGAGACAGAGAGCAGAGAGACAGAGACAGAGATAGAGAAACATATAGACACAGATACACAGAGAGAAAAACAGAGAGACAAAGACAGAAAGAGAGAGAAGGAGGAAAGAAGAGAAAAAAGAAAAGGAAAAGAAAATGGGAAGACAAGACAGAAGATCTTATACTGAAATAATTTTAAAAATGCAATGAATAATGAAATTTTTTGTTCACTTTGGGGGTTCTAAATGTTGTAATTCTTTCATTTATTACTTTGTTGTGTTCTCTCTTTCCCACTGTTCTGGAAAAACATTTTAACAATGTTATTAACAACTGGGTATTTATCTTTTAACTATGTAGAGTTAAACAAAATAAATTAAAATCAATGATGCTGGAAAGAAATGTGAAAGGTCATTTTATTAAAGAGCCATCCAGTGGTAGGAATCTTTTTCAGGTTCAGCTGCACAAGGGAAAAGTTAGGGGGCTTCAAATTTCAATATTAATTTTAAGTGATAAAATTTAAGAAATATAGTTTGAAGCAATTTTCTAAAGCAATATGATACCATGCTATAAAGGGATTCTTCTGCAGGCAATGTTCTTTAACATTACTGATTGCTCTGATTTTATTCTACTGGGATAAGAAACTCATATTTTTTAAGGGTTGTGTACTTGTTTCTAGTTCTGTTATTTCCAATATGAGAGTTAGTAGATATTTTAGTTATTTGTAAAAAATTAAGTAAACCATTCAGATGAAACTTTGAGTTATAAAATAGTAGAAATGATTTTTGTCAAAAATTTAAGTATTGAAATAGTAAAAATGATGTTTGTATGATAATCCATAGAGTCCTTTCTAAGTTTTAACAAACTATTATTCAAACTATTGTTCAAACATTTGTTTAAAAATGAGCGGTAAGGCACTTTGGAAAATAACATCCTAAATTATGAGAGTTCCTATCTTTTGGATCAACCAGAGATCAAAGAAGAACAAAAAATTTCCCATTAAGATTCCCACTGTATTCCTGGAGACCCATGAGTAATGAGGAATTTCTCAGAGCTAGAAGGTAGACTTCAAAAAGCTTGTGGTTTTAGGACAACATCCAAGAGTCATACCATTGTATGGCTTCCAGCCTTCTTTGGCACTTGAAGAAAATCAATAGAGAAGTGCTTCAAAGTTTTCCTTTTTTAAAATTTAACAGTATAGCGGTCACAGGACAACTTTTATGTTTTTATGATGTTTTAGATAAATGGAGCCTTAGGTAACCCTGTGAATGCTAATTAATAACAATAATATCATCGTTAAAAGGGAAGATGACTCATGAGCTATCATTGGATAGCCAAAAAAGGAGCTTTTTTATTGTGTATCCAAAGACAACAATTTCATGAAGCATTTGGTCACATTGTAGTGGTACTCCTGATAATCATCTACAGAACTAAAACTAAAAAACCACTATGAAAAAAATTGTAACTTATGTACCATATATGTAGCAAAGAAAGTGGAATCAGAGGAATTATATGAAAAAATTTAGTCTCTACTATATACCCTCATATAAATGTGTGTATGTGTATTATAAATTAATATATTCACACATTTATACATATACACACATGCTATTTATATGTATGTATATAGATACATGTGTTATATACACAAATATGTGTGTGTTTATACATATATTTTTGTGCTTTAATATTTGGTGACTTCAATGCAAAGTGGGTAAAGGGTAGAATGACAAGAGACATCTTGGAAAATTTGATTCAGGAGTGAGAAATTAGAAAAACATAAGTGTAAAACAGCCTCATATCTATAATGCATGAAGGCTTTCTTTTTTTTATTATAGCTTTTTATTTACAAAACATATGCATGGGTAATTTTTCAACAATGACCTTTGTAAAACCTTCTGTTCCAACTTTTCCCCTCTTTCTCCCCACCTCCTCCCCTAGATGACAGGTAGTCCATACATGTTAAATGTTAAAGTATATATTAAATACAATATATATATATATATATATATATACATATACATACACACACACATACACACACACACACATACACACCATACACACTATATATATACATATTTATACAGTTATCTTGCTGCACAAGAAAAATCAGATTTAGAAAGAAGGTAAAAATAACCTGAGAAGGAAAACAAAAATGCAGGCAGACAAAAACAGAAAAAGTGGAAATGCTATGTTGTGGTTCACACTCATTTTCCAGAGTTCTTTTGCTCAGTGTAGCTGGCCCTCTTTATTACTGAACAATTGGAATTGATTTGGTTCATGTCATTGCCAAAGATAGCCACATCCATCAGAATTGATCATCATATAGTATTGTTGTTGAAGTGTATAATTATCTCCTAATTCTCCTCATTTCACTCAGCATCAGTTCATGTAAGTCTCTCCAGGCCTTTCTGAAATCATCCTGCTGGTCATTTCTTACAGAACAATAATATTCTATAATATTAATATACCACAATTTATTCAGCCATTCTCCAATTGATGGGCATCCACTCAGTTTCCAGTTTCTGGCCACTACAAAGAGACCTGCCAAAAACATTCATGCGCATACAGGTCCCTTTCCCTTCTTTAAGATTTCTTTGGGATATAAGCCCAGTAGCAACATTGCTGGATTAAGGGATATGGAATGCTTTCTTTGAAAAAAAGAAGTGGAATGTGCTGTACCATGGTGAGTACCAAATAATATTATAAAAATAAAACTGGTTATATTTTAGTAGACTCTAAATAATTGGTTAGTGATTTCCAGATAAGGCAATTGTGTAACTTCAGACCATCAACTTGATAGAGAAAAGACCAACATCAATAGTTAACCAGAAAATAAAAGAAAAATAAGAAGACAGAGAAGTCAGTTGAAGAAATAACCTCTTTAAACAAGCTATTAAAGAAAAAAATAGTTGTTGGCAGAAGAACAGACATTGACATAGATTCTCACTATTTCCTAAGGGACTTTTCCTAATATGTCACTTTTGTCGCAGTGAAAAGACTCAAAATCCCAAGAAACAGCTTCAGCCAAAAAATGAATACATACATAATATAGTAATCAAAGTGATACCTGTTTAGATTATATACTCATTTGTAAAAAAAAAAAAAAAAAAAAAAAAAAACTCTTATGGAATAATTTTGTGGGAAGATTATAAATAATATTTCCTTACAAAGAAGTATGAAACACTAGGAAAAAAATCTACAGAAACTGGCAACAGTCAGTTAAGCAAATCATTCTAGACAATTTAAGAATGATACTCTAAGGAGAACAAGAAAAAGATGAACTATGGAAAAGAGCTATAAAGATTTTTTTTATAAAATGAAATTTTTGTCCACATTAATAATGGAGTCACTCTAATATCTCAGTCCCTGATGTGCTATATTCATGAGCAAGTGAAAATAACACCGAAGTGGAAAAATACGTGGGCAAAGCAAGAAAAGGGACAAGCTTGTGGCAACACAATTTTTTTTGGAAAGTATAGAGGGCTCACTTCCAAGATATCTGAAAGACACATTATACCAAAGATATGGAGGAAAAAAATCATGCCCTATTCTAACTATCAACCCATGTAATTACTTTCTTATCTCTATAAAATCTGTCAAACTAATCTACAAGTATATTGGAGGTAATTTTGATAAAGGTATAAGAAAGAAACAAGCAGTTTTTTTTTTTTTTGCAAGTGATCATAGTCTGCTTATTGTTCATCGAATATAAAAATAAAAGAAGCATTTGATTTAGTTGAGCAAAAATACCACTTTAAAGGTACTCTTTCCACAAGTTAACTCTCATGATTTTGGTATATGCCAAAATAATGCATGACTAGGAAGAGGTTGATTTAAAAGACTAGGTCTTTTGAGATCATATCTAGTATTCTTTTACCAGGTAATCAATAGAATTTTTGATATCAGAGTATTCATTTTGATGGTTTACAAAACAATAAATGGATGTCATGATAATAAAATGTTACAGTATGGGGAAAAACAAAATGTTTGAAGGATTATATCTAATGTTGAAAGGTCATTAAATTTATTTAATTATTTATTGGAATATTATTTAATGGAATTACTTTGAGAGTTCTGTGAATAACACACCTATAGAATGTAGTTTTAGAATTAAATCTTCATATTGCCAGGCACCTCTTACATAGAGGGGTAATCACTGACATATTAGTACACTTGGTTTTTCAAAAGGTGTATAAGCATTGCTATTAAATGTATCAACTCACAGTTCATCCTTAATTATTAAAGTAGCTAGCAATTTCTCTTTATCAGTAGAATCACAGACTCTCAAAGTTGGAAGAGACCATAAAGGCTATATATTTCAATCCAGTATATAAAGAAAAAACCTTCTCTAAAACAAGTAGTAATTAATTGAATATATCTCTACTAATGTAGAAAAAGTCTTTGGGACTCAATTTTCACATATGTAAAATCAAGTAAATATTTGTATTTGCATGTCTCATTGCATCACTGCAAGAAAAGTATTTTGTAAACTTTAAAGTGATAAAAAAAGTGAGTTATAATTGTTAATAATTCTCACAAATGCCCATTCTATTTTGGACAGTTCTAATTGTTAGGAAATTTTCCTTGTTCAGTTTTTCTCAGTTGTGTTCAGTTCTTCATGACCCCATTTGAGGCTTTCTTGTCAGAGATACTGGTGTGGTTTGCCATTTCCTTCTCCAACTCATTTTTACAAATGAGGAAACTGAGACAGACAGGATTAAATGACTTGCTAAAGGTCACACAGCTAGTAAAGTGTCTGAAGTCAGATTTGAACAAGATATGTCTTCTTGTTTCCAGGCTTAGTACTCTGTCCACTGCACCATTGAGCTGCCCAGTTTTCCCTTACATAAAGCCTAAATTTCTACCCTCTGCTTCAGTGATGCTTACTCCTTGCATATGATACTTTATCTCCAAATGTTTACAACTCATCTGAGATGCTCTCCTTCCTCATCTCTATCCTTTTGCTTTCTTGGCTTCCTTCAAATCTCAGCTAACACCTCACTTTTTTCATGGAACCTTTCCTAGTGCTCTGGATGTTTCTAAGTTTACCTATCCCCTGATTCATCCTGTATTTTATTTGTATACAATAGTTTGCATATTGTCTCCCCTATTAGACAGTGAAAATCCATAAGGACAGGGACAATTTGGTTTTTGCCTTTTTTTGCTTCCCCAGAACTTAACACAATGCCTAGGACATAGTAGATGTTGAACAAATACTAGACACCTCCCTAGCTTTGACCACTGGGATCAAGAAGAATAAATTTAACCTTTTTCACATGACAGACCTTTAAATACTTGAAGGCAGTAAGGGTTTTTTTTTTTTTTTTTTTTTAAATTTCAAATTAAACAGCTTGAGTTCGTTCAAGTAATCCTCATATGCCAGGGTCTTGACAATCCTGGTTGCCCAGAATAAATAACATTTATTGAGTCTACTAGGGGCCAGGTGGCAGTCAGGTGGCTGACTGACACAGAGTTCCAGACCTGGAGTCCAGGAAGACTCCTATTTGGAGTTCCCATCTGGCCTCAGACACATAGCTGTATGACCCTGGGCAAGTAACTTAATTTGCCTCAATTTCCTCATTTGTAAAGTGAGTTGGAAAAGGAAATGGCAAACCATTCTAGTATCTTTGCCAAGAAAACCCCAAATGGAGTCATGAAGAATTGAACATGATCAAAAAGTAACTTAATAACAACAACATGGAACAAAAACATTTATTTCCCTCTTCTCTCCTAAAATGTACTCAGGGCTAAATGTGATACTCTAGACGTTGCCTAAACACAGCAGAATTCTAGAGTCTCCCTAGTCCTGTGATCAGTACAACTCCAAATATAGCCCAAGGTTCCATTAGCTTTCTTAGTAGCTATATCATGCTTTTAGTACGTCTTGAACTTGCAGTCCACTGAAACAACCAAATCTTTTTCAGAGAGCAACTACTCACCTATCCATGCCTCTTTTTTCTTTGGGATGTTAATTTTTTAATATCATATGCAAGACTTTACATTTATTTTTAGTGAATTTCACTTTATTAAGTGTATTCCAATATTCTAGCCTGTAGAGATTTTTGAGATCCCAACTCAGTTCTGTGATTCAATGTATTTATTAGCTCTTCTTCCTAGATTTGTATCACCTGAAAATTAGACAAACATTTCATCTATGTTTTTGTCAAAGTTATTTGATTCAATAAGCACTTAGTAAGTGCCTAAGAGGGAAATATTAAAAAGATTCCTAGAAAAATTTACTATAAACATCACTCTAGGATGAATGTCTACATATCTTATCTCTACTTTTGAGGTCTAGTCATTCAACTGGTTCTGCCTCCACAGTATTATTAAACTGTATTATTTTCTAGTTCATATTTCTCCATCTTGTACAAAAGAGCAACACAATAAACTATGTCAAATTCTTTGTTTTTTCCAGGTAAAATGTAAATACAGCATTTCAAAATTCTACCAGGATAATTACTACATAAGAAAGAAAGGAAAGAAGGAAGGAAGGGGAAAAAAGAAAGGAAGGAAGAAAAAGAAAGGAAGAAAGGAAAAAAGGAAGGAATGAGGTTGGTATAAAATGAGGTGCTAGTATGATAAATCTATGTTTCCAACCCATTGCTGCTTTCTTTTCTAGATGTTCACTAACTCTCTCTTTAATTCAGTTTAGAACTGCCAGGAATTTAAGTTAAGCTTATGATTTTTTTGTATCTACTCTTCCCTTTTTGGAAATTGGAACTACATTTGCCCTTCTGCATTCATGTGACACCTCTCCCATTCTCTGTGATATCTTTCCTTCCTTTCTTTTCTTACATACCATGTTCTCTTAAGATAATGTCCCTTTTCCTTCTTGTTGGAATTGTTTCTCTTGCACATTTTATTCTTGTGAGTTTGTTAACCTTTCTTGAGTGACTTCTCTGAATTTTTGGCTATAGCATCTGAAACTCAGAAATTCGTCTATCAAGATCTAGGAAACGTGCTATTTTCAATTTTTCTCCCTTCCACAAAAATTCTAAGACGGAATTGTCACTTCTTCATAAGAAACACCTTATTTCTACTTCAGTAATCAGATTCTTCTTGATAGTCAAAATCAGGCTCAGAATTTTATCTCCCCTTTGTCTACTTTCCTTTATTTTTTCTCATATCTCCTTTTCCCCCACCTTTCAATGGATGAAATTAACATTAAAATATCAATGAATCATGAGCTGTTTTGCTCTTGGCAGAGAGAACTGCAGCAGATGTCTACATTATTATTATTATTATTATTTTTAATAAGTATCTATGACAGATTTATAATCTACTTCCCAAACTTACCTATTTCTTCCTTCTGTCAAGGTGGTCTGTGGTCTACTAGAGTATTATATGTATTTCTGCCTCTTTTATCTTCGACCATTTGGTGGTCAAAGAATTTATCATTCTTCCTCTTTTTGTTTGTGATTTTTGTCACTAGTGTTTCTTTTCACTGCCCTATGCTACTATGTGTACACACACAAATATACATTTAAGCATGCAAAACATACTTGAACTATACTATTACAAAGGCATTTTCCAATTATGAGTCCTATTGCATGAAATCTCAGTGATGTCTTATGAAGTTAAATTTTCCTCCTTGCAATTGAATCTAGTGCTCTCCTTGCTTGTTACTCATACTTTGTGCACTTATATTTAGACATCTGAGGACATGGTTTTATTGCAGACTCTTTTTAAAACTGTATCTTCTGTGAATTCCTGAAGGCCTCTATTGTTATTCCTTTTTTTATGTTGCTACTCTCATGGCTTAGAGTTTGATATGCATATAAGTATGCCTGTGTATGTGTGTAGGCAGTTTTCGCTTTTTCCTTTTCAGCTTAAAGCCCTTTTGATTAGATTTGCAAGACTTTAAGCAAAGGCATTTTTCTCAGTCCTTTTGGAGGCAATCCATTCCTGGCCTAAAGCCCATTATTCCTATATTTTAAGCTGCGGTCCAGAAATCCAAACCCCATTCTCAGATACCATCTTTTTAACCAGCTGTTCATTTCCCAAATCTGCCTTTCTGTTCTGAAGTCTTTGCCCCAGTGATGAAAATACCACCTGTGATATAACACTATAAGCTCCAAATGGATACATGACCTAAATATAAAATGTCACATCATAAAAAAGAGGAGACTGGAAGGAAATACCTTTCAAAACTAGGGCTAGGGAGAATTCTTAAGAAAATGAGGGATTAGGGTGATCATGAAAGATAAAATGGGCTATTTTAATTGTGAAAATTAAAAAGTTTCTGCTTAAAAAATCAATGCAACTAAAATAAAAAGAGAAGCTTTCAAGTAGGAAAAAATCTTTACCTCAACTATTTCCTATAAAATTGATATTCAAGATATACAAAAAATTGACACACATATAAAGAGCATAAATGATCAAGTAAAACCATCCTTACAATTCTTTCAAAAGAAGAATTATAAACCATTAATTGTTAATGAAAGAAATTTAATTCAAATTGCTTTAAGATTCTATTTCACATGCAGAATATCAGAACAAAGATCATAAAAGATGAATATATTAAATGATGGAGAGTCTACAGGAAGACAGATACTCTAATACATTGTTGGTCAATCTCTTAATTGGTCCAACAATTTTGGAAAGAAATTTGGAATAATGCAAGAAAAGTCACTATCCTTCTATCTCACCAGTAAGTAGCTACTGAGAAGTCAAAGACAGAAACAATGATCCCTTAATGGCTCTAATGATGGGAGCGACCAAGAGTTGCCTAGTTTTTAGAAGAAGTATGGATTCACTTTTCTTGGTGGGTAAAACAGAGCTTGCATGATGTTTTCTTCCTATTCCCTATCTAACATTTGGAAAGTGGCTTTGACCATGATGATTTAGAATTAACATTATGTGATTATGAAAAAGTCTTCTGGTTTGTTAAGAAGCAAAAAGAAGTGATGATGAACACATTAGCTAGAACACAGTGTGTATATAAAAGATTTAGTCAGACAATCTCTTGTATTCTGAAAATTTTCAAGTGAGGAGCATCTCTGTAAACCACCAGACTGGAAGAAGAGCAACTGGTCATCCTGTTCCCATATCTGGCTGTTATATTTCCCTGAATATATGATGCCTATTTCTTTTATGTCTACATATTCCTGATCTTAGGTGAATGAATGATCACACTACAACTTCTATAACCTAGACCAACATAACCATCAAAGGTTTCCTAAGCAACTAGAATCAGAGGCATAGAGTATCCAGATCTGGTGAAGGGCTGCACAACTGAGCAGCCTGCTTGATTTAGCCTAAAATTGCCTAACCTACTAGCCCATCATGTTTTGGAAGGAGCCAGCTCAACTGAACAATTCATCCATCATGACATTATGTCTTTATTTAAACTTAGTGGAGATCTCTCAAAGAGACTATTTCCAGGGCCAGGAGTTGTGAAGGCCTTTCTTATAAATACACTTTAAGTTTGAATCTATTTTCCCTAGGTGCTAAGAATATGCATGTGGAAAAATGTGTTCCTTGTTGAGGATGTAGGGATACTGATTTCTGTCCTTTCTATACTTTTCAGTGAATATATTCTAGTAAAGGCTAATTAATGTCAACCTGCTGATTGATATTAGAAGAGCACACAAGATGAAGGTATATGAGCAATGATGTTAGAAATCAAAGTTTCTCAGAATTATTCCTGGAATCCTAAAGAGAGGAATTAATTGTTCTCTAGTTACCTAAACTGCCAGTGCAAGTTAGGGCTGAGAGAGTGAACCTAAAGGCTGTTTATATCCCAAAATATGCATTGTAGCACTTTATGTGGTACAAAAACTGATAACAAATTGGGTTTGTTTCCCAGTTGTACTGTAAAAAGGTAGAATAAATTGAATGGAATATTATTGTGTTCTAAGAAGTAAAAAATACAAGAAATTCAGAGAAACATGGGAATATATGTATGAACCAATACAAATCAAACAAGGTAGAACCAGAAGAATAATACATACAATGAATACAATACTGCTTATGAAAACTAAAAACTAAAAGGCTGCTGAAATGATTGTAATATCATATTTTGGTTCCAGACAACAATTGAAAGAATACATTTTCTTTCTCTTAGTAGTCAGTGTACAGACTACATGGAATGTGGTTTACAGTCAGGCAATTGTTTTTCTGTGAGCTTTGTTTAACTGCTTTTCTTTGTTAACAGGGATAGTTTAATGAGAGGGAGGTAGAATAGTAGGAAATTACTGATTTTTTTTAAGTAAAAGAGATCAATAAAATGCTATCTAGGTCATAAAATCTTCAGTTTCTTGCTCAAGAGATCTTCTATTCAAGTTTCTCCCCAATTCAATCTAAACTCCATTCAGCTGTTATCTTGTTCTTTTCAAAGCACAGATCCAACCAAATATTAACCTCCTTCTGATCTCCCACCCATTCAATAAATTCCCTGGCTCCTTGTTACTTTCAGGATCAAATATAATAATCTTGTAAAGCCCTTCATAATCTATTTCCTATTTTTCCATTTTTCTTTAACTTTACATACTCAATGATCTAGTGTAGTGGTTCTCAAAGTATGGTTTAGAGAATCCTGAGGATCTCTGAAACCCTTTTAAAGGGTCTACAAATTCAAAAATAGTTTTTATTTCCAATATAGTAAATGTCTATAAATATAACCCAGATAAACAAAAATGCTTTGGAGAGAGCCTCAATAATTTTTAATAGGATAAAGATACTGAAAACAAAAGTTTGAGAACCACTGATCTAGTACAAAACTGGTCTTATTTCTCCTCACATCACACTTCCTCTGACTCCAAGTGTTTTTATTGGCTTTTCTCCATGCTTGGAAAGTCTCTTCCTCATTTTCTCCTGGTTTTCTTTGACTTCCTTCAGGTCTCAGCTAAAGTCTCATCTTTTTAAAATTTTGAAGTTTCATCTTCTAAAGGAAAGCTTAAGTACCTTCCCACTGTTGATTAAGTTCCAATTTAATCTATATATATTTTGCTTGCATGTAGTTGTTTGCAGGTTGTCTTCCCTGTTAGGTTGTGAGTTCCTTGAGAGAAGAAGCTAATTTTTTAGTACCCCAATGCTTAGCACAGTGCTTAGTAAATAATTAATAAAACTATTTTCATTCATTATGAGAATCATATTTATTTCTTTTTAATTTTTTAAAAATTTATTTTATTTTAACATATGGAATGAAACAAGTATCTCCCTAACATAGTACAACTACAAATCTACTGTGCACAACTTGCTATTCTTTTGTGAAGCTTTTTTTTAAAATGCAAGGATAAGATTTTTCATTTATTTCTATTTAATTTTATCTTTTAAGATCTGGCCCACTGTTCTAGCTTTTCAATATCTTTTTGGATTTTGACTCTGTCATCTAAAAAATTTAACAGTTCTTCCCAGCTTTGTTCCTGTTTGGAGTCATGAAACACTCAAATTGTTCAGAGATTCTAGTCAGTATACACAGACTATAAATCATACTCTTAATCACTAACACTCATCACTAACCACTTACTTTCTTTGCATCCTTGAAGTCACTGTTTTCTGCTCAACTCAAAGTCCCCTTATACATTGTCCCAGCTCTTCAGGCCTTCTAACACTCTTATTCCACCAGTTATTAGCATCAGACAGAAGTCCTAATGCTTATTTATTGTCGAGGATAATTCACAATGACTGGCAGCTGAGAGCCTTCTTCCCCTCTGAATACTGAAATTTTTTTCAAAGTCTGTCTCTAAAAATTCTAGTAGGTTGGGATTGTCAAAAGCCTGAGAACACAATACTTGCTTGACTTAGAGAATTATGGGCTAGAATGGGTAAGATTTTAAACAAAGTAGGGTGTAGGCAAGAGGTTTAGTTGGCTGACTAATTGTTCCCATTTTGAGCACGGGTCCCTCTTAGAAAAACATTCCGCAAGTTATTTTAGTTTCTGGTATCAATTAAGAGTTGTTATTTAAATAATGAAATTACATTTTACTAATAAAAAGATAATCAAATGGTGGATGAAATCTCTGAACTGTTTTTAACCATTATCAGAAAGATGTCATATTACTCTACTATAGACAAAACTATTCACAATTTTTGGGAGCTTCAGAGTTTATAAGCCTCTCCAACCTTCTTGTCTCTTTGGGAGATCAGCAGCACTTCCATTTATAGAAATGGAAGAAGTGAATCGACTAACTGATTTGGACTAATTGACTTGTCCAAGGTTACATATCTTTGGGATCTAGTCTTTCCAGAACAAGACATGGACTCAGATATCTCTAGAGGGGGAAGTGAGACAGATGAACTAGTACAGCCCTTCATCATTTAAATCCAATTCACCTTCACATTATGGCATCCCCTCCCCATGTTATGTTCTAACTCCATATGTTAACGTTACTTGTTAATATAATCTGTATACAAATTGAAATGGAGAACAAGACAGTTTTCTTGATAACTCAACCACAAAAAGACTTTTTATCAAACTGTGCATATCCTTTGATCCAGCAGTGTTACTACTGGGCTTATATCCCAAAGAGATCTTAAAGAAGGGAAAGGGATCTGTATGTACCAAAATATGTGGCAGCCCTGTTTGTAGTGGCCAGAAACTGGAAATTGAGTAGATGCCCATCAGTTGGAGAATGGCTGAATAAATTGTGGTATATGAATGTTATGGAATATTATTGTTCGGTAAGAAATGACCAGCAGGATGAATACAGAGAGGCTTGGAGAGACTTACACGAACTGATGCTGAGTGAAATGAGCAGGACCAGGAGATCATTATATACGTCAACAACAATACTATATGATGATCAATTCTGATGGACGTGGCCCTCATCAACAATGAGATGAACCAAATCAGTTCCATTTGTTCAATAATGAAGAGAACCAGCTACTCCAGTGAAAGATCTCTGGGAAATGAGTGTGAACCACTACATAGAATTCCCAATCCCTATATTTTTGTCCGCCTGCATTTTTGTTTTCCTTCTCAGGTTATTTTTACCTTATTTCTAAGTCTGATTTTTCTTGTGCAGCAAAATAACTATATAAATATGTATACATATATTGTATTTAACATATACTTTAACATATTTAACATGTATTGGACTACCTGCCATCTAGGGAAGAAGGTGCGGGGAAAGAGGGGAAAAGTTGGAACAGAAGGTTTTGCAAGAGTCAATTGTTGAAAAATTATCCATGCATATATCTTGTAAATAAAAAGCTATAATAATAATAATAAAGACTTTCTTTTTGTTATCTTTTTTTTTTTTTTTTGGTTGAGGCAATTGGGGTTAAGTGACTTGCCCAAGGTCACACAGTTATAAAGTATTAAGTGTCTGAGTCAGATTTGAACTCAGATCCTCCTGACTTCAGAGCTGGTGCTCTGTCTACTGCAACACCTACCTGCCCCCTTTTTTAATCTTTATGCTTAAGACACATATATGTTTTTGAGGCTTGAATTATCCCAATACTGAGACAATTCTCTCTTTCACTTTGTATGTATAGTAAAGGTGATTCATGGATCTCTCAAAGTTCACTGTAGTTCATCTTTAAAATATATGAATCCTTTAGTAAAAAAAATAGATTTTCTGTTTTTTTGTTCATAAGCACATTAGACAAGAATGCTATGTGATCAACAGGGTGTAGAAGTCATCAAATCAACATTCATTCCCATGACATCACCTAAAACACTGAACATCCTACTGTTTCTTATTAAGCAATAGCAACAACACCTGGAGGATCTGAGGGAAATTTTCTAGTATAACATTAATTGAAATATATCCTTGAATAACAAGAGGAATTGAGCTTTCCCACATGTGCTCTCAATGGCGTGTTGTTTCTAACTGAAATAGACTTTAGCTTTTCAAAAAAAAGAATAATCCCAGGAGTCATTCACATTGCCCATATGGATCTGAAATCTTGATTTTCACCCTATATCTCTAAGGAGACAGTATAGATTTTATGTTTTGTAACAGTTTTTGGAATATCATTTAATATAAATTTAAGCACATTTATGTATAGCTCATAACCTTCCATCAGCCAAAATATTATAATAAGTACTAGCCAAAGACAATATTTTCTCTCGTCACACACATACTATCTACATGCATGTGTGCATAAGAATAAAATTTATTTTGATTTAATATACTTTTAAAAATCTCTTCTACAGATGTTCATTTGTTTCTAGTCACAGAAAATATGATTGACTAAAGATTTATATTTGTGAATCTAAATATTATCTTAAAAGGAAAGCTGAAAAATCTGTTTGCTTGCCTTTACTTATCTTTGTTGAATTTGACTTTCAGATATGAATTATTAAACTCAGACTCAGTGTCTCTGATAAAGAATATGATTTCAACTGGCAACAAGAAAATAAACTTGGTAGAAGGAAATGCAAGCACTCTTTTTTTCCCCCCAAGCTTTTAACCCACAGAATGTGAATTTCAAAAGTTAAGGAACAACTTAAATATTTTGAGTCAAATTTTTCCAGGGAGTGAATAAGCCCTTTCTGGAGATTGAATTGAACGCTTTGGAAAATTGTATTGGCTTTTGCAGTTGTCATCAGTTTTTAGCTGTGTTGCTAAAATGAATGAAGGTAATTACAACTTCTGATTTTTTAACCATTTTTATGCATGTTACCTACACACAGATAAAAGTCTCACTTCTGTTCATCCAATCAGTCTCTCAGCATTAGTTGGAAAAAACTGTACAGGATGAATACAAATAACATTTATAAATCATTAATCCATGGAAAGATCCACATTAACTAAGGAAGGAAGAGTTAAGAAAAATAATATACAAAGGTATAATAATAGAAATGGAAATAATCAACCACCACAAAAAAGTCTAAAGAGAATTTTGCAGACTTATAAAGAATAATATGGCTTAAAAGAGGAGATATGAGAGGATTCCTATATTACACCTTTGCAGAAGTGGAGGTCCTCTGCAAGTGTTACACATTGCACATGTTCTCAGACTTTTTTGATATGTTGTTCAATTATGCTGATTTTTTCCTCTTTTTTCCTTTGTCTTTATTTGTCATATGAGATGGCACTCTGGCAGGAAAAAAGTATTCTATATGCAAGTCTTTCCAGGTTTTTCTGAAATCCTCCTGCTCATCATTTCTTATAGAAAAACAGTATTATATTACATTTATATACAAAAGCTTGTTTAGCCATTCCCCAATTTATGGGCATCTCCTCAATCTGCCACACAAAAAAGAGTTGCTACAAATATTTTTATTCATGTGGGTCCTTTCCCCTTTTCTATGAGGTGTTTGGGATACAGACCTAGTAGTAAAAACCAATACTTATAAAGCTTGAGTGTGTAAATGATGAATGACTAGTCAAACAGTATTAATCAAAGAAAACTTAGAAAGAGATTAATTTTTTTTTTCAATTTGCACACAAGACTGACTCTCACATGGTAGTCAGAAGTGACACAAGGTGTCTCAGAAGAACTTTGGAATTGGTTGCCTGACATGGAAGATCCTGACAAAGGAACACCCAGATTGGGTGTGCCTGCATCCGAGAAGGCAAAGTTCTTTGTGAGTGAAGCACAATTGCAATAATTCAAAAGACATATGAGATACACAAATTTAGAGACATCTCCACTCCAACTGTTCATATGCACTATCTGTGCCCAACCTGTGGTACAACCTTCTGATATCATATTGGTCTCATCAGTCACAGACTAGAAATACTATAATTTTATTTCAACATAGTAATATCATTTTAATCCTCTTCAAGAATGAAGGTCAACAACCAAACAAATGTCTACTCTATACTGGGATACTAAGATAAAAATAACAAGTTCTTGGCTTCAAAGAACTCTCTTACTGACATCTATAGCTGAAATATGGTAGGGAATTTGAAAATAATGACTTTTCTCAATTTGAAACATTTCTACTGGTTTTTCATTTTATGCTAGATAAATGGAAAGATCAGGATTTTTTTTTTTTAGTCAATAAAATAATTGTTGAACCAAGAAATTATAGTGACTGACAACTGGAGTTGAACCTCACTAACACTTCTGAGTTGTTTACTATTTGCTTCAAAAAAGTAAATAATCATAGACTATCGAACCCCGTTAGTGTCTATTTAAAGTCATTCATTCATCCTCAATGGGTTTACTATCTAGCTCATAGTCCCTGTTGGTCCAACCACTGCTCTCATTCTTAATGAATTTAACCTTCATGTGGATAACCTTTCAAATATCATGGTCTTCCAATTCATCATGCTCCTCAACTTCCCTATACTCTATCACCACTCTATTTTAGTCATGCAGAGAGTGGACCACTCCTTAGATGTCCCAATCACCCACATTTTCTTTTCTTTTCTTTTTTTTTTTTTTGACAGAAGATATACATTTTATTCATTCCTTCAATAATGATTTAATTTTCTTGTTCACTTGTTGAGTCACATCCGATTCTGTGTTGATCACATGGGTTTTTATCCATTTTAAAAAAAATTATAGCTTTTTATTTACAAATTATATGCATCAATAACCCACATTTTCAACTTCCATTATCTTAAACCATAGAATTCCTCCTAATCACAGTTTTCTTTCCTACCACTTGTTTCTCATTTAATCACTCCTTTTAAGTCATCCTTACCATGACTTCTGGTCCCTCCATCTCTTCTTGTTCTCTCAGTCCATCACCCTTATTCTGGACATTCTGTTTTCTATTTACAGTGTTGATTTTGGAGTAAACTACTTCAACAAAGCACAACCTTGAACCTCTTTCTCCTGAGTTTCGTGCTTTGAGCATCTTAAATTTTGAGTCAGCCCCACAACTGGGCTTCTATTCTTCTATTTCTAAATTGTCTAATGCTTCTGGAGGAAATCATAAGATGTACAGAATAGACCCTACAGATTCTTACTAACTTCAAAAAGGCTATCACCGCCATACAAAAATCCTTTTTTTAACCTCTGAGTATTCAATTGATATACATTTTCATGTTTCTAGTTTGGTCTCCTAAATATTACCACTGAGCTCTTACGCACTTAACTCCTTAATTCTTTTTCATAGTCTCCATTGTTTTTGACCATCTGAAGTTATTGACACTGTTTATTCATTCTTTCTTCCCTTGGACTCTATGAAAATGTTCTTTTTGGTTCTACTCCAATTCATCTGGATACTCCTCATTCTGCTTTGTGGGATTATTATCTATCTATCACATCCATATATACATATACATGTTTCTAAAGACTCAATCCTAAGTTTACTTCACTTCTCTTATATTATTGGGCTAAATGATCTCATCTGATCTCATGAGAATTATCTCTACATAGTCTATTGGGTCTTTTTATTCCTAGTACATATTATAGTTCCTTGTACACTGCAGATGCTTAATAAATATTTAGGGAATTTGTGAGGCAACAAAGACTTGGAATATTGATATGATTTATACAAGGTGACCCAGTTAATTAGTAGCAGAACTGAGACAATGGTCCAAGACACACATTGATTTAAACCTTTGATATCCAGGTTCCATTTCGTAGATCTTCTTATTGATTCATTAAATGATATATGTTCTCACAAATTTAAAGAAATGGAGATTTTTCAATTGCTCTGGAAGTTGTTCAATATAGACTGGCTCTAGGAATAGACTGGCATTGTTCTTGTCCCAAAAGAACAGGAGAAATGCCACAGAAAGGTATTTTTTGCTTAAGAGTCAGTTTCACTTCTGAAATTCTTCTGGACCTTTGAGGCTAGAGGTAAAAAGAATTAGAAGAGGGTCCCACTTTCAAGCTTCCTGCAGGTTAACATATCATCTGATCATGACAGACACAAAGCTGCAGAGCAATTCTTAAGGCAGGTGTGGTATTATAAATACCACAATTTGACTGTTCATGCCGTGTGCTCAGCTAAAGTTAGAACTGCTAGAACTCAAACTTATAACATCAGTAGATTAATCTTGACATTAACCATGTTCACTGGAATATTTTGATTATAAGTCTTTATTCATTGTGGGTACAGTGGGTTCAGTTAAATTTTGGGTGAGGTGTGGGTTAGATTGAGGAAAAAAAATCTGTTCCACAAATCACTTCAGTTCTTAAGTTTTCATTGAATTTATTGTTGTCCAGTGGTAACTCAAATAGTAATCTAAACAGAAATTTCCATCCTTTTAGTTTTCTGAGTAGTGGAGAAAAGGAAAGGATAATACTATCTATTTTGTTGCTGATTTTGAGCTGAAACTGGGCTGAATTGGGGAAGTGAAGGCTTGCTATTCTCTAAGCCTTCCTGATTTTAACATTAAATTAGCTGATATCAATAATAGCCAGGATGAAACTTAACACAGATTTGAAGATAGAAACTATTAAGAGTCCTAAGCCATTGTTACCTAGTTGTATTGGTAAGTGTAAAAAAGACCAATATGTTAGATTTTGTGCACATTTAAATATTATGTTGTATTTTATAGTCATGCCTCCTGCTTATAAAGTCTGTTACTTACATATCTGTTCCTTCAGAAGCTGCATATCATTCAAAATCAGTTTCTATCTGTGATTCTTACACATTAGCTTACTACTACAATCTACTTCTTAACTGTATGATCTTAAAAGAGCAAATCATGTATCTTTCAGCTCTGGATTGGAGAATGACTCCACATCAAACAGTTTCCAGGAAAATCATAAAAGATGAAATATAAAATTGTGATTACATGAAATTGAGAAACTTTTGCATGAACAAAAATGTAATTAGGATAAGCAAGGAAGCAATCAAATGGGAAAAAAAAATCCTTGTATAAATTATTTTTGAGAAGAATTCTAATATCCATGATGGATAGTAACCTACAGAAATATGTGACCAAAAACCATTTTTCAAATTAGCAAATTAGCAAAGGGATATGAACAAACAGTTCTCAAAAAAATTGCAATTTATTAACAATTATATGAAAGAATGCTCTAGATGACTAATGATTAGAAAAATACAAATCAAAATGATCTTGAAGTTTCACCTCACATTCAGAAAATTGGTAAGAGATGACAAAAAATGGCCATAGTCAATGTTGGAATGGAAAAATAGACACATTAATGCGTTGTGTTGGTAGAACTGCGAACTGGTATACCAATCTGAAAAGCAATTTGGAATTATGTAGAATAAGTAACTAAAGTGCCTCACCTTTTTGGCTGAGAAATTCCATTACTAGAAGACGTAACTCCTAGAATGTCTCTGAGAAAAATAAAAGTCTTATATATACCAAAATATTTATGGCAGAATTTTGTGTTATCAAAGAACTGAAAACAAAATAGATATTTTCCCATTAACTACAGACTATCCAAACAAATTGTGGTGCATGAATGCAATAGAATATTATTGAATGAAATGTTGAACATAATAAATATGGAGAAGCATGAAAAGCTTTAAACAAACTGATGCAAAGTTAAATAAGTAAGACCATAATAACAATATACACAATAAAACAATATAAACTGAATGCTGGGAAATTCTAATAACCAAACTTGGTGCCAAAGAAGAGATATGAGGAGATACTTCCTTTGCAAACAGGAGACCAGCAATGTGGCTACACTACAAATAACATCAGACTTTTTCCTTATAAATTTAGCTTTGCAGCATTTTACTTTCTTTCTTGTGTAAAAAGAGGACGTTAAATTAGATGATTCCTAAGACTTTTTCTAACACTAACATTCTTTGTCTTATGAGTCTGTGATCTTAGAATCTAGCTTGTTGCTAAATTTATTCCATATTTTGAGTTGATTTTAACTCAGTTTCTATTTTGTTTCTCAGAATATAATTAGAAAGTTTATCAGCTAGGTACTATATCTATCACAACAAAAGCATTAAGTTTCTGAGTAAGTGCTAGTCTACATTGATAAAAGTTCTTCATCAGGAATTCTTTATATCAATCAAATCACAGGTTCAAACCAAAGTACTAGCTGGAAGGAAATACTCCTTTTTCTAGATGGAGTGGATAAATGGCTCTCTCCAAAGTTACCTCATTGGGTAACTCTTGTCATTATCTGAAACTTTTGATTCTGAAAGTACTGTCTGAGACATTAAAATTTAGGACATATTCCTCAATACAGCTGAAAAAAATAGTACCTTAGATTAGATTTTTTTGTTGTTGTTGTAGGAAATTTCTCATATGAATCCAAGTAACAAGTATTGGTATTTAAATGCATAAGTGAATTAACTGGTAACAACTGATGTTCACTCTGCCTCTAAAAATTTACTTTAAGGGTGTAATTTTCAATGAGACTTTGTGAACCAGATATGATCATTAAATGTGGATGGGACTTAATTGTTTCCTCTGGAAACAATCATCTGTGCTGGGTTGCAAAATACCATTTTATACTCCCACCTATACTTTGGTCATTCTCAACAGGAACTTCTGCCACCAGGAAAAAATGATTAAAAGAATACCATTGACATTTCCTTACAGTTACTAGAGTCTGCTTCTTGTAGAAGTGTCAGTGTAAAAGTCACTTGGTCAAGTGCTCAAATTAAGAATTCTTAGGTAAAGAAAAAACTTGATGCTTATATTTAGTGTTCCTCATTATTTCTTTATTCACTCAGGCTTTTTTTTTTTTTTTAAAATTAAACTTAAGCATTATTCTGCTTCATACATACACACATATATTTTACACATATTTATACACATGTATTTGTGTTTGTATTTTTATACATAACTTTCAAAACTATGCTGCTTATCTGTGTAACTACTTTTTTTGAAAGTAGTGATATAATTTTCTTTTTTTAAGTTTCTACAGACTTTTTTTTTTTTTTTTGGCATCACTCTTCCAATAGGCTCTTAATAAAATTGTCCATGGATCTTTTCCAGCAAGTAGTATGACAAAGAATATCTTAGAAAAAGGAAGTTAGTCTTTTTAATGTGGAAATAGTGTCCATTCTTTCATGCTAATAAGCGGTGAGAAGTAGTCCCTCCCCACCCCACCTCCACCCACCTCTCGGGACAAAATGCAACATGATTAAAACCAAATCATTTATGATCTCAAACTACTTAGGATTTCTACCTATATGGTTGTTTTTTTCATGAGAGAGAGGAAAAAAATAATACCTTTACATTTTCCTGGATATTAACTTGCACCTCAAAATCAATATGGAATTTCTATGTAAAACTGGAATGATTTGTTTGGAATTTTGAGTAAGTGGTAATATGCTTTGTTTTACCTTTCCTGTCAGATTTGGTAAGTCATGTAGCAACCAAGGGTTTTTTCCTCTCTCTTTTTAGTAGTAATAATAACAATAATAATAATAATAATAAAGAATTGGGTTGTTAGGTAGTTTGAAGAGAGAAATTGAAATCTATGACAGAGATGTCTTAACACTACAAATTATGGTTTTCATATATGTAATTTAGCATAGCAAATCGTAGTTCTAATTTCTTTCTACAGAGCAAAGCCAGGAAAAAATAATGTCTCAGAGGGCACTGGGGAAAGAGGATAAAACTAAAGGGGAGAAAAAGCATTTTAAAAAGACCTTTCAAAAATTGACTAATAAATATGACCTGTAGAATGTAAACTGTGCTTTATTAACATATATGAGGTCTAATCCATCTGAGAAAAAGTGTCCTTGGATGTTTTTTGCTAAAGAATATTTTCTTCAGGCAGAGAGAAATACAAGTATCTCATGCCCAGAAGGAATGCATAAAGTGTGTAGACTATTGACAGCTGCAGAATGGAATAATGACTTTGAAGGTGTCAGTGTCAAGGCTCTCTACTTGAATGGCATATGTCCTTGATGGCACATGGTGCAGAGCGAGGGAATCAAGGAGAGGAAGAATATAGTGAGAAAATGGATTAATGATTTGTCTCTTGTTCTAGGATTATTCTTCAAGAAACAAACTAGCACATCAATACTAATGACATTCCTGAAAAAGCACTTAATCCACCTGCATGAAGCTGTGTCTACATGCTTGAAAGAACTGTTATAGACCATGAATTTCACTCATGGTAATAAACCATGTTCTATCTGCCTCCGACACTTAATAATGTCTCGGGAAAAAAATCACTTAACCATTATATACCTCAGTTTCCTCATCTACAAAATGGGAAAATAACAGCACCTATACTTCCAGGATTCCTGTGAGGATAAAATGAGATTATATTTGTAAAGTTATTTGCAAACCTTAAAATGCTATGTTGTTACCATTTATTATCAGTACTATTATTATCTATAAGGCAGCTTCACTCTGTTTTTAAGGCTTTAAATTTATTCAGTTGTTGAAAACATTAAAAAAGTAGATATTGATATAATTTCTGATGGCAAACTTGATAACAAGTATTTTTTTCCAAAAGATTAGGAAGCATATAAAAGGATCTATTTTATGCCTCATTGCTCATCAAAATAGAATGGTTAGAAAAGATACCATAAGTACTACTCTTGTGCAATCTAGCTTCAGCAGAGGATCAGCCTTATTAGTGTGATCTGGTGGAATAACTCCAAATGGAAAGCCATAATGAGATCAAGATATTGTATAAGGCAGTGAGAAGAGCAGCCTTTGAGAGACAATAGTTGAGCATAAAGAGTCCAGTTATATACCTGACATTGCTAACCTGAACAAGAATAAAAAATGAGAATTTAAAATGCATATAAAGTCTAAAAAAACACAAATTTACCACATTGTCTCTTTGAAATGGTTACCTTAAAATCAATGACCAATTGATTTAAAGAAATAATTTTTTGATTAGCATAGTTCCTAGGACATATTAAATGCTTAATAAGTACTTCTTGACTCATTGCTGTTTGATTCAAATACAAACAACATTTATACAATCAACAAACATTAATTAAATGCCTATAAATGATGGTAGCTGCCCTCAGAAAGTAGGGGAATAAGTCAAATATAGATTACAATGGACAACAATTTGTGAGAGAATCTCACGAGAAAATTCTATGTGATACTCAAAGGGAATAGAGTGGGCATGGAGTCAGCAAAGGGCTTCATGTAGGAATTAACACTTGAATCTGGTTTTAAGGGTGGGTTCAGATGAAAAAGGTAAAAGGCATTCTAGGTTTAGAGAAGAGTATTGACAAAGACACAGAAGATGAGGAACTCTGGGTATTATTTTAGAGACAGGAGGTAGCCTAGTTTTGCTAGCTTATGGAGTGTGTTGAAGGGAATCATGACAGAGAAGCCTGGAACAGTAGGTTGAAAGGTTGTCCCAGATTGTGTAAGACAATTGTAGGCAAACAAATTTGAAATTTACTCAAAGAGGAGATAACAGGTACACTAAGCATGCTTGTAAAGAGTGGAATGGCAGGTTTTACATGTAATAAAGATAATTCTTGCAGCAATCTGAAAGAAAGATTGGAAAGAGCAGAGAATGGTAGCAGGAAGATCTTTTAAATTGTCACTTCAATCATAAAAAGGGGAAAAGGAGCCATATGCATAAAAATGTTTGTAGCAGCTCTTTTTGTACTAGTAAAGAACCAGAAACTGAGTGGACGCCCATCAGGTGGAGAATGGCTGAATAAGTTATGGTATATGAATGTTATGGAATATTATAGTTCTGTAAGAAATGACCAGCAGGATGATTTTAGAAAGACCTGGAGAGACTTATATGAACTGATGCTGAGTGAAATGAGCAGAACCAGGAGTCATTGGTTCCTTGCTAGTACAATGTCCTTCGGACATTGGTCCCAGCAACAAGGTTATATGCAATGATCAATTCAGATGGATATAACTCTTTTCCTCGATGAGGTAATTCAGGCCAATTCCAATGACTTTATGATAGAGAGAGCCATCTACACCCAGAGAAAGGACTGTGGGAACTGAGTATGGATCACAATATAGAATTTTCATTTTTTTGTTGTTTGCTTGCATTTTGTTTTCTTTCTCATTTTTTTTTCCTTTTTGATCTGATTTTTCTTATGCAGCAAAATAATTGTGGAAATATGTATAGAAGAATTACACATGTTTAACAGATATTGGATTACTTGCTGTCTATGGGAGGGAGTGGGGGAAAGGGAGGAAGAAAAAAATTTACAACAAAAGGTTTTGCAAGGGTGAATCTTGAAAATTATCTATGCATATGTTTTGAAAATAAAAAGCTTTAATAAAAAACAAATTGTTACTCTAGTAATTTAAGTAAGTAACAAAGGAAAGCCTGAATTTGAATGTTGGCTTTGGAAATAAAGATACTAAGAGGGAAAAGATAAAGAGATAACGTTTACAAATAGGACATGGGTGAATAGATATTAAGGTGAGGAAGAGAAAAGATACATAATTTCAATATTATGAACATGAGAAACAGGTTGAATGGTGGAGCAACAGACAGAGTGAAGTCACAAGGAAGCAGAAGCTTTAGTAATAAAGAAAATGAAGATTTAGGTCAAAAGATTATTGAATAGAAGAGGGAAACAAATTTGAAGCTTTGATAAAGTCTTTAAAAGCATCTCTTTGTGCTGTGTACTTGGCTTTGATCTGTATCCCTCATCAAAAATAATTACTGTTATTAATAATGTCCACTGAATTCCAACAATTTTGTCCAGAACATCATCTATACAATAGCCCTTGCTGACAAAGTGATTTACATTTCCCTTATTAGGATATAGTCTTTCAAATAGCACTCTGTTATAGCAGGAATAATTTCAAAGTAAAACAAAGATAACCTTTTCTCTTTCAGTTAAAGATGCCAAAAATATACCTAGAGGCAAAAGCTCCTATTAGAAAATTTCTTAAGCCATGAAGTTTAAAGACTCCACGTTGCATTTGCAGCTCTATTTGCTTTTAACTTCCTAGAAAAAGATGTTTTTCCCAAGATAAATTCATCACTTCTAATGCCATCATCAGGCTGCTAACTCAAGTTTTGGATACTACATCCCTTAGCCTCTTTTCCCTGATGATTGGAGAGCTAGTGGGTGAAGTTCTAAACTTCCCAAGGCTTCCTAGTGGCTCCAACCTTCCTAATTTCCATTTGTATGTGTTGTCTTACCCCATTAGATTGTAAATTGCTTGACAATCCTAGGACCTAATAAATGCCTCATTTTCCATCCATAATTGTGTGGCTTTTGTGTCTCCTTTTGAACTGGCTCCTATTCTCTTTGGTACATTAAAAAATCTTTTACTGTCTCTTGATCAGTTGTACACACACTCTCTGTCTCTGTCTCTATCTCTGTCTCTATCTCCGGCTCTGGTTCTGGCTCTCTCTCTGTCTCTGTGTGTGTGTGTGTGTCTGTCTCTCTATCTCTTTCTCTTTTCTTCTCCTCCTCCTCCTCCTCCTCCTTCTCTTCCTCCTCCTCCTCCTTCTCCTCCTTCTCTTCCTCCTCCTCCTTCTTCTCCTACTCCTCCTCCTCCTCCTTCTCTTCTTCTTCTTCTTCTTCTTGTTCTTTTCTTCTTCTTGTTCTTCTTGTTCTTGTTCTTCTTCTTCTTCTTCTTCTTGTTCTTGTTCTTGTTCTTCTTCTTCTTCTTCTTCTTCTCCTTCTTTTCCTCTTTCTCCTTCTTTTCCTCTTTCTCCTCCTCCTCCTCTCCTCCTCCTCCTCCTCCTCCTCCTCCTCCTCCTCCTCCTCCTCCTCCTTCTTTTTCTTCTCCTCTTCCTTCTCCTCCTCTTCCTCTTCCTCCTCCTCCTCCTCCTCCTCCTCCCTCTCTCTCTCTCTCTCTCTCTCTCTTCTCTCTCTCTCTCTCTCTCCCTTTTTATCTCTCTGTACATATGTATAGTTTCCAAAAATTTTGATGATTTTTATTGGTCTAAATGAAAAATAACTTAGTGCCATACTACTGTCATGGTGCAAAAGGAGCTCTAAATCTTAGCTCTCAATGACTCTGAGCAGAATTAGGCCAACTGAAAAGAAAAATTAAATCATTACTATTTGGTGAAAAAGTAAATAGGTCAATTGGACATCAATTTAAATGTATAAGTCCATAAAATCGAAAAGATAGGACAACAGAGCTACAGAAAAGTAGGAACTAGTTGAATGGCACTTGCAACAGTGGTAGATGATATGCTGGCTCTATAGACAGAAAAAATTGTGTTCAAATCCCGTCGATAATTGCGTGATCCTTACAAATTATTTGACTTTACACAGCACCTTCCTAATAGGCTTATTGTGAAGATTAAATGAGAAAACATATATAAAGCATATATATGGTAGCAATTATGGTCACAGAATAGCACAGTCAATAAATTATTGGACTTGGAATCAGGAAGCCCTGAATTCAAATCCAGAAGAAAACTATTGCTAGTTTTATGAACCTGGGCAAATCATTTAACTCTGTTTCCTCATCAGTGAAATGAAAGTAATAATAATAATACCTAGATCCTAGGGTTGTTGTGAGGACAATGATTAACATATATGAAGTTTTCAAAGCTTAAACCATGCTATTTAGCTAACTGTGGAGGGGGTGGTAGTAGTAATAGTCATTATCATTGTTGACATCATCATCATCATCATCATCATCTCTTAAAAGTAACTTTTTTGGGGGCACTATTCTATTTTTATTCAGTACACAAACATTAACCCCTCCATATCTTTCAAAACAAAATTTCGCCTCAAAACTTTATTCCCATGAAAAATTGTTTTGTAGAGTAGAAATAGAAAGGACTGGTTAGAACAAAATCATTGAGTCAATGTTGCTTTAAAAGTGTAAATGTCAGCATGGTGAAGACATTTATTCCTAGGAGATTTCCTTTGAAGCTTTGGTTATCATAATGATTTTGATATCTGATCTTCTTTTAAAATACCAAATCAATACAATAATTGTGCAGTGTAATTCATAACGGTTGTTGAAGGGTCTGTGTTTTTTATATGCATGTCTGATTTGCATAATATATCCTGATATATCAGAGTCATTTTCTAAAATGTGATATTTAGAGAGCAAAGAAAAGGTAGGAATAGGAATGATTAAATCCTTTCAGTAATCTCCTACTCTTAATGACCCCATTTGGGATTTGTTTGTTTGTTTTTGGCAAAGATACTGTGATTTGTCATTTTCTTCTTCAATTCACTTTACAGATGAGGAAACCAAGGCAAACAGGATTAAGTGACTTGCCCAGGATTACAGCTGGTCAGTGTGAGTTCAGATTTGAACTCAGGTCTTTTTGACTCTAGGTTCTACACTCTATCCAATTTCCCACTTATGCCTTTAACAAAAATAACAGAGAATGGAAGTTCTCACTTTAACAAATATGGAGGGAAAGGCAATGATGAGTTTTGGAATAATGAGCAGACAGTGCACAATACTAAGTAAGTTACACATACACAAAGGACATATATCTATTAATTCCACAGGCATTTATTTAGCATATTATTATTTTTGCTGAACACTGTTCTAGCTGCTGATTATACAAAAAGTACAAGTAAGATAAGTCTCTGATCTCAAGAAGCTTACATTCTCTTTGGGAAAAACAGCTTGTATATGAACAAAATTTTAATAAATTAAAATAAAATAAGTCTATAAAGGAAAGGACTAGTCACTACAGGATAATGGTGCTGGTGGTATCAGAACAGACTTTCTATTTTTCCCTTAGTACCCAGCAGCATGGAATGTGTTTTAAAGGAAGCTAGGGATCTAATGAGGTAGAGGCTGGTATTTAATCATGGGAGACAGCTTTTGTTGTTTTATATATATATATACATATATATATATACACATACACACACATACATACATATATATGAGACATTATATATATGTATATGTGATTATGAGGCATTATATATATATATATATACATAGCATGGTGGATAGAATTCTGGCTTTGGAGACAGAAAGGCAAGCTCAAATCTTTTCTTAAAGAAGACACTAACTTCTTTATAGGGGTTAAGGAAGAGCACCTATCTAGTGAAGAATACATATATATATACATATATAAAATCAGATTTTTGGGGGTGTTGATACATTTTATTGTGTTTTTTTATTCTTTTCCTCTTTTTTGTGTGTAAATGATTTATTATGTGGGAGAGCTCTCTAGGAAGAGAACAAGAAAAGTATTTGGAGGAATATATCGGGGATTTAGGTGATATAAAAGCAAAAGAGGTAAGTAAACTTTTATTTAAAAAAAGAAAAACAAAGACCAACTCAGACACTTAATTAGCTTTGTTACCCTAGACAAATTGTCTTTTCTCATCATCATTTTCTTCCTTTATAAAGTAGATATAATACCACTTATCTCACTGGATTTTTGTGATTACATAGATGAACTCAGATCTATGTAAAGTGCTTTGCAAATCTTAAAGCCCATATAAATGCCAGTTATTATTATTAGGCCATGTTGGAATGAAGAATGGATTTCCTTGAGAAGCCTCAAAAGTTAGACTGAAGGCCTATGATGAAGCCAAACAAAAGAGTTTGCATGTAATTCTAGGGATAAGCAGAAATCATCCAAGTTTCTTGAGTAGGAGAATCATATGGTAATGTCTATATCTTAGAAACATTACTTTGGGAACTAAGTGGAAGATGGAGGAGAATTGTATGAATAGAGAGATGAGGACCAATGTGAGATATATTGTGCAGGAAGAATTGACAAAACATGGGAATTAATTGTATATGAAGGTAAGGTAGAAGGAAACTATAAACTTTCCTTCTACTTGAGATGCAAAGGAAAAAGGGAAGGATAAATGAGTGACTGGAAAGATTTCAACAAAAATAGAGAAATTAGGCTGAGGAAAAGGGGATGGATAATGAATGTTTTGGATGTTAGAATGATGTTCTGAGATTCAGATGCCAATTGGACATATAATTGGGAATGTCCAATAGGCAGTTGATGCTACAGAACTTTAATTTAGGAGAAAACATATGGAAAGGAAATAAGAATGTTTAGCACAGAGCCCTGGAGTAGTGGATAGGTAAGACAAATGATAACACAATAAAGTAGACTGAAAATGAGCAACCAGTTAGGTAAGAGGAGAACTAGGAGAGAACAGTGTCACAAAAACTCAGGGAAGAGTATGTGTCTAGGAAAAGGGGTTAATCAACTGTGGCAAATGTGGGAGATATCAAAAAGGATGATTGAGAAAAATCCATCAATTGACCCCATAGGAACTTTAGAGAACTGTGCAACTGAGTGATAAGGTTGGAACCCAGATTGAAGAGAACTGAAAAGGGAGAAAGTAGAAGTAATTAGTGCAGACAATTTTCCCTAAATGTTTGGCTTTGAAAGGGTTGTTAGGATCAAGGTAAGATTTGGAAGATTTGTTAAGTCATCATTGTAGGATTATAGATTTAGAGGTAGAAAGGCCATTAAAAATCATCTAATCAATTTATACTTACAAAGAGGCAAAGGAAAAGAAGCATCTAAATAGAATTTTAGAAAAGTTAAACATCATAGATCTTTAGTGATTGCTGAAGGGAGAATTAATTACAGATTCCTAAATTGACTTTGATCTACATGAACAAATGTAGAAAAGTAGAAATATTAAACATTTTTTTTTTTTTTTTGCTGGCCACAATGCAATAAAATTACATTGTATAAAGGGCCTTTGAAGGAAGGATTGAATTTAATTGGAGTCTAAATATTAAATCTGAAAAAATTAGTGAGTCAAATAACAAGTCATAGAAAATAATCATTAAAAATGACAATTAGACAACATACCAAAATTTATGGGATATAGCAAAAATAGTTCTTAGAGAAAAATTTATGTATTTAAATGCTTTCATCAACAAAAAAAGAAAGATCAAAAACAACTAATCAGAAATTCTGAAAATCAAAAAAGAAGTTACAAAATTGAAAGAAAAAAATTCTGCAAACTTACTGAATTGATAAAGAAAAGTAAGAGCTGGTTAAAATTTTTTTTAATCTAAAAAAATACAACTAGTGTTATGTTAAAAAGAAAAAACAAAATTGTTTGTATAGACAATGAAAAAAAAAAGAATTCATAATAATCAACCCTAATGTAAAAGAAAACTATCTAAAACAATTTATTCCAATTCCCAACAAACTAATAACTTAGATGAAGTAGATGATTACTTATGAAAATATTAAACATCTTTATTAACAGAACAATAATATTTTTATTTCAACATTTCAATATCAGGTAAAAAATGACTGAGCCATAAATAAATTTCCAAAAGAAAATCCCCAGGACTGGATAGATTTATATACTATTAAACATTCAGAAAATAATTAATTCTAGTATTATATAAAATGAAAAAAAGGGAAAATAATAGATTCTCCCACAATCTTTCTATGACACAAACATGTTTTTATTCACAATATTTCTGTGGTACATAAGTTGTGGCAATATAATAAAATGATAGTAGTACTTAAAATAATTTACCTACTCAGTATCATACCAAACTACTAGTAGATTACTTTATAGAGCTAGAAAGAAACATTTAACAATTCTTCTGGAGTAATGAAATGGCAAGAGATGAAGTAATGAAAAAAAAAAGTGGGAAGGAAAAGGTTTTAAAAATACCAAATCTCAAACTATAATACAAAGGTATAGTCATAAAAAGTATTTGGTCTGATAAAATAAAGAATTTAATCAATATAAAAAGATTAAGTTCACAATATTCTTGGTATCTTATTGTTTGATAAATGCAATTATCTCAACTATTAAAGAATGATTAATTTAAAAACTTCAATGAAAACTAGAAAATGTATGACAGAAATTAGTCACAGTCTATCTAACATCTTGTATCCTATATCAAAGATAAAACTCCAAATGGATACATGATAGACATAAAAGTTTATATCATAAACAGATTAAAGGAACAAGAAAGCAATTTCCTTATGAAACAGTGGTTAGGGGAAAAGATTAAGGTTAACCAAAGGATAGAAATATAGAAGAAAAATTGAATAATTTTATTATAAACCAACACAGGTAAAACTACAAGGGAAACAGATAGCCAGGAAAAATGTTTTTGCATGTTTTTCTGACAAAGATCTCAGGTAAAAGATATATAAGAAACTAAGTCCAATATATGAAAATAATAGCCATTCTCCAAGAAGTTAAAGGACATATGAACAGGTGGTTTTCAAAAGAAGAAATCTATGAACAACTATGGAAAAATGATCCAAAAATTACAATAATTATAGAAATGCAAATTAAAACAATTCAGAGGCTCCACTTACTCTCCATCAGATAGACAAAGATGACAAGAAGGAAAATGACAGTTATTGGGTTGGTGTGGAGCTATGAATTTGGGCTTCCCATTCAGCAAACCAATTTAGAACTCTGCCTGAAAAATACATAAAATATATCCCTTTGACCCAGAGATATCATTAAGAGACTTATCCCTAAAAGAGATGAAAAAAATAGGACCTACATGTTAAAATATATTTATAGCAACTTATTTTGTGTGTGGTAGCAAAGAAACTGAAACAAATATGATGCCCATCAAGTGAAGTATGGTTAAATTATAATATATTAATATAAGGAAATATAATTGTATTGTAAGAAATGATGAAAGAGAAAATTTCAGAGGAACTTGGGAAGATTTGTGAAACAATTTCAGAGGAACTTGAGAAAATTTGTATGAACTGATACAAAGCAAAGTGAGAACCAGAAAAGTGATTTGTCCAATAACAATAACATAAAGAAAACTAATTTCAAAAGATTAAGTCCTCTGATCAATACAACTGTGTTTCCAGAGAAATGATGATGAATCATACCATTGAGAAGTGATAAATGCAGAATAAAATGTGCATTTTCAGCCACAAAAAAGAAATGTTTTGACTGACTATGCATATTTATTACAAGTTTTGTTTTGTTTTTCAATATTCAGGTAATGTTGATGAGGAACTTGGAATAAAGTAGCTATAAAAAGAAAGAAAAAGGGTCACTGAAGTATTTTTTAAAAGTACATAAGACAGAACAAAAGGAAGGCCAGAATGAATTACAAACAGGTACAGCAACTTTGAAAGTTATATATTTCATTTATTATCTATTTAAAAAGAAAACTACACATAACTAATTTTCAGTTTCAAATATACTTGTCTTTTTCTATTTTATATATATATATATATATATGAAGGTGTGTGTGTATGCACGTATATGTGTGTATAAAATTTGGTTTGTCAAGTTCAAGACTAAAAAAATTTTAAAGAAATCAGAGACAGAATAACTGTGGTTCTCTATTCTAAACTTATATGATGCAACCAATCAAACCAATCAAAAGATAAAGTACTCAGGAATGAAAGAGATATAATTCTGAAGTGGAGAAAAAGGGAAAGTTATTTTAGAAGACCAGAGTTAATACACAGAAAACTAACTGAACAATTTCAGTTTAAAAGTACATATATAATATATTGGTTTACTTGCTATCTAGGAGAGGGTGGGGGAAGGGAGGGAAAAAATTTGGAACACAAGTATTTATAAGAGTGAATGTTGAAAATTATCTATTCATATGTTTTACATTAGAAGTCAAGAAATATACTGGAAAAATAAGCAAACAACAAAAGAAACTGACAAGATGAAGCTAATGTGTGTCAAGGAAAAACAAGACAAACTCAGAAGAAAACAATAAAGTAAAAAGAGCTACAAAAAAAGTTGCAAGTAAAAATGCAAACTGGATATAAACCCATCAAGCAAGAGATAACAATGATAAAGGAAAAATTGGGGAAAGTATAGGTTTTAGAGTAAGGAATCTACAGAATTCCTTGAATCTGACTTAAGTTGACTCATGCAAGTAATAGTTGACAATCATATTTAAAGTTGGGAATTCTTCCTGGATAATTAAAAGGATACATTTTAAAAGTGAAATAAAAGTAGTATCAAAATTCTGGGAACATAATTTTAGGAGTGTTAAACCTTAGAATTAATATATTTAATGCTAGCAATAAAAAAAAGGACTTCTAGCTGCCTTAGGGGAAATTAGGGATTTAAGACCTAGGATAACTTCCTGGTATGGATGAATAGATCTGATAAACAGTTGACAGAAAGAAAGCAAAACACCCCAAATATCCTTTTTACTTCTGCTTTCTTTGTCAAAAAGAATAGTCTTTAGATTTTGAATAATATAATTTAACAGGAAGTTAAAACCTAAGATAAATGAAGAAATAGTAAGTGGTATTTAGCTGCCCTCAATGGGTTCAAGTCACTAGGTCAAAATAAATCACATTCCAAGATCCTGAAAGAATTGCTGACTGATTGCCAAACCCCTTTAAGTGATTTCTGAAAGATTCCAGAGAATGAGAGAAGTACTGTAGAAGCAGAAAAGACCAAATATTGCCCACATTTTCAAAAAAAAGGGCAGTAGTTTGAGCCTACAAACTATAAACTGGTAGGTTCAACTTTAGTAGGTGAAAAAAGTCTAAACATATTGTCACCAAATTTATTTTTTAAGTTGTTTTCTTCAGTATATTTCCCCCCCATTTCACCAAATTTATTTTTTATGGAGCTTTTTTTTTTCAGTCAATTTCTGTGCTTTCTCTTCCAAGCTGTTGGCTTTCCCCCAAAACTTTTATAACTCTCCTGTGTAATTCTCATTTCTTTTCCCCATTTTTCTTCTATCTCTCTTTTAAGCTCCTTTTTGAACTCTTTCAAGAGAGCCTTTTGAACTGGAGACCAGTTCATATCTCCCTTTGACGCTTCACCTGGAGGCATTTTGTCTTTCATGTCTTCTTCTAGGATTATGCTCTGTTCTTTCCTGTCTCCATAGTAGTTCTCTATACTCAAAGCTCTTTTTTTTTCTTCTTATTTTTAAAGGTTGAGATCTGTTCAAAGGGATAATCTGCATCTCTATAATGGGAAACAGATTAAAAAAAGTCTGCCAAAGTATATCAGAAACAGGACATGGAAACTTGATGTCATTTCCTCTTTTTCAGTAGAGCAGATGGAATGATAGGATTTTCAAGGTGAAGAAGAGAAATATAATTATTTAGCTCAATCCATATCTGTATATAAGTCCTCTCCAACAAGTAGTAAGTGGACTGTATCAAGTAAGCTCTCAGACACTATCACAGAGTCATTTTTTTTTTTTTTTTTGGAGAGTTGGAAGATAGGGGCTACCCCATTTTTGGTCTGGAAGGGCAATAGTCACTTTTTGAACTCATCTCACTGCTGAGTCAGTCATCCTGTTTTTCTGAAATAGACTGATTCACCTCTTGTTAGGGACTTCTGCCACTGGAGGCAACCATGTTAGTCCCTGATCTAATATAATACTAGATCAGCTTTAGTTCTATAGCAGCTCAGAACCCCTGAACTCTTGTAATATACTAGTTTTATTTTTCCTAACTAGAAAGAAATTTTGGTCTGTGCTTGTTCCATCCCTTACCACCCAGGGAATTGATCTCTACCAAAGAGGAGAAAGTCCTAATGGACTTTGGGATTCAGATTACACTTAAAAAGCCTTTGCTGATATAAACTGAGAGTAACTATAAGTAAAGAATACTGGTTTTTCCAATATGGTCTATTTCTTAGGCTTCAAAGTGTGTGTGTAGGGATGATCCTGAGCCAAGAAAAATGTGGTAATCATTCTCCTTTCCCTGAAGTCCGTCTGAATCTATTGTGCTACAGGTATGTCTAGTATAAGGATTACAGTAGCATGTCTCTATTTTAGAATTTTAATTTTTAAAGTATAGTCTTCTTTCAAATAGGCATTTCTAATCAAGCAGGGCTCTACTCTTAGCTCCATGGGAAAACTCCCAAAAGTGAGAGCACCTTTTTAAAATGTGAAGCCCAAAGAAAATGTATATTCAGGAGAATCTGGCTATTCGTAAAGTATCTCCTCTCCCTATAGAAATTATATATAGGATCGACATAAATAGACTATGCCTCTTTCCATGTTCAGAAGAAGTTCCCAGTGAATAAAATTGGAGGGAAGAATAATCAGTGCATGGGACCCCAAGAGAAAAGCTGTATTTTAGGAAACATTGAAATAATGGCTAAATATCTGCGTAAAAGTAGTTAAAGGAGAGAGGAGAAGAGAGAAATTATTCTTGGATGATTATAAAATATATCTTATTTACCTAGGAGATTTTGCAGCATATTGGGTACATTTTTTTAAAAAGATGGTCTTAATTACCCCAGAGATCAGAATTTCATATGAGGTAAATATGTTTTTAGATAGTTTTCTAAAATGCCTATAATTTACTGAGGGGAAAAAAAAAGGACTGTGTCCTCTGGAACCAATCTGACCTCATAGGTAAATATAAATTTAAGTAGATTCCTAAGAAGCATAACATGTATAGTGCCTGATGGACTGAAATGTCTTTGAAGATGCTGGAAAGGTCCATCAGTTAAATTTATATTAGAAATGTATTGAAAAAAATGCATTATTTTCTCAGTGGACTATAATTGGCTATGCATAGTAAAAATCCTTATTTTAAAAAATGTGTTCTGTAGCCACAGATTTTTAAACCTCAATAACTATTCCATTTTACTTTTTTCTTTTTCAAAATGAAGATACTAAACAACATTAGTGAGACTGATGGAAATGAAATGCTTGATAAATGTCATGCTATAATTTACAACTCTTTCAAAGTTTTTTTTTTCTCCTTTTCTCTTTTAATGTAGGTATAATCACTAGCCACAGGTGAAGTGTTAAAGAAGACGTAGAAACAACATTCTGCCTCACTTTCAGGGAAATGATGATTTCAGGACTGCTTGGCTACATTTAAACTTTTAAAATGTATCCTTATTATCTAGGAAGGATTTCCAGCCTTCCATATAATTCATCAAAAATAACCCTGGAACAGTGTTTTTTTTCCCTAAATGCAGACCATTTAAATATTAACTTTGTGGATGGTCCTTTACTTATCATACTTTATTTTCTTTGAAAAACTAGTTAAACAATTTGGGAAGACAAAGTTTAAGTTGCTTAGGGACAGCTTTCTAGCTGTCTCGAAATGAGGGAGAGCTGAAGCATAGGATGTTCATACATCAAAATATCCATATCTAGTTGCTATTTTGGTACTGAATCTTTGATCTTTTTCCCAGTGATCTTGAACTTGTTTTTGATCCTAAGTTTTATTTCAGCCCTTGCTTTATATATCCTACTGCTTCTGACCCTTTTAGCTCTAAGTCCTGTATACCCAACCACTGATTTCTCCTTACTCATACCATATTTCTGACCTATGCCTCTTCTTTTCTATCTGTAAAGAAAATTTCCATCTGAAACCTTTCTTTCTTTTCTCCACAGCAGGAAGACTTTAGCAAATAAAATAGAACATCTGCAACTTCAGTCCGTCTGTGTTCTGACCTCAGTCCCATTTGCAAGTGGGACTGAAGCTCAGGGAATAGTGCATGTGTGATAGTAGAAAAAACAGCCACAGAAGAACTGATGGCACTTGCATTAGATGCAACATGGAAAAGAGTGGTTTAGGGAAAGGGATAGGAGAAAAGGTGTGCTTCCTTGCTTTCAATTTGGCCAACAAATATTATCTGCACTGAGACAGCTATAGAGGAAAAGGGTATCGGATTTGGAACCAAAATATCTAGTTTGGAATCTTGAGTCCATTACTTACTACGCATGGAAATTT
This sequence comes from Antechinus flavipes, assembly GCF_016432865.1. NCBI lineage: Eukaryota > Metazoa > Chordata > Mammalia > Dasyuromorphia > Dasyuridae > Antechinus > Antechinus flavipes. The sequence continues at coordinate 184,365,737 of NC_067398.1, forward strand.
GGGCAAAGAATTTCTTAAAACCTCCGTTTCCTTCTCTGTAAAATGGGAATAAAATGGAAAGTACTATATATGGTACACCTGAGAAAAGTGCTTTATAGATCAAATGTAAAAAGGTTTATCATCATGAATTATTGTTATTATAAGAGACACAAAGTTATTGCTTTCAAAATATTCATAATCTGGCTCAAAAGACAAGACACATATCAAAAATTAAATGCATTCATAAATACAAAGAAGAGAAAATCATGGGTAAGCATAAGATTTTGTTTGATTAACAACTGGCACATGGAATAAATATTATGCGTTCAGAAGGAAGTAAATCATGGAAAGCTTCTTTGATGAAAGAGAACTTGAAGCAAACCTAGAAGGTTGCATCAGATTTGCATGAGCAGAAAGAAGGTGGGTAGGGCAGGACAAGGGGACAGTGATAAGGAAGAGGGGATGTAAAAGAAGGCAAAATTCACAAGAATGACACACAGAAGTTCTCAATTAATATTATATCTGTTGACTGAAGATAGGAAGGTAAGGATTATATTGAGGTAAAAGAGAGAGAAGATGAGTTCTCCAAGGGAGAATTTAAAGAGAAAGCACATAAAGAAGAGAGCTGAACACCAATAAGCATCCAAGTAGTAGTTAAAAGGAAAAGTGGGGCCATTAAAAAAAAATAAAAGAAGGAACACAGAGATCTAAAAGGAAAATTAAAGCGGTGTAGTCTCAGGAAAGCCAAGAAAGAACACACTTTTTCAATAAGTAAGGGATGGTTTAAAACATTGAATGAATGTTGCAGACATTTGGTTACAAAGCATTAAGAGTAAAAAAAGTGGAGGCATCCGTTATGCTCACATTTTTTTAGCCATTTTGAGGTGAATGAGATGCAAAAACAGTTGACTGCTTCCTACTATAAATTTAACAGCTCATACACTTACAAGTGCAATTTAACAACAAGAGTAGGCACTTATTTTATACTAACTCATTTATTTTTGCTGAGGCAATTGAGGTCAAGTGACTTGGCCAGGGTCACATAGCTAGGAAGTATTAAGTGTATTTAGGTCATTTAAGAAGCCACTAATAACCTAGCAATTTAAGAAAGTGAATCTGAGACTTCAAATACAGTCAGGGCATATGTCCTCTTGAACTTAGTGACTACCAACCCAATAACCCATATTAAATTAACACAATTTCAATAGTACCATTACCATTCTGGGCTTATTTGCGCAAAAGGCTGTATAATATTTATATGTTTATTCATTTATTTATTCTGTATCTATGATTTTCAATGTTCTAGGAGCTTCTAGGGAACAAATATTATATGATTTAAATTCTTAGAGAGTTGCTTGAGTCATTGAGAAGTTAAATGACCTTTCGAGGGTCATAGAGCCATATATGATAGAGCTGGGGCCAGAAATCAGGTCTTTCTGACCCAAAGACTAATCCAATAACCAAGGTACCATTTGGTCATATTAATGTATTATTTTAGAAACAAAACAAAGCAGCCTAATGTCAGCAGCTTGATTAGTTGAATATAAGCTCTTTGTGGGCAAGAACTGTTTTTATTTTTGTATTAGTATCTCTAGCAACTGGCTCATAGTAAATGCCTAAAAAATACTTGCAGATCAATAAATCTAAAAAGCTTCCCATGATTAAGTCATTAACTGAATCTGCTCACTGAGATGGAACATCAGGAATGTTCCTGAGAGGTAAAATAAAGGACATCAGAATTAAACATTTCAACTTTATGATTTTTTTTTTCACATATTAAAATCCCTGCCCCAGTAGATTCAGGAAAGAGTTTCAGTGTTATTTCTACCTACGCTTTAAGTGCTGCTATCATTATTTAAAATTTTACTTGTGGAGTACTTGAAGGCCAAAAAAGAACATGCCTGAATTTAATTTCTAGTGACAGCTAATACAGTGCATTAAAGGTGTAATACCATACATATGGTAGTTATATATAAATAGTCACATTAAAAGGGGTTATAACATTCCTAAGACATCCTATGTCTAAAACATTTTTAAAAGCATATCTGCAGCACAACTTATCTTAAATTATTTTAATTGGTTTTGAGAAGACTTCAGATTAAGTGATGAGGTTCTGACTTTTAGTGATTATAAGAGAGAAATAAAAGATGAACATTTTTTTAGCAGCTGCATGGCATAAGAGATAGAGAATAATACTCAAAACCAGAAAGGTATGAGTTCAGGTCCTGCTTCTGACATGTACACATTTTGTGATCTTGGGCAAGAGCCTTGGCAACTCTACGCGTATAAATTAGAGAGAAGTTGCCTATCTCCTTTGAGGCAGCCAGGTGGTACGGTGGATAGAGTGAAAGAACCTGAATTCAAATTCAGCCTCAGACATTTATCAGGTATATGATTTTGTATGCTTCATGTTGCTCAATTATAAAATGAGAATAATAATACCCACCTTCCAGGATTGTTAAAAGTATCAAATGACATAATATTTATAAAGCACTATTTAAGTGCTATCCATAATGCTAATATCATTATTATTCTTATTTCCTCTGTTGTTATAAGGAGTTTTCTATATCAAAGAGATCACAGGTCCAGTTTTTATCCCTACCCTGTCATCAGATTAGCTTCTAAGAAGATTATCTCACAACCAAAATTACCTATAATTGTTTTTAATGAAAAACGCATACATTGTTTCTCCTGACAGAATGTAAGCTCCTTGGGGACAGAGACTACTTAGTTTTTTTTTCCTCTTAATTCCACCTGTACCTGGCATATGGTAATTGCTTATTAAGGGCTTATTGGTTATTTAAATACTGTTAATTAAGAATTAAAGTTATTTTGATGTTTTATTCTTATAACAAATAGAACTAATACAAAATGTATTTTTGTTTTTCCTTCAAAAGTTTTGACTTGTCCAAAAAGAAAGAGAAAAAAATGAGTGATGAGGTCTGACTACTTTGTAATGATTTTACTGTTGTGATTTTTTAAAGTTTGAAAATAATCCAGTTACATTCTTTAGCTCGATTACTTACAAATAACTTATCTGCAAAATCAAGTAAATCTGTCAGTTGTGCAAGTTTATTTTTCCATGTGCAATCTAGAGATAAGCAGCGCTGTAATATTAGATTTCCACTGACATAATTGTGCATGAATTCTGATCTGATTTGGTATTACATGGTGCAAAAGGTGACACATTTTCTCTAATACAGCCCATTAGAAAGGGAAAGAAATTGCCAAAGTATGAAATCTGAGGACTCTGATTCAAAAAGTAAAGGACTCAGAGGTCAGCTGGATGGAAAAGTAACTTGTTCAACTACCCCAGGCACTAAACGCTGTGACAAGCAAACCTAATATCCACTGTAGTTACTCAGTTAGACAATCAATAAAAACATTACATTATCAGACAGCTACAGCTGTATGTTAGTTTATCATATTGCCTTTTCTGTCCCCCAAATGTTCAAGCTTGCATTTAGTAGTGATCACAGAAATGATAAAGATACCATCTCTATTCCCCAAATACACCCAATTAAAATACATTGCTTATATACAATTACCAAGAAACTGTGTTTTTCTATACAACATTGCCAGCTGCAATTTCAAAGTCCAATAAAATGCCTCTTCTCTGCAATAAAGCCGAAGTGAATAAAAAGAAACTTAAAAGGTCCCTTTTATCCAGGTCACAGTTCCTAAACTGTCATTTTTTAGAGATGTTAGTGGTCTTCTGAATTTTGATTTGTTAACTTGAACTTTAGGAAAAAGGCAGAACTGAACTTTTTGCCATTACAAGTTAACTTTTTTTAAGTGATAAAAAATATTATTTAAGCTAGGACTTAATACTAAAGAAGAATATAGTACAAATACATCTGAAATAGGAATGTTCTAAAAGCTTTTTGCATTTCACTTACCTAAGGGGTCAGTTCACACCATTTGGCCTTTTTTTTTTTTTTTTTTTTTTTTTTTTTTTGCTGATAGCACAGGAAACTTCTATTTCAGATAAAGTTGATTTTAAGAGGCACAATACAGAAATCTTAATTTGATTAACATATTGTGGACCAGGGGGTGCAACAGGTTACTCAAATGCCTAGAATTTGTAAATGGAAGGCAACTATTGAGATTCTGAGGGAGTTTCTCCAAAAGTGGGTTCAGCTAAAAGTAAGAGATGGAACTGCTTTAACTCCAAAATTGAAGCTTGGGGAAAATGCTGTTAGCAAGCTCTTATTGATTGGACAACAAAAGGTCCCAGCCCAAGTCTCACTTGGTCAATGTAGGGATCTGATGGCTCAGAGTGTAACTAGCCATTGTTTCTGTTTTGGTCAGAAATCCTAAAGATCTTCCCCTCATTTGATTTAGATTTTGTTTTTGACTAGATAAAAAAGGTCATTCTTTGTTTCATTTCTTACCTAGTTCACTGAATGGGTACTTGTCTCAGTCAAATTGAGACCTGTTAAATACCTTAGTTTTAAAAAGGCCAAGATCTCTCCTTGTATCCAGGGCCATTTCCAGTAGTCCTGATCCACATATCTTGCCACTGGACTCTGATGGCTCTGGAGGAGAGAATGAGGCTGATGACTTTGCACAGCCCTCCCTAACTCAAATCCAATTCACTTGCAAGTCATGACAACTTCCTGATATTCTGATCCTCTTCAAGAACAAAGAACAAACAATGAACAAACAAGAGAAAGTGAATTGATTCCTTAGAGCTCTCTTTCCACAAGATTTCCTCTCCTGCCTGAGAGGAGTCACTCTTTCTTCCCTTTGTCTCTTAGATAGAAAGAAGGGAGAAAAAAAGGAGGGAAGGAAGGAAGGAAGCAAGCAAAGAGAAAGAGAGGAAAGGAAGGATGGAGGGAGGGAAAAAAAGGAAAGAAGAAAAAAGGAGGGGAGGAAGGATTGAAGGAAAGAAAGAAGGGGAAGAAAGGAAGGACAAAGGAAGGGGTGATAAGGGAGAAGAAATGAAGGAGAGTAGAAAGAAAGGAGAGAAGGAAGGGAGAAAAGAGGGAAGAAAGAAAATGAAGAGAAGGAAGTAAGTAGGGAGGGAGGGAAAAATAAAGAATAGAAAGATGGAGAGATGGAAAGAAGGAAGTAGGGGGAAGAAAGTAAGAAAGAAAGGAGGGAAGAAATGGGGAGTCTGGGAGGGGAAAAAAGAAGGAGGAAAGTAAGTTAGAAAGAAGAAAAGGAAAGAAGGAAGGAGGAGGAGATGAAAGAAGGAAGGAGGAGGAGATGAAAGAAGGAAGGAGGAGGAGATGAAAGAAGGAAGGAGAGAGGGAAGAAATGAAGAAGGAAGGGTGATAAGTAAGGAAGAAATGAAGGACAGAAGAATGAAAAGAGAAGGAAGGGAGAAAAGAGGGAAGAAAGAAAATGAAGAGAAGGAAGTAAGTAGGGAGGGAGGGAAAAATAAAGAATAGAAAGATGGAGAGATGGAAAGAAGGAAGTAGGAAGGGAAGAAAGTAAGAAAGAAAGGAGGGAAGAAATGGGGAGTCTGGGAGGGGAAAAAAGAAGGAGGAAAGTAAGTTAGAAAGAAGAAAAGGAAAGAAGGAAGGAGAGAGGGAAGAAATGAAGAAGGAAGGGTGATAAGTAAGGAAGAAATGAAGGACAGAAGAATGAAAAGAGAAGGAAGGGAGAAAAGAGGGAAAGAAGAAAATAAAGAAGAGAAGGAAGGAAATAGGGAGGGAGGGAAAAATAAAGAATAGAAAGAGGGGGAGATAGAAAGAAGGAAGTAGGGGGAAGAAAGTAAGAAAGAAAGGAAGAGAGGAAGGAAGGAGGGAGAAGGAAAGATGGAGGAAAGTAAGATAGAAAGAAGAGAAGGAAAAAAGAAAGGAGGGAGGAAATGAAAGAAATAAGGAGGGAGAAAAGGAATGAAGGATGGAGGGAGGAAAGGAATAAAGGATGAAAGGAGGGAAGGAAGAAAAGGAGGAGGAAGGGAACTGAGGAAGGAAGTAAGCATTTATTAAATGCCTATTATGTGCCAGACATTGTGCTAAGCACTTTGCAATTATTATCTCATTTGATCCTCACAACAACCCTGGGAGGTGGGTGCTGTAACTATCTCTATTTATAGTTGCAAAATGTGAGGTTAAATGACTTACTCAGGATCACATAGATAGGAAGTGTCTGATGACCGATTTGAATTAAGGTTTTCCTGACTCTACTCTACTCTATTACCAAGATGCTTCCATCTTGTTTCTTTTATTATCTGCCTTAGGTGTCACAAATTTAAAAAAGGTCAGGGTCTCCCACTGTATCTAGATCCATCTCCAGTCGTTCTGATCTATATCTGGCCACTGGATGTAGATGGCTCTGGAGGGGAAAGAGAGGCAGGTGATCTTGCACATCCCTCCCTCACCTAAACCCAATTCCCTTGCGTGTCATAGCATCACCTCCCTGAGAACCTGGTCCTCTTCCAGAACATAGGACAAACAACAATAGGACCCACATCCTTCCCAGAGTTGTTAGTACTCTATCCCTCCTCAAATTCCTGTTTGTAGTTTTCCCCCACCCCAAGGCCCCCCCCCCAAAAGAAATTAGCTCCTTGAGAATAAGGATTCACTTTTATCTTTCTATTCTCAGTGCTTTGCACAGGAGGCTAGCATACACAAAGTATTTAAAAGTGTTTGTTGAACAGAATGAAATTTATATTCTCTCATGAAGCCTTCATTTGAAATTTTTTAAAAATATAGTTTGTCCTAGAATTCCATTTTGCAGTCATTGTAGGAGGTCATTGTGGTGGTGCAGAGGATAGACTGCTGGACCTGCTGTAAGGAAGAACTGAATTTAAAACCAACTTCAGATACATTAGCTATGTGACGCTGGGTATGTCACTTAACTTCCGCTTAACTCAGTTTCCTCATCTCTTAAATGGGGAAAATAACTATCTATCAAGGTCATTGTGAAGGTCAAATGATAAAGCAGTTTCCAAACTTTAAAACACTACGAAAAGACTAGTTATTTTTTCATCATCATCCTTATTAATATTAAAAAAAATTCAGGACCATCTTAAGATAGATCCTTACCATCCTTAGACTTTAAATGATTGTGATTTTGGGTCAGCAACCTCATTTTTTTGGATTTCAGCTTATATGTGATTCCTTAGAGGGAAGAGAGAGGTAGGTTATCTCTAAGGATGGCTTTTTAACAAATACCTATGATTTCTTTTTTATCTCCTCAATTATTTTTACATCTCTTTACCACTTTAAGGACATATATCCTCAGCCTGCTTATTTTCTCCTAGTTTTAGCTCCATGTTGCCTAGCACCAGTCCTTTTCATCGCCATATATTGAAGTATTATGCTCTCAAAATCCAAGACCCTGCTTTTATCTACCCCAAAGTTAGTTACTTTCTTAACTTTGTTACTGGCAAAGAAAAAGGGTAAATTGCCTTTAGGGATTTTTAGGGGAAAAGTAATGGCTACTTCCTTAGTGGCCCAAATTATTACAGCATACACTGTAGAGGTTAATGAATCTTAGAAGATGGGAATATGTTATGAATCAGTATAATACTGAATATCAAAGTATATATATCTTGCCCTTTCCAGAGAGAAACCTGTAGGCATTAAATGATAGGACCAAAAAAATTCTCTTTTTAATATCAAGATTCATCTTTCATATTATATAACAAATATAAGTCTATATAAATCATATTTATGACATCTTTTAAGAAGCAAAAACATTATTCTTCTCCTAATACCCAATATTGTTTATATTGAGCTAAAGCAAAATGGAATCCAAGAAGCTTAAACTTGGAAAGTGAAAAAACCTCCTTAATATGAAGCATTCTGGACTTAACTAAGTAATAGCTTTTTGAAAAATATTTCACTACATAAACTCATGGGAGTAGTTAATATGTAAATAAGCTCCCTAAAGTAAAAAGTTTAAAGGCACTTCATGTTGTACAAGTGTGAAGGAAAAATAAGTACAAAGCAAAATATTAGTTCACTAGTTTAAGCAACAGCCATATTGAATAAAACAATGTTTTAGATGGTTCACTTTTAACTACATACATTCCAGGATTTCTCAATTACTTTAGAAAGCATGTCAGTTTTTTTTTGGTAGCCATTTACAGAATTTGGAGCTTCACTAAACTCGTTAACTTGTTTAGATTTAGAAGAATTATGAAGTATTTTCAAGAGGCAAAAAGGCACAAATGAGAGTATAACTTACTGTATTGCTTTATTGCAATACTGCTATATTTGCCAATAGGCCAGTAATTTTAGCAGTTTGCTCCTAATTTGTTTTTTGAAGAAATCAGATTTATTGTACTTAATCCCAAGTATCAATATAGTATTAGCCACTTTTGATTAAAGAATTTTGCCAATCTGAAAAACAAAAAAAAAGACCTCCTTTCAGCAAAGCACCTAGGTTAAGTCAATGAAAGAAAGTCTGGTTTAGTATTTTGGTAACTTTGGAAGATACAGTGTTCTTCTAGCATGGTAGCAAAAGATGGAGTCATCAATGCAAACTAAAAGTAATTGGGACCTTTAAAAATATTCCTTCCTAGCATCAAATGCCATAGGATAAAAATTATGTTTATAATTTCTTTTTCTTGTGGATTTTGAATTTGAATTTTGAAATTCAGTTTTTATATTTTCACACAGACAGATTGTGTGACCCTAAGCTCAAGATCTAAGACTTTAAATTGCAGAGCAGGTGATGATTGGATCTATATTGATAGAGAGAGTTTCCTTACCAAGAACCCCTTGTATCAGTGAAATCATAAGCCTAAAAATAATATAAAAGCTGTGCATACATGTACACGTATGTATGTTAGAAAGTTTTCCTTTGACTAGATATCTGAAAAGGTCTCTGAGCATTCTTCGTTTCAGAAACTTTAAGAGCACCTGAAAATGTAACTACATTTTCTCCCTCAACTGATAGCTACTATTTTATTAGTGTTTTCTTCTCAATGGATGTGAAAAACCAAAGATATGAAAAGCCTTGCTGTAGCCCAGACCTGAACCATGTAGTAGAAGAAGGTAAAATCGTGTACATGACTGTAGTCATGAGCCATGTTATTCGTTGTCATTGTCATTGTTGTTATGGTTGGTCCTTTATTTTGAAGAGAACCAAAGAAATTATAGAATGATGGCTTTACTTATGCATGAACTAGATTTAACTGAGGCAGAATTCCACAAAGTTGTCTATCTCACTCTCTGTTCCAGAGTCCTAAGAGTCCAGTGGCAAGGTGAAAGTCAGGAGCACTGGCGATGGCCAGGGATGCAGTGGATAATCTTGACATCTTCTATGAGTGATCAAGCTCTATAAATTCCACAATGCCTACTTCAGCTTTGTTTTTATGGTTAATGAAATAAGTTTTCATCTGTCTTTCTTTGGGAGGGGAGGGGGGGAAAGTATTGATGCTACTGGTAGAAACATATGAACAACCTCATTTTATTTTTTTCTGTAATGGATCCCAAGATCACAGATTTAGAAATAAAAGGGACCTTAGGGATAATAGTATTTTAGTTCCTGGCTTCTTTTTTTAAATTTATTATTATTTTTTTTTATAATAGCTTTTTATTGACAGAACCCATGCCAGGGTAACTTTTTTACAACATTATCCCTTGCACTCACTTCTGTTCCGATTTTTCCCCTCCCTCCCTCCACCCCCTCCCCTAGATGGCAAGCAGTCCTATATATGTTAAATATGTTGCAGTATATCCTAGATACAATATATGTTTGCAGAACTGAACAGTTCTCTTGTTGCACAGGGAGAATTGGATTCAGAAGGTAAAAATAACCCGGGAAGAAAAACAAAAATGCAAATAGTTTACATTCATTTCTCCTGGCTTCTTTTAAACCCTAACTTCCTTAATCCCTCTTAATTCTAGTGCCTTCCCTCTGTTAATTATTTCCTATTTATCCTGTACATAGAATGCTTTGTCTCTCCCATTAGTTTTGAGGGAAGAGATCTCTTTAGGCTCCATTTTACATATACAGTGCCTGATACATAGTAAGCAACTGATAAGTGTTTATTGATTGTTCCTGCTGTTCCATCTTTGATGGAGTACATAAACTGTCCTGAGATACAAATCCTTTTAGTTGTACCTAAAGTTTCTAAAAATTTTTATCTTAAAGAATTTCCTTTCTTTATCCTTTCTATAATTCTTGGGCTCTAATACTTCATCTCTTTTTACTACAGTGAGACTGTTTTATTTAACATAACTGAAAAATACTACTTTGCAGATCAAAATCTTTCCTATCACATATTTTAATTATCTCTTTCCATGCACTCATGGTTTATTGGAGATGCACAGACGTATGCATCTAGGGCATGCTAGATACACTAATATGTACATGTTTGGGATTGAGAATTTAATCAGTAAACACAGCCTACAAGAATTAAATCATAAGAAAGACCTGTGTATATTTACTATATATACACACAGTTTTTTAAGGCAGCTCAGATACATTCCATGACAATGTCTACTTATCTTGAAGCGTAGTAACCTTGACATAATGGCCAAAGGAAAAGTAGAGACATCATGAGCATAAAAATCAGAGCACTTTAATATCACTTCTCAACAAACATGGTTAAAATACCATGTCTTTGAATGGATGCTTTTTTTTCCTAAGGAAAGCCTGCATTCTATCTTTGGTTTCCTGAATTCACAGCTGGATCTTATTATAAGCCAAGTAAGAAGCTCCATGGAAAGCGTGCCTAAACCTTTAAAGCTACAAAAAGAAAATTGATCTTCATTAATTAGATGTATAGATTATATAGATTGACCACTGTGTTATTATATAACACTGTGAAAAAGGTCATTTTATGGTTTGTTGCTAGCTTTACTCTAGGTAATTTAGCTAAGTCTTATTTGCTGAGATATTCCACTAACCACAGAAAGCAAGATTAAAAGCCGGGTCAAAAATCAGATCAAACTGGGAATCTATGATTGGTGGAGGTCACTGTACATTCAGGGAATGGTCTAGAACATATGGCATTGAAAACATAGCCTTATCTCTTTGTAACATTTAATACATGGCAAATACCATCTACGACAGAGCTTAATGTAGTATTACTGCATAACACTGATAAGTGAAAATATTAACAACGCCGTGGTTCATTATTGAATAATCAATCCTCATGGCTTAACAACAGTAAACCTGAGCTTGCCATTTTAAGCTCTGACTTTTGCCTTTATGGAGACCTCAGAGCTGGATCTGGGTAGGAGAGACCCAATGTCATATTTGAGTAAATAGAAAAAAGCAACAAAAGATTCATGTCATGGCAAGCCTGAGGATGTAGATCCTCACCTGAATAATGATCAGCAGCTTTAATGAAAAGCAGGTTTAAAGAGAAATGTTAAAATAGGACAATCTGGAGAAGATCTGAGGGACTAAGAGAAGACTGAGCTTTAGTAACCTTGACCAAAGCCTTCTGAGGTGTCCAAATCAATGGTGATTGCAAAGATATTACAATGCCATTATTTTAATTAATAGTAATCTTTAATCTGCTTGAATCCCTTATAGCCACAAATGTGCAATTTATAGAGGGACAGCAAGGAAAAGCACTCCAAGTTTAATTTAAAGAATCTACTTCTACTTCAACTTATGACCACACCGACCTTGTCAAGTAGCCAGTGCCTTGCACTTTCATTGTGAGTAAGTGACTAATATCTATGCTGGCTCTAAAGAAAGACACTTTTCATAATCGCCCAACAATCTGCTAAGTGAAAACATATGGATGGGCTTAGGCAAAGCCTGCCAGGGGTCTTTGCTGAATGGAAAACAGGTGCTCTTGTTTCGTGCCATGTAATACCCCATTTACCCCCAAGTCCAAAGGTTACAGGACTAATAGCTGCCTTGTGGTAATCAAGGAAAACTAAGACACTAGCCATGGTGAAACATCTGGGACATATTTTACATACTTGCAACATATGCTTCAGGTTCAATTAAAGTGAGGCTTTGGCACATTTATTAATCTTTTTTACTTTTATCCTATAAGAGAACCCACTGACCTGACCTTACTGTTATACCATATGAGAAAACAGGAATAATGAGAACTGGAGGTCAGTACCTGCTGATATAGCAAAGACACATTTGTTTTCACACACACACACAAAAAATTCCATTATGCCTGACTTTACACGCAAACTTTAGACCGAAGAACCAATGAATCTTTTAAAGTAGGAAATTGCCCTGCCACTACTGGAACACACTGACATCTAAACCTTGTAGCATTTAGTGGTACGTAATCTGGCCGAGAGATGGAAACTGGTAAATGGGAACGTTAAGGATCCTTCCTATATTTCCATTTCTTATAATAAAAAACTCATAGTTTAAAAAGTCCATGCAAAAGATTTTATCTCCTATTATGCAAGCACTTAAAAATCTATTGTAAATGATCAGCTTTGTCATTTTCCTTTTTGTGCCCGATATGATTTTCATGCTACAAATTGCATTATAAGAGCTTAAAAAAAAAAAAAAAACCTTTCATATTACTGAAAAAAAGGCTAGGATTTATGAAAATCAAATGACATTCATTTCATATGGAAAATACACTCTTCTTCCGCCTCCTATAAAAATATAGTTGAATTTACACAGTAATTTAAGCAATCCTTTTCAAAAAACTTTAGTAAGTAGATCAGAAAGTGTACCAGAACCAAGGGGTTGACTGAGGCTAGATTAGGATTAGAAGGAGCATCAGATTAGGTTGGACACAGCTCCAGGGACCTGGTGTGTTTTTTCCTAACCTGGTTTTCCCTTTGTAACTACATTTTGGTGAGTTGTTTCCTCTCTTTTTCCTCTCTCTCCCTCTCTCTATTCTTCCCTTTTTCTCTTGTTCTCCCATTCCCTGCTTTTCCTTCTCTGTCTCTTCCCCTTTATGCCTTATCCTGCACCCCACCCCTCCATAAAAAGGGAGATTCTTAGGAGCCTGGAAATCAAGGAGGTGCCGAGGAAATAGACTGATTTCAAGCAGAAGCATTAAAGCAGCAAACAACACTATGGGCGCACAGTTATTAAAATTTCTGGGAATACACATGCTGCTTGGATGGATCCCTTACAGTAGCTTTAATAATAAAGCTGCTACAAGCAAGGGAAAATGGCCATAAATGGATGGCAGCTTAGTGTTTATCAGAAGAGAAATGATGATTCAGAGCTAGCATGTTGAGTTAAAATACAAGCTCTCTACAGCTACACGGCTGACCTTCGCAATAAATCATATCTTTTATTGCCAGAAGTGTATGCTCACATTATTTAACATTAAAAACTAGCACATATGTGTTTTTGCAGAAGGAGGTTTTGTTAGTTCAGTGTTTGATGATACTAAAATGATGTAACTAATGACTAAATAATATACAGAAGGATTTCACAGAACAGCTCTTTCGATTTTAAAATGTTTGAACCAACATAAGAAGGAACCACTGTCGGAATGTGTGTGTGTGTGTGTGTGTGTGTGTGTGTGTGTGTGTGTGTGTGTGTGTGTGGTGTTCCTTCCATATTCTTTAAAGCATTGGATGTTAGCTATCTGGGAAAAAAATCATTCAGGGGATTAACTAATCACTGTGAATTTTTTTGACATTTCTAATGCTTGCTGCCAGCACACAAATTCTTACACTGGTATATAACTGTACATCTCTACTAGAAACAAAGGTCAAAGGCATAAATTAAGATATACTGTTTTTCTCCTCTCTTCAAAAAATTTCATTGCTTTAGTACAACAGAAGTCAGATGAATACTGGTGAAGGTCAAAATTTGGTTTTTTATGCAGAACATTTAAAAAAAAAAAACAGTTATTTTTTCTCTTTCCTGTATTCTACTTTTTTTGGTCTGGAAATACCCTGAGGCAAGCAAAAGGTTGATTCACAATCCTTTCCTTCACAACAGAACCATCCCACCAACACCACTATTGAAGCAATGATGCAAGGTCATTCTAATTTCCTCCCCCTGTTTTTCCTCTTTTGCAGGGGGAACAACCAATCCAAATTTTCCCATCACTTGATTCAATAAGGTATAGAAACTAGCTGTGGCCAAAATCCTATACTGGGACCAGGCACCCAGAAAGAGAAACATGTAGAAGTAAGAAAGAACAGGTCTGGGGGCCTATAGGGCCACAATGGCTATTCCAGAGCAAGTGGACACTGGCAAGAATTGTGATTATTTAAATGCCTTACAGAGTGTCACACACATATATTGCCCATTCTTTTAGCCAGGCAATTCATTGAAAATTACAGATGACAGAATCCCATCTTCAACTGATGTGGGGCTGCTATTTTTATTTCTTTTTTTCCTCCCTAAAGTATAGTCCTATTTGTAATACTCAAGACAGGACAAATTTTTGTCCTTCAAAAACAGTTGTCACTGCCGTTATCTTCAGAAGAGCTATCAAGTTCCAGACAAGCTGAATTATTTTTGTTCCTGGCAGAAAAATATTTGACCCAGCTCTGGACAAAAAAGAAGAGGATTTATAGTCCTCTATCCTTCCGGCAACATCCACTGGCATTGTTAGGATGATAAACAGCACTGTCCAATTTTCTGGACTAAAACACTTCAACTCCTTTTTTAACTGTCTGTAAAAACAGTGTCATGTCTAAATTCTCCCATCCCCAGGTACCCAAGAGCTGGGGAAGATAATTACCTTGTCATCTTTGTCATCCTCTTCTTCCTCGTCCTCTAGCATGTCCTCCACTACCTGCAGACAGAAACAGACGTCGTTGTCATGATTTTCAAGAAGAGAATTTTGTTCTGTCAATTGGGAGCTTTTTAGGGATGAAAACTTTATTAACATTTGAAACATGCTGAGAAATAAAATATTCGATTTAGAGATTGAGATTTGGACAATGCTTTATTTTTAATTGATCTACACTATCTAGAAATACTAGGAAAAATATATTTATATCTGTATATCTACATGACATATTCTATGACAGGACTGATTCACAGGTTGTTCCCAAAATCTTAATACAGATTATATATGCATACATAAATATACATGCAAACACACATGTATGTAGATAAACATACTATATATACAGATATAAATGCATATTTGTATGTATATATGTATGTCTCTATATATTGACATACATAAATGTATACACATAAACATACATTCCAAAATTTCTGGGGGCTATATATCTATAGATATGCTATACATTTATATGTATTTGCATATAATCTATATATCACCTATATCCATATTCTATTTAAGTATTTATTAGAATACTTTTTTCCAAGCTCTTTTGTTATTTATATTGTTCAAGCACTTTAGATTTAGGACAAACTTACTAAAGATGCAAATGATTATGTCAGACTAAATTTCTTATTCATCAAAAGTATTGATATAAAGGAAAGAGTATTTGACCAGGAGATGGGAAACTGGGCACAGATGCTGTTCTGCCCATAACAAGGAGTATGACTTGCTGAGTCACTTTTCTTCAATGAGACTAAGATCCTCATCTGTAAAATGAGACTGTATCAGGTCATTTCCTGGTTCCAGAATTAGGAAGACTTGAGTTCAAATCCTGATTCAGACACTCATTAACTCTGTGACCCTGGGCAATTTCCTCATTTATAAAATGGGGCTAATAGCACCTCTTTCCTAGTTTTGTTGTGAGATAATAATTATAAAGCACTTACCACAGTGCTTGTCATGGAACAGGTGTTATATAAATGTTAGCTTAACATTTGTTATGCTCTATTCTAGGAATCCCTATGCTAGGACAAAAACGATGCTTTTCTTCTTCAGGGCATCGTTCAATAGCATCAAATTCAAATAGGTTGTAGTCTGAAGACAACTGTCAGGTCATGTCATTTAACTCTTTAGTCTATATATGTATATTGTGGTTCATTCACTTTGTCTATTTTCTGAGATAAGTTTTTAAATCCAAACTTAGCACATTTGTAGACTTTTTTCTATTGTTGTTTGGTGAATGGTATGAGGATGTAAATTAATTTTAAAAATTATGAAGACAAATTTTCTGAATAAAGATAATGCATTTTAAAATCAACTTTAATGATTTTTTTTTTAATTTTCTATCTGGGAGTTATTCATGTCATTCCCCTTACACATCATTGTCCATAATCTAAGAGTTATCCACACTTTATTCCAGTACTAGGTGATACAGTGGATATAGTGATGGGTGTGGAATCAAGAAAACTGAATTAAAATCTTGCTTCACACAATGACTAATTCTGAGCCTTTGGACAAGTCACCTAACCTCTGTCTGCCTCAGTTTCCTCATTTGCAAATAAGATGAATAATATTATCTCCCTTCTATGTTTACTGCCAAGATTGAGATATTTATAAAATGCTTTGTAAACTTTAAATAAATGCCACTATTATTGTTGTTGTTTTTATTATTGCCTTCTGATTCTGTTCATATACCCATATATATGGTTATATAGACAGATGACTCCAGAGGTACCCAAATCAAAAAGAAATGGCTCCTTGCATATAAAATCCAACCACTTAATATACCAACCTTAATTCTGTATTTATTTATTTATTTTTTAGGTTTCTGATACAGATTTATGATTTCATATATGTAGGGAATATCTATATCAGTGCAAATTGACAGTTAGTCTGGATCTTAGATCTTAATGAATTGCCTAAAGCCCTGAGACATTATATGATTTGTCCAGGATCACACAATCAATATGTGAGGAGTACAACCTGAATTCTGGGTTGTCCTGACTTGGAAACCAGTTTTATATCCACTGCTTTTTCTTCTGTGACAAATTATTAGATAGGATGCAGTTATGAATTATCTTTAAATCTTCCTCCAAAAGATTCCTGCCACCTTTAAAACATATAAGTATATTTGACATTGCTTGCTTTACATGCACATGGTACCCATGGGGATATAAATTTCTAGTAATGGTCAAGAGAGCTACATAGTTAACAGTAAAGTTCTTTGAATTAGTAGTTGTTTAAAATGCTAGATAATACAGTTTTACAACATACAAATCTCACATACTAACAGAAGTGAACATCTGACTCTCCTATAAACAGGGCAATACATAAAAATATTTTAAAATATACTTCAGTGCCTTGGAACCCAGGGAACATGTATACTATTCAAGAGTGCTTCTAACCCATTAAAATATTTTTTTTAAAAAGATGGGTGTGTAATAGATTACCTCTAAAGTCCCTTTCAACTCTAAGATTCCATTTTTCTAGGTTACAGATTCTAGGTGTGAACTCCAACTGATCTACATACAACAAGACTTTACCCTATTTTGAAGTACAGTCTTATATTCTTGACCAGGGATGTGTTTGGCTTAGCTCTGGTTTGTTCAGAAGAGCCACTGTTAAATTTTTATTAATATCATTTATATTGTGAAAACTGGATGTTATAAATCAGGGCTTGATTTATACTTTTGTTTAAATTTGTAAACTTTAAAATTTTAAAAAGTTTAAACTTTAAAAAGTGATGGAAAAATATTATTAATACAGATTAAACTTTACACTATGTCATGCATACAAAAATGTTAAATATTTACCAGTATACCATAACCTTAGCCAGCTCAGAGTATTATTAGTGGCTCCTAGCCTCTTTAACACTAGCTATCCCATAACAACAACAAAGGCAGATTTAGGTCAAACACTTACACAGAGACAAAGCTTAGAGTGTTTTTCAAATTGCTCCTTTCTCCCAGGCTGGAAGGCATCAGTTCCACCTTGGGAATAAGGAGGATTTGAGTCTAAACTTCATAACTGAGCAAAACAATGTAGTTTACTTGTCTGAGACTCAGTTTCTTCATCTGTATAGACTCTCTGGGCAGCCAGGTGGCACAGTGAAAAGAAAACAGAACCTGGAGTCAGGAAGGCTCATTTTCTTAGTAGTCCAAATCTGAACTGAGGACACTTATTGACTCTGGACAAGTCACTTAACCCAGTTTCCTCCTGTATAAAATAAGTTGGTGAAGGAAATGGCAAACCATTCCAGGAAAAAGCCCAAGTGAGATCACGAAGTGTCAGAATAACTGAAAATTACTGATCAACAAAAGGGTAAAATGCTTTAACACACTCTAAAGCACAGTATTAATGGCAGCTATTAAATTGCAATGACATCACAAATCCTCAGTCAGATTTTTAATCAGATTTAACTAGTTAAAAAAAATTGTAAGATATATTTCCAAGCTTCATGAATATGGACCACATTTTTAACATCCATAAGGTCTAAGTACTAGAGGGGACTAGAAGCAGAGTCCATCTAGCTAACCCCATACTCTTCACCTTACAGAGAAGGAAGCTTCTATTAGGGGAGAGAAATTCACCAGAAAGGAATACTAGTATGCTAGAATCATTATAGATATCCCAAAAGTTGTATCCAAAGCCTAGTAAGTAGATAAAATTAATCAGAGAACTTGTAAAAGGTTATTTAAGTGGTATTACATATGTCCCTGTGGGAAAGAATAATGTTCCCTAGAATGATGGAGGGAAGTGGTGCATTATTAGCCACCCCAAGCTCATTTTTCTTCCAACTGGAATTCAAATCACAAGACCATGTCTGAAGGAGACTTGATCCAGTGGGAAAATTCTACCACTTAGAGAGTGAGGAGAACTGTGTTGATTGTTTATGGCCTGTTTAAAAGTTTTCTAAATTTGTTTATGATCTCTTGACATTTCTTTGTATTTTTTGCTTTTTCTGTTTAGTGAAACAAAGGCTGTCCTATCACTGTTATCTTCAGTGCTTAGATAGGAACTGGGGATTCTGTTATATTTATGGAAATTTAGTCATGAGGTATATTCAAAGATTCTACAAGTAAAATAGTATCTTTTAAATAAATCCTTTACATCAGTATAATCCAAATAAGCCCAGAGATGGTGACTAGGAGTTCTAGGTTACAGAGAAGGAAGCACTTTGAACATTTTCTTTAGCTACATTATCTATGATTCTATCTCTTCATTCAATAAGTATTTGTGGTAACCTATCATGTGAAAGGGGCTGGGTTAGGTGTTATGAGTGGTGTCAAATTAAAATATAAATTGGGGCTAATAAACCCTATGGACTGCATATTGACTTAGTTTTAAAAATGTAATATTATCTGAGGTTTTTAATATTTTTGTTTACTTTGTTAAATATTTTCTAATTACATTTTAATTTGGTTCAAGTCCACCAGAGAGGGGTACGGGCCATATGTAGCCTGCGGGCCACATGTTTGATAATTTTGCTGTGAGATCCATATATACACAGGTGCTACTACTTCTAGTAGAAATTAAATATGAAAATGACACATCAAGGCTAAGATTACCTTTCACACTATCTTTTGATCTTCGTGAATGTGCAAATAGATATAAACATATATATGAAAAGTGATATTAACCATTTGTAATGGATGGGTGCACTATTTGCCTCCCAAATCAGACAAGAGTAAAGATAAAAACTACCCAAAAAGTCTGAAAAGATAGTACAATGCTCCCTGCCAAGATCAGCAGTACCTATGAATCAAACTCTTATAATTCTCCAAGATGTACTTTCTTCTTCCCCACCACTCCTTTGGAAAATAAAATACTCTCTGCAAATCTTGGCGTATACAATGCCTTCATTTCCCCCTCAAAAGCAGTAAATAGCTAAAACACTGATTATGAGATATCCAAAATGAGAGGTCAGAAATACCAAGCTAAGCAAAATGGACAATATACTATTTACTAATGGGATAAACGAAAGTGTCATGTTAACAAACTATTAATAAAAGTATAACAAAAATTGGTTGTACATCTACCTATTTAGCCTGTAACTAAAAAAAGCAAATAAATAAAACCACTGGTAAAGCTCATATCAATCACCTAACAGGATCAAAATGTTCTACCAGGGAGATTTAAACCTATTATAAAGGAGATAAAGTAAGGCAAATCTTCAAGAGGCTTTCAAATGTTTGTCAGGAAATCTAAAACACAATTACCGAACCACTATCTTAAGAGTTTGTCTTCTCCACTTGTGCCAATTTAATTTTCAAAATGCCAAAACATTATTAGTCCGTAAAAGCAACAAGCATTCTACCTCACACTTTCTGCAAACCAGCTGTGAGCCTGATGTGCAAGAATTGCACAAAGAAGGCCTAGAGAATGGGCCTCTTCATTTGCAAAACTCAAACTGTTCCCACACTGCACAAACGTGTAATTGGATATGCACAATTGCTCCACAAATGGGCAGCCAGAACCACCCAATACAACAATTTATTTTTAAATTTGGCAGAAAAGTGTTGTCTTAGGGAGACTGCCTTTGTGTGGAGTTTCAGCTCTCCAAAGAGTTTTTAAAGCCAAGTATAAACCCCTAAAAATAGGGATTTTTAAGGCAGATGACACCCTGCAGTTACCTTTACAATAGCCTCACAACAGATATCATCAACCTGTTTGATCTGTATGCCCCTGGAGCACAAAGGTGCTTTACGAATTCCACGTGGAGGTATACATATTCTCCTGGGGAGTCACTTTAGCACAGGTAAAGTTTGAAGTGCTTTGAAAAGAAGATTCAATGATAGTTTTTTACAATTAACCATAATACTAACTCTCTCTCCCTTTTACTTCTTCGAGACAAGCAGAATGTTCAAATTTCTAAATAGCATTAGGGCTGCTTGCCCAAAATTTCAGATATCTAGAGACTTAAGGATGGCTATTGATAATGAATGTCTAGGTTTTACTGGTATCTTAAAAACAGGTCAAGAGTTCTCACTAATTTCCTACGGACTCCAAAACCTGGTCTAAGCCAGACCTTAGACAAACTGAGTTCTTTCAACTAGATCATAGAATAACCACTATATTTAAAAATTGTACAAAACTGTAATCTTATCTAGAGAATTCAAATAGCCTATGCCATTTACAAGTAGTAAATTGATTTATATAGTTTGCTAAGAAAAACAAATAGAAAGGGATTGTCATTTCAAATTCCAAGACTTTCCTCTATAAATAAATTTGCAGTAATCAGTACATACCTAGTTTGGTTTTAGTTAAGTCTGATCAAGCCTTTGCCAGCAATGATACTACAAAAATGTCTTTTGAAGGAAGAAAGCTATTTCCCAATCAAAGTGGAATGAAAAAAGGAATGATACAGTGTGTTAAACAAGCTATATTTATGAAAGTTTTTAGGAGGAAATAATCTTTGAACACTCTCGAATTTTCTCTCCAAATTATGCTTCCTGATACCTTGCTTGAAATCAAGTAGCATTAATCAAACAAAGGAAGGGCACCAGGGAAATCAGAAAGATCTAATGCAAGCAGTTAAAAGTGACATGACCTTCTGTAATGTCACTTGTCACAGACTTATATGCCACACAGTGGAAGAAGGTCTTGAAAGAAACTGATTCTTGGAACTATTCCTTGAATGTAATACTAATACAGATGACATTTAAAAAAACACACGTAGAAGGCCTCAAATGTGGCATGGCAGTTATATTATGGTCAAATAGTAGGCAGAGAACATTTAAAATTAAAGCAAAATATTTCTTTTTTTATTTTGTTCTTAACATTTGTGTAAAAATAGTTGCTTGTCAAAAAAAAAATATGTGTAGTAGAACTTCTGACAACAAATGAAAAGGTTCCTTAAAACTGAACCACTTTGCATCTAGAAATATAGCCTGTGACCTGTTCTGGAGCATCCTGTGTTAGTAGTCATTTTCATGCTATTCCAGTTTAGCCAGTGCTTCCTATTTTTCAAGAGAATGAAACTTAATGTTAATGGAAAGCCTGAGAAATGAAGTTGACAACTCAAATAAAAAATTTGACAATTTCTTCAGTAGCATTCCATGAGAAAAAAAAAAAATGATATTTGTGAAGAGGAGAGCTGTAGAAATGGATGAGATAGAAAAAAAACTAAAGAAGGTAGATAAAAGTAACCTCTATTACCAAGGCAAGAGACTGATTCCAGGTCCTTGATATTACTTTAGAAACATATGTATGTATATATATATGTACTTTAAAAAAAAATTTAAACAGAGACAAAATGGAGTCATAAGATCTATGAATAATCTTTAAAACTCCTTCTGTTATCATTTTTCTTAGGGAGAAAGTCCTCTTCTAAGTTTGCATTCTTTAAGTGAAAAGTGTCAAAGAGAATTGCTTCTTAAGATCATTCCATTTTGGATATCTTAGGAAAAAGGTATTCATTTTAGTTCAACCATGACACTACAAACACGGAATGTGGAGTGAGGGGGTGGGGCTGGTGGGAGTGGAAACTATGAGTCTCTCTCTCTTGTCTGTCTCTCTCGCTGTCTATCTCACCTTTTCCAACAGAAATAATCCATATATTAAATAGGTATTGTGCTATGTTCTCAGTGAATACATATGCAATTCAAATTATTTTATTTTGGTAGAGAATGTAAAGAAATGACATCTTAAGGAAAAATGAAATCACTTTTTCCATTTTTTTTAAAATTTAATTTGATTTTTTTTATCTAATCAAAGAAAACTTTCACAGAAAAGAGATTTTATATGCGGTAAATATAGACTATTCAAATATAGATAGATGTAATATTTGGAAATATTATAAATTAAATAAACACGTTCACTGTTCATATATGAAGGGATTTTGTTAAGAGCGACATTCTTCAGCATAGCCTGGAGTTCATTTAGTTCACTGTCTGCACATAGCTTAACCACAACATGCATTTGTATGTCAATGGATTTACTATACTTGTGTGTAAATGTAATATAAAATTATTGAATGTGTATGGATTGAGAGGATGCATTAAACCACTCAGACTATTTCAGGTCATTTGAAAGTACCTGGGGTCAAGCCGAAGACTTTCCTAGTCAATAAGCCTGTTATAACTGTTTATTTGGTCATTTCCCCATCAGGACACCTGCTTCTTATCAGACTTTTGAGCAGGAACTCTGGTGAAATGAATAGTTCAATTAAACTATGCACGAAATTCACACCACATTTACAATAAAAATAAGAATCATAAACAGGTCTGCAATGTAAGTTCTCATCTGTTATCTCTCAAAAACAACTGCATGGATGATGGCCGCTTAGTTTGATTCACACTATTAAGGATTTGACCTTGGAGCATTTCAGCTACAGTAGTCATCAAGATAACTGAACCACTAGATGTAATAATAATTAGTGTGATAGGCTTGCCAGTAAGACGGAATATATTGCAGTACAAAGAAGGCAGATGAAAAAAAAACCAAAAAAAAAAACAAAAGCATTAGTACTTTACTGCTAAAAGACTTCCTGATTTTTACAGAGACACTCAAATACAATTATTTCTTCTTGCAGAATGCATTTCCTTGGCTCATTCTGGGAAGTGCTCAAGTTGTAATTTAGTCTGATTCTTAATAGGAAATGTGGCTTTAATGTGGCTATCAGATGCCTTTTGATGCGTGCCACTGATTACATGCAGCCCTGTACTCTGAATCATCAACAACAGAATTCTTATATGCAGAATAATATGCTTTGCTGAAAGGTGCCAGGACAGTAAATTTACTTTATTGGCCACCAGTACAGAACCTTTTTTCTTTAAGTGTCAGCTTAATACAGGAAAAACCAAGCACCTCAGCAGTTAAATATAGGCTAAATAATAACTAATAAAAATTATATAATAAGTATAAACATCTTAAATGTATTTCTTTTCATAATCCATCCTCATTGCTCCTAAATAATCTCTCTTATATTTACACAAAGCTCTGTGAACAGGATACTTGCGTTTATTTGAACTATGTCTCCATCTAAAGGCATGATACTGTATTGTATTGTATTTATTTTATTTTATTTTTTTGCTTCCAGGCAAAATTCTAATGTTGTTGCCTTCAAGATAACTGTGTTTTTTTTAAAAATTTAGTTTAGTAGAAAAAAAAGTTAAAACATTATACTTATGACCCATATACAATACATTTTTATAATAGTAATGCTTTCTTAGAGCTACATTATGTTGCCAACCAGAAAAATTAAAACTTAGGGTTTTCTAATAGAATTAAAAAATGATTATATCAAGCATTGACCTCTTTTATTTAACCAAGTTTAATAATTTTTGCTGACAAAATATTTTTGCTAAATTAGTAGCATATTTCATCTAAATAAAACTGAAAACAACCACTTTGAGGCAAAGTATTTTAAGCAAGGATGAAAATTACATTTACCAATTGTGACTTTATGGCATCATTTTATGTGGTTTAAAATGAACAGTTTTAAGATTATTTAATTTCTAAATTATGTCAGAGATTACTTTGTTTATATATTTAAAAAACTCTTTTAGACAGGTATGATAAGCCTTTGGACATAAGCCTTCTCTAAAACATTTTCTGATGTATGTGTCTTTATATATTTTGTTATGATCAGATCAGAAATATTTCTAACTATTGGAAACTTGATAGACAAAACGTTTTCTTTAGGGAAAATGTATCAGTTTTGCTTACATTTTAGATGGAAATCACTTTTAAAACCACCATACTCTTCTTTGTATAGTTTGGGCCTTCTAAAAGTTGATTTGAAAACAATAGAACATTTATCTTTGTTGAGAAATTAATGTTACAGTACAGTACTGCACCAATTTGTTAGGCTGCATTAAGAATTTTAAAAATTCTTTAAAAAAAAAAAACAATCCTTAAAAAGTTTATGAAGGGAAAAAATTGCTGTGAGAAAATTTTCTGACAATAATTTTTTTTTTGGCCTAGAATATTTTGAGGCATCATGAGAACATTTTGTAAAAATTTTAACTTTAAAAATGGAGTATGTTTTGAATGTCAAAAAATTATGCAACCAGAAGACTTCTGTTCTTCCCTTAAACCCTTTTTCCTAGGGATAATAAATGGAAAAGATTATGATTTTCTTTGTTTAAAAAAACATGCCTAACCCCTAAAAGAGATACTGCAAAGTTTAGACCCACAATATCACACCGTGACTAGAGTGAATTTTTGTGTTGGATACCAGTATGAAAGCTAGAATGAAAATGATTATAATGAAACTTCAAGCAAAACCTGTTTAACAGTTGTCATGAATTTCCTCTTTACAGAACGCAGCTCTCTCCAGTCCAGGAAAAGACTAGCTAGCCAACTTGCCATTTCTTCTTTATGTAGTGTACTGTGCTAAATTAGGACATAATGCATTTATAATATTTATAGTACCAACATTTAGTTAAATAACCTTTATGTAAGATTTATGTTGATATTTTTTATTTCTCATTTAATGGCAAATTATGAAGAACATGTTTCATAAAGATAATTCTCCATTTAAATTCATCAGCCCATTAAATATTAAAATTATGTTTCTGATGCAATCTAGAACAAATTTGTCCAGCTTCAGTGATTATTTGCACTCATAAAAATTAGGCTTGATTAATAAAATTTAAATGCTTGATTAAGTTGACATTTTCATGTTTCATCCTGATTTATTAAAATTAGTCCCTCTCTCCTGGTCTGGCACAGTGATAGGAGTTTACCTTTCCCTTTCTCATATGCCAGATCTTAAATAAAGTATGGTAGGAATAAGCTCATAGGTTCTGGAAAAATAGTAGTTTTCAGTAGAATATTTTATCCTTTAAGTTCTTGTTGCATCTGTTTTCGTGTTCTCACAAAGCCCAAAATGAAGGTTTGATTATAACATGTCTAGAAAGGTTTCCCTTTCCAGTCACTTATGGCTGTGAGCATGAGCTGCAAGACAGAATGTATTTATCATATTTCTGCAAAACTCAAAAGCCAAGAAGCTTTAAATTGTGGGAGAAGACTACTTTTGCAAGAGAACCTTTATATATTTTGTTGACTGAATCTCTCTCTTCCTGTCCATATTTGCTGCAACCATTTTACTTCAACCTCTCCTCTCTTTTCTCTTATACTGTGCAATACCCATCTAACTAGTAGATGACTTCCACTTTACTGTATACCTCATACAATTTATTGCCAGATGTTTTCCCACAGGACTCTTCTCATCATGTAAATCAACCAAAATGAAAATAAAAAACTTCAGTGACTTCTCAATGACTACTGAATAAAATATAAACTCTTGATACTGGCATTTGATATACTCTGAGTTCTGTCTCCAATTAACTTTTCCAATATCATCTCATACTATATTTGTGTCCTCCAAATTCCAGTCATAGAAAACATTATCCTTCCTCTTCTCTAGTCTTACCTTTTCTCATCTCCATCCATTTATTGATAGCCTCTTCCAGGTTTTGGAAGGGATTTCCATCAATGTCTACTGAGGTCTCTCCTTTTCCTTTAAAGTTCAACTGAGGGGCTATTTCCTCTGGGAAGAAGTCCCTAATGTCTCTTCCAAATAAAAGAATTGATTTTTCCTCCTTCAGCTATCTTGAAGCTCTTTTCTAGGACCTTTTTCTGAACTTCTACTGCTCTCCCTCCTATCAGTCATTCCTCTGATTCCTGATTCCTCTTTCATTACATATTAGATGTTAAGGTCATTGATCACAGGTCTTTGTTAATTTTTTTTTTTGGGGGGGGGAGGAAATGATCCTCAAAACACAGCATCATGTCTTGAACATAGAAGACACTTAATGTTTGTTGAATTAACTTAAAAAAATTAAGCAAACCTATTTTTTTCTTTTGAGTTCTGGGCCTCCATGAAATACAGAAAAAGGATTATGGTCCTTATACCTTATTTATATATATGCATATATATGTGTATATATATATCTATATATATCTTATGGATTATGGTATAAATCTATGAAAACATTATTCATTTTTGTATTCTTTTGAAATTTCTTATTAATGTTTTCTTTTCTTTTTTACATTATTGTTATGTCTCAGTGATTTCCTCCTTCCCTATGAGAGATAAGTCAAATCAACAAGCATATACAAGGAAGTACCTACTATATGAGTCAGGTTATATCCTTCTATATGTGGTAAGCAATGGGCTTACAAGGAAAGGCAAAAAAAAAAAAGATTCCCTGCTCATAGGAGACTCAGAGTCTAATAGACTCTCCCTTAAAACATACAAAATTAGCAAAAGGAATTAATATATTGGTGATGTCTGAAAGGGCAAACCTCATTCTAAATGACGCACCAGAGCCAATATACTATGGACATTTTGACAATTGCTCTGCCCCTTTGTGCGAACCACTTTAACTTTCATCTCTTTATGTGGGGTGTTATCAAATTAACATTACCG
This sequence comes from Antechinus flavipes, assembly GCF_016432865.1. NCBI lineage: Eukaryota > Metazoa > Chordata > Mammalia > Dasyuromorphia > Dasyuridae > Antechinus > Antechinus flavipes. The sequence goes on from NC_067398.1 coordinate 184,392,712, forward strand.
TTACTATTGGGAAGGATACAATAATAGACTGCTCTGCTTAGAATTCCTATGATTCCTATATTTCCTTAGATTAAGCCTATATTTACTTACATAATAATAACTAGCATTTATAGAGGATTTTGAGGTTTGCAAAGTGCTTTTGCAAGTAGTATCTCTTTTTATCCTTACAACTGCATGGTGAGTAGGTGCTATTTTTAATCCTATTTTGTAAATGGGGAACTGAAGCAGCCAAAAGTTAAAATGACTTGCCCAATAACATAGAATGATCTAAGAATGTGTTGTATGGCTCTAGTAGAGTGTGACAAGGACTATTTCTTTTGTATTTGTAATCCAAGAATTAGCCTTGTGCTTGGTAAATATTAAGTACTTAAGAAAAGCTTGTTGATTGAATGTGTGGCCATTTCACTTACCAGAGTTCTGAAGTGTTTACTATTGTTTTCCTTTACATTGTTATTTGAACTTTGTTTTCAAACACACTGACAAAGATGATCTTTGCCATGAAAAACCTTTATAAATTTACTCAGTAAAGTAGGAAATAAATCAATAAAAACTTACATGCCTATTACCTTTATTCAATTGTAAGCTCCTTGAGAACAGGGACTTTCTTTTTCTTATTTGTATAACTAGTATTTAGCACAGGGTCTGACACATAGTAGGCATTTAAATAAATGTTTATTGAATTGAATTGAATTGAAATAACACCATCCAGTCCATCAGTTTACAAACATTTGTTTATCTACTATGTGCCAGGCATTGTGCTAAACAGTGGGGAGACAAAAAAAGGACAAAAACTTAATTTCAAGGAGCTCAAACTATAAGGGAACAGACAACATTAATACAACTATGTACATAAAAGATATCTACAGTGTAAATGGGAGGTAGTTTTCTATTTTCATTGAAGTTTGGAAGTGGAAGAAGATTGGGAAAAGCCTCTTTCAGAAGGTGAGACTAATGATAGTGTAGATTCAAGATCCTATCGCTCATAAAGAAACATAACTGGTTGGGAATGGAAAAGATTATCAAAATTTATGGGATGGCAACCAGACTTTTTTAAAGACCTTAGGGAGTATATGACAATACTATTTATAAATTCCCTACCACTAATGACTTAACTAATGAAACAATGGTGGAAGGCTTCAAGGGGAAAGTTGGCTTCATTTTTAATAGCAGTTATCAGACTTTTTGATTTCGGGACCTCTTTACATTCTTAAAAATTATTAAGTCCCAAAGAACTTTTTATTTATTGTATGTGCCTGTTGGTTTGACTTATCTCTGGTAGAGAAATAGGAAATCATTGAGACATAACAATAATGTAAAAAAGAAAAGAAAACATTAATAAGAAATTTCAAAAGAATACAAAAAAGAATAATGTTTTTATAGATTTATACTATAATTTACTGGGTAAATTTATTAATATTGCTATATTAGGAATTAAATGGAAAAATTTAGAATATTTATTAATTGATTTAAAATAGCAATAATAAATTCATTACTTTAAACATAAATATATACTTTTATGAAAAATAATTATATTTTCCCAAAAATAATTAGTGAGAAGAGTGGCATTCTTTTATATATTTTTGAAAATCTCTTTCATGGCTGGTTTAACAGAAAACACCTGATTCTCATAACTCTTTTTGCATTCAATCTGTGATGGATAAGTTATTTTAGCTGAAATGTAATGTCCAGTCTCACACAGATATGTAGCTGCAAAGGGGGACTATTGCAGTAGACAGATAACATCTTAGTGTTAATATGAAAATAGTTTTGAACTCACAGACTCCCTGAGAGAATGGTCCCTCAGAGGGCCATGGGTCATACTTTGAGAATGGCTGACAATGCCCACTATGGAGGAGCAGAAATCTCTGCCTCTTTATTTTGGAATCAATACAGAAACAAGTAACAGATGGGATAGTTACAGATGTGATTTAATTTGTTAAGTGATAAACAAACACCATACATATATACAAGGGTTACAGAACTTTAAATTGAGAAATAGTTATTTCCTAGTGAAAAAACACACCTCATGCATTCTGATTACAAAACTGTTGAAGTTATTAGTTTCCTAATAATAGTTCTCATTTAGGGACACTTCCCTGGGCTGACAAAGTTCTATCATTTGGTTTCTACTTTTGCTCTTTTAATTAATTAAATAAATTTAATTTAATTTAATTGTCATCTTTCCAAAGCAAGGACAATAAGTTTCCACAAAGATCTTATGAAAACCTTTGCCATTCCCACCCACTATACAAAGCTCTGTGCCCACATTGGTAATGTGGACTAGTCATAAGGCCATGAGGCAGCTAGAAGTAATGCCTGTAAATGTGTCTTATGGTGCAAAATCTCTTTTTGAGTGATCTCTTAGCTAAAGCAAATTGTCTCTTTCAAAGAATTAATATATGGGTCTTTAAAAGTATCTTTATTCTTTATGTTTTTTTTTCCTGTTAAAAAGTGACATCCTTAATGGACAGTTGTTCCTTCTATATTGGTTAGGGGCATTTTGCCCCTTTGATCTGGAAAATCTGTGTAAAATATTTTGGCCCTCCTTTCATACCAGAAAAATCTGGATTTTCTCTTTTTCTTTTATGGTATATTTACAGTACCTTATTATAAAATTTTAAATAGTATTTTTCTGTATCATATACAGCTTCCCCCCAAATTCCCCCCAAATTCCCATGTGGTTTCTTCTGCCAATCTGTAATGGGAAAAGTAATAATGTGGAAGGGATAATTATATATCGTTTTCCTTCTATTATGTTAAAACTCTTTGAAAAATTAACAGCATAGATTCTATTGAGTAGGATAAGAAGAGATTTACTAGGTTTTTGAATATTCAAAGCTAGGGATGGGGATTCTACTTATGACTTCTTGGATATAGGTAACTCCTAAGTGAGGAAACTTCACCTACTAATGCAGGCTAGCACCTATTCCACAACTCTAGTCTTAGAGAAATGGAAAGAGCTTTAAGAAGTTAGAATAAGTTGCTTAGGATCACATGACCAGGATGTATCAGGGGCAGGACTTGGCTCTGAGGATAGATTTCCAGAGGTCTGTAAATTTTCATGGGGAAAAATTTACATTTTTACTTCAGTTTAAGTGGTTTCTTTTGTAGCCTTACACACATTATGTATTTTAAAACATCATTTTGAGAAGTCCATCTTCACTAGATTGCCAAAAAGGTCCCTAAAATCATGCTGATTCTCAAAGTGCCAACATGGTGCTTCCAGATTTCAGGTGCAAATTGAAATATGGACAAGCTTAACTTAAATAGCTGGAAACATTAACAGTCAGCTCTTTTCCTTTTCCTTACAAACATGTGTGTTCATGCAAAGATATTTACATACTTTTCTACTTATAAAAAAGTAGACAACAAATATAGATTAAAAAAGGAAGATTGGATGAATTTTTATACATGGATGAAATTTTATACATGTATTCATAGAAATGAAGAACTGTCCCCAAGGAAGGAACATGTAAGATGAATCCTTAATTAGAATATAAGCAAGGAGAAAATATATCTAAGAAGTGAGAGCATAAATATCTACTTGAATTTTTACTTTCCTCTTTTAAAATGTTAATTTTTTGGATAACAAATGATTTTGCATTGTCCAGGACCTAAAGTTAGGAAGAGTCTTGGAGATAATTTATTCCCCAAACCCTTATTTTACATGTGGGGAAACTGAGGTCCAGATAAATTAGTGACTGGTATGAGGAACCACAAGCCTCTGTGTCTAAGTCACAAGCTTCTTCCATTATTGTATTGCTTCCCTTTTTGGGGAGGGGGTAATAGTTGGATTGAATGTCCAGGTCTATACCATGACTATAGACAAGAATTCAATCTGGGAGGGGAAGACTTTCAGAGTTTGTGGCCAAAACAGAAACAAATTTTTTGACTAGTCCATTATTTGCCTCATTTCTTACATAGTCTTAATCACTGAAATGGTACTTGTCTAAGATTAAAGACCTAAGCTTAAAATGCTGAGATCTCCTACTGTATCCAGACCCTTCTCCAGTCATCCTGATCTATCTATATCTGGCCAGTGGACCCAGATAGCTCTGGAAGAGAAAGTAAGCAGGTAATTTTATACAACCCTTCCTTATTTAAATTCAATTTATTTGCATGTCATGCCATCACTCCTTTATGTCATGGATGTCTTGGAGAATGAAGGACAAACAACAACAATGGAGGAAAATTACATAAAAAGCTTTTTAGAAAGAAGGTAGACTTAGAATATAGTATAATTGCTCATTTGCTTTTATTACTGAAGAGAATGGATTTCTTTTTGATTAGGTTAACAATCATGGTGGATATACCCAAACTTGACTCTTTTTGAAAGGAGTGGGGCTCCTTGCTTAAATTGTGTTTTGGAAAAGTAAAGAAGATTGTTTGTGAACTGGACATAAAGAAGGAAATAATGCTGTCAAGTAAATTATTATATTTTATGGTTTTTAAGAGCATTTAGTTGGAATAGTGAATAGAGCACTGGGCCAGGAATTAGGAAGATTTCAGCCTCAGACACAGTGTGACCCTGGGCAAGTCACTTAACCCTATTTGCCTCAGTTTCCTCATCTATAAAATGAGCTGGAGAAGGAAATACAAACAATTTTAGTATTTCTGCCAAGAAAACCCCAAATGGGGTCACAAAGAGTTGAACATGACCTCAAAACAATATTATAGTACACAAAATTTATAAAATTACACAATCCTGTCATATAAATGGCTCAAGTACCATCATCTCTATTTTATTTGCCTATGGGCTCTGAAAACAACTTCAAGTAAATCTACTCCACATAAATCCAATTTATTTGAGAGTCAGTTCTCATTTTGGTCCTCTTAGAGCAGAAAATACAACCAACAACAACAAATGAGAAAATTGAACACTAGAGAAGTGAAAGAACTTTCTTAAGATCCCAAAGTAAGGGAGTAAAAATAGGCCATGAACTCAAGATTTTTGCCTCAATTCCACTAATCATTTTATTATAATATTCTGTTTCTCTATGAGGAAAGAAGGAATATTCATTTTTTTAGATAAATTTGTAGAGCTCAATCCTTCTATCTGGAATTTTCTGACCTTGAACTCTGTGCACAGGACCCTTATAGTTCTTGCTACTTTGAAATATTAAAAAATTCTGACTGATTTCAGGAAGGACCAACAACACTTAATTTTTTTCTTTTTCCTTGTAAATTTGACAATCAATAAGTACAACACAGAGAGTTAGTGGATCAGAAATGCAGGATTTGATATATATCTTCTGGCATGACCAATATGGAGATTTGTTTTCCTTAGACTATACATATTTGTTATAACATAAGGCTTCTCCTTAGGGATGGGATGTGGGAGGTGATGGGCTAGTGGGTAATGATAGATACATACAAAAAAAGAACATCAACTAGCAGCATTTTCCCAAATGATTTGCAAGTGGAGGCCACTGCTATAAACTTTGAAAAACATATTGGGATTTGGGAGATTTAAAGTTGGAGTTTCTTGAAACTGATTTTGTTCATCATAGCACACATAATGGTCAAGCCATTCATGTGTGTAGTTTTGAGAACACGATCAGTGACTTTGATTATTGATCCAAATTACTGCTAATGCATAAAGTTTACTATGATAAGATTCTTCAATTACCCATGCTTGAGGCACTGTCAGTCTAGAGATGAGTGCTTCACTTGTAGTGAATAGATTTACTGACAAGAAAGGAACAAATTTTAGCATAGTTCAATGTGGATAGTAAAGGACTCCAATATCCCTCAGTACCAGGCAAGTATTTATTTTCTAAGGTGTTTTAACAAGGGTGCATGTATTTTGATTCATCATCTGTCATAGTAAGATGGTGAGTCAGTGAATGATTTCATTGATCCACGCTAGAGTTCAGTCTTTTATGTCTCAATTGATTAGGCAATTAAGATTGTTATGTAGGCAGAATAGCATAATAGTAAAGAAAGATAAGGAGCAAACTTTTCAAGGAGCAGGTGTGACAGGTGGGCACATCCATGTGATTGCCAATGAATTTGAACAGTTTTCACATGTCAGAGAAATCTAAAAAAAATGTTTCTTCAGTAATGCGGCTTTCATATGTGGCTTTCCTTAACTAGAGCAGGAATTCTTAGTTCTTCCATTTTTTTTTTTTTTTTTTTTTTACTTTTGTTGACTTAGATGAATTGCAGGTAGCCTTTTGAGACACACATTAAATGCTACTTCTGACCACAGCTTCACTTACCTTTGGAAAGTGGTGACCTGTACTTGTCAGTGACAGCAGCAGGGGTCTTAATAGTTGCTACCCAGTGACTCATGAGGGTAAATCAGGGGACAGCTTGGATTGTCTTATTAAACTTAATTTTTTTTCATCTGGTTAAGTGATTTCATTGACATAGGGAAAAGTGATAAAAGTCACTCCACCAGTACAGACGATTTAGTCCTCTGAATTTTAGTCTTAGATAACAGTTCAGACTAATGAGAATTTACTTTACTGGCTCAGTTACTAATTACAAATAATCTGTATGGGTTAAGGGGGTACTTCAAGTCTTAGTATTCTTTTTTTAAATTTTTTTTTACTTTATTTTTCCAAATACATGCAGAGATAGTTTTTGACTACAATTTGCAAAACCTTGTGTTCCAAATATTTTTTCTCTCTTTTATCTCTCTCTCTTCCCCAAGACAGCAAGCAATCTGATATAGGTAAAACATGAAATTCTTCTAAACATATTTCCATATTTATCATGCTGCATTAAAAAAATCAGATCAAAAGGGAAAAAAAAACATGAAAAAGAAAAAAAAAATCCAAGCAAACAAATATTAACAACAAGTGAAAATACTATGCTTTGATCCACAGTCAGTCTCCCTTTCTGGTTGAGAATGACACTTTCCATCCCAAATCTATCCTACCTCTATTGGAATTTCCCTGAATCATCTCATTGTTGAAAATAGTCAAGTTCATCCAAGTTGATTATTACATAATCTTGTTGCTGTGTTCAATGTTCTATTGGTTTTTGATTAAGAGGCTCGCTCTCCAGCCACTGTGCCAAACTACCTCTCATATTGAAGATACCACCCTCAATCTCATCATCTTTCAGAAGTCCTTATTTGGGAACTAATTTTTTTTTTTCTTCTAGGAAAAGAATGTTGGATTAGGGATCAGAAAACTTGACATTTAGAGTCTCTTTTCTGCAACAGTTGTATGACTTTAGTCAAGTCTCAGAGTCTTGGTTTCCTTATCTGTAAAATGAGGGAAGTGAATTAAGTGATTTTAAAAAACAATTTCCACAAGTCTATTATTAGTTCATAAGGTGGGCTGGACATCCAAAAGGGGAATTAATATTCAGTCATTCTGTCTTTTAATAGTCAGTGGTGTTGGCTCTTCTGTAGACCAGGGTTCTAACTATACTTCAAAAGAGAGAATAGATGTTCCATTATGAAAGGATATAAGAATGACCTTTATAACTTTGTGTCTTCAGAGGCAGAAAAGTCACAAAACAAGGAGGCAAGCCTGAAGAAAAGGGAATTTCTGATTTGGTTCATTGTCACTGAAAAAGCTATAAATATCATACAGATCATTTCTTGGCTCCCTGGAAACTTGTTGACTCATATCCTAAAGGGCTCAGGACAAACTGTGTGCTGACAGTGTTATATCAAGAAGAAGCTAGCCCCGTTTGTAGCAGCCCTGTTTGTAGGGCTAGAAACTGGAAAATGAATGGATGCCCATCAATTGGAGAATGGCTGTGTAAATTGTGGTATATGAATGTTATGGAATATTATTGCTCTGTAAGGAATGACCAGCAGGATGAATACAGAGAGGCTTGGAGAGACCTACATCGACTGATGCTAAGTGAGATGAGCAGAACCAGGAGATCATTATACACTTCGACAACGATACTGTATGAGGATGTATTCTGATGGAAGTGGATTTCTATGACAAAGAGACCTAACTGAGTTTCAATGGATAAACGATGGACAGAAGCAGCTACACCCAAAGAAGGAACACTGGGAAACGAATGTGAACTATTTGCATTTTTGATTTTCTTCCCGAGTTATTTTTACCTTCTGAATCCAATTCTCCCTGTGCAACAGGAGAACTGTTTGGTTCTGCAAATATGTATTGTATCTAGGATATACTGCAACATATTTAACATATATAGGACTGCTTGCCATCTTGGGGGGGGGTGGAAGGAGGGAGGGGAAAAAAATCGAAACATAAGCGAGTGCAAGGGATAATGTTGTAAAAAATTACCCTGGCATGGATTCTGTTAATACAAAGTTATTATTAAATAAAATAAAATCTAAATTAAAAAAATATATATAGAATATTAATTCTTCAAAATAAAAAAAAAGAAGAAGAAGCTAGCCCCATTGAGCAGAGGAGAGGATCAACAATGAAGATTTTGCCATTGAAAGATGAAGAGCAGACAATACCTGGGAACTATAACAATAGAGCAGTGATTGATGATATGCACGCCATCCTAATAGGAACTTCAAATGAGTAGAAAGAAGTATAGCTAACTTATTGAGTATGGCTCGTGCTGAATAGATGGCCAGCTACAGTAAGATAGAACTCCTACTCATAAGATTTTAGGGTCTTATGATTTAGCTGCTAAAGAATTGATGACTTTTATTTTTTATTTAAAAAAAAAACTATCTTCCATTGAATTGTGGCCAATATTCATGAATGATGGGAGCAAATACCAAATATTAGATTAACCAATGAGGAAATTTCCAGAATTTTGGTGAAAACTCTTACAAACAGAATTGTGACATCTTTATACAGCAAAATGTCATTCATTCCAGAGAGAAAAATATGTAGACTGAATATGGATTGAAGCATAGTATTTTCATTTTTTGCTTTTTTATTTCTTTGCTTTTTCTTTGTTTTGGTTCCATCCCATAAATTGTGGTATGTTTCTCATTGTTGTCATTTTCTTTAATGAAATTATTGATTGTCTTTAATCATTTATTCTTTGACTTACTTAATCTTTAGGATTAGGTTATTTAGCTTCTAATTAATTTTAAATCTATCTTTTCACTGGTTCATGAATAGGCTGAGCCAATATAATAAAAATGAAAATTCTGCTTAAACTAATTTACTTGTTCAGTGTTGAACCAATCAGACTACCAACAAATTATCTGATAGAGGTAGAAAAAATAATAACAATTCATCTGGAAGAACAAAAGGTCAATAATATCAAGAGGATTAATGAAAAAAAATGCAAAGAAAGATGGCCCAGCAATGCCAGTTCTCTAACTATATTATAAAGCAATAATCATCAAAATTTTCTGGTACTAGGAAATAAGAGTGCTAGATCAATGGGATAGATTAGTTATGTGAGACAAAGTAATATTAATGACCATAATAAGCAGTGTTTGATAAACCCAAAGTGAACTTTAGGATAAGAACTCACACTATTTAATAAAAACTACTTGAAAAACTGAAAAACAATAGGACACAAACTAGATATAGACCAAAACTCATACTGTCTACCAAGATAAGGTCAAAATGAGTGCATGATTTAAACAGAAAGGGCAGCACCATAAGCAAATTAGAAGAGCAAAGAAAAGTCTACCTCTCAGATCTATGGGGAAGGAAAGAATTAACCAAACAAGAGATAGAAAACATTATGAAATATAAAATTGATAATTTTGATTATGTTAAATTTAAAAACTTTTGTGCAAAGAAAACCAAAGCAACTAAGATCAGAAAGAAATGAAAAAGTTGGGAAACAATCTTTACAGCAACTGTCTTTGATAAAAGCCCAATTAATTTTTCAAATGTATAGAGAACTGAGTCAAATTTAAAAACAAAACAAAACAAAACAAAACATAAGCCAATTACCAATTGGTAAATCGTCAAAGGACATAAAAGGGCAATTTTTAGATTAAGAAATCAAAGCTACCTATAGGTACATGAAGTGTTCTAAATCACTTTTAATTAGAGAAATGCCAATTAGAGAAATACCCCAGAAAATAACTCTGGGGTATCATCTCTTGTCCCAAATAAGTTCATAGATAGCCACAGCAAGATAAGATACATTCAGGAACCATTACAAGCCATTTCTTTAGTTAAGTTGTTAGTGAAAGAAATGGTGATGGAAAACTAGTGAATTTTTAAATCTATTTTGATTTCTCAGAAAAGAGATTTTTATAGTCTCATCTTATAAATGACCACAATGCTAAATGACTCACTGTTGGATATAATCTAACAACTAACATGATAATAGTGAAACATTTCTTATCTCTTATAGAAATTTTTTCCTTCTACTTCCTTTTGTATTATGGCAATATTACTCTCCCTCTTGTCTCTCTTACATATACAGTTAAAGGGCATTTAGAATTGTCTCTCTTCTATATTCTCTCAACAATCTTATATTATTCATTCAACCACTTCTATATTCTAAGAATACTAAGAATTTTTAGCCACTGCTATAGAAGACTTTATTTTTCATAAAAAAATGTTAACTTCTCTAGTAGAAATTTCTCTAATAAACTTCTCCAAATAAAGATACTTGGCTTTATATCAGAAAATTATTTCTTTTATCACAGATTTTATCTCCTACACATGTAGCTACTGACAGGGAATGACAACATTTTGGGGGACACTGTTGAGGATCTGCAAGTGAAACATAAAACTTGTAATTTGCTATGCAGGGAAATCTCTTCTCCATTGCATGACTGCCTACACCCACAGTGTGCCTACTGGGTAACATGGCAGATAAATGTTGAATGAAAAATGGAAATCAGCACTAGGAAGCAGAGCAAAGACTCTGGCTTCCAAATTTTGTGTATTTTGAGGGATACCTGGAACTAATGTGGGACAGGCTTTTTTTTTTTTTTTTTGTGAGCAACAAGTTCAAATACACAATTGGATCTGCCAGAAAACATACAATTAGATAAATAGGATTTAAGAGTTATGTAAGTTCTCAGCTGTGCCAGTGTCTGAGAAGCTGAATGAAACTTTGTGACTGCAGTGCTGAATGTCTGGAAAGCACAGAAATGGATATGTGTGTTTTGGGCAAGTAAGAGGCAATTACTAGGAGTTATGGAGTGTAGTTGGCATTCCATGAGAGTTAGACTGCAGAGTCCTACCCAGAGGGCTGTGCAGTGGAATAAAATAATGTCCATGGCACTTTGGAAAAGAGGGAGCCTGTCAGAACAAATGTGTTAGTAGGAAGAGATTTAGGAAATCCTACTTTGTTGCTATATTTTACACAAAACAATGCGGCAGTCTCATAATTCATATTAATTTGGACCTTTCAATAGGCTTTGGAGAAAGCCTTAGAATTTTATGGGACTGTATGGAGAATATACAATGAATTACTCTAGAAAGGAAGCCAAGGCTGAGTGCCTTTTGGAGAAGATGGCTAGCTACAAAAGCCTGTACTGCCAATATTTCTCATATGAGGCAGTTAAAGCATTTGCTCATTTCTGTAAGGAAGACCTCTTTTGGGATAAAAAGCTCAAACTAAATTGTGAACATTAAGATTTCTTATTAGCAAATAACTCCAAATCTTGTAGGGACTAAGAAAATGTGCTGATTTGGGAATCCAAAAATTTAGCTTGTTCTAGTTCTGATGATATTAACTAAATGGCTGGACTCTGGGTATATTACTTCATCTTTCTGGGCCCATGTTTTCTCACCTTTAAAATAGGATTTGGGGAGTTCTGAGGAGTGGAACCAAGATAGCAGAATAAAACCAGGAAGCTGCTCAAGCTTTCCCAGTTTCCCTTGTGAAATGAAGCCTTTGAACAGACTCTGACAGAATGAAACCATTCTCCAGTTTAACATAGATTAGAAGGGTTACAAAAAAGAGCAGTCTCACTGGAGTGAAAGAGATGTTCAGCTTAGTTCAGACAGTGTCTAGGAAAGCTAGTAAGGGGGTCTTAATCACAGCATCTCACCAACAGAGACCCTCGGTGTTGGCTCAGTAGCAAAGCAGACCAAAGGAGCAGCCTCCAGTCCCAGCACAGAAGGCAGATTTCCAGCCTGGAAAAACAGGCTGTTGTCTGGAGAAAACAGGTAGGGTTATCCTCTGTTGTGAGCAAGACACCTAACACAAAGAACTCCTGTGCTCAAAGCCAAGGCTCAGAGCGGCACAAGAAGCTGGGACAGGACCCCATTTACCTCAGGAGCAGAACTCGACCATAAAAGTTACAAAACAGAAAATACAAAAAGAAATGGAAAGATAATGAGCAAGAAACAGAAAAGAACCTCAACTGTACAAAGCAACTATGTTACAGGGCAGATCAAAACACTAACTCAGATGAGGACAAAATGTCCACAGAGGAAATCTCAAAGGGTGATATGAATTGGTCTCAAGCCCAAAGAGGATTCTTGGAAGTGCTCATAAAATATTATAAGAAGCAAATAAGAGAGGAAGAAGAAAAATAGAGAAAAGAAATGAGAGATATGGAAGAGAGAGTCAGCAGCTTGGAAAAAGAAAATTCTTTTAAAAATACAATTTCCCAAATGCAATATATATATATGTATAAGTATGAAAGCAACACTTTAAAAAGTAGAATTAAGCAAATGTAAGAAAGAGATACAAAAGCTAATTGAAGAAATTTATACATTAAAAACGATAACTGGGCAAATGGAAGCTAATTACTCTATGAGGCATCATGAATCAGTCAAAAAATTAAAAAGAATTTTAAAAATGGAAGAAAATGTAAATGTTTTTTACAAAAAAAGTTTTTCCTTATTGGAAAAACAACTTACCTGAAAAATAGATTCAAGAGCAACAATTTAAAAATGATTGATGCACCTGAAGGACATAATTTTTTAAAAAAAGAGCCTGGCTGGCATTCTTCAAGAGATCATCAATAAAAACGAGAACCAAAAATCATTGAAAGAATTCATTGATCACTTTAGAAAGAGATCCTACAAGAAAAACCTCAAGAAACATTGTTGCAAAATTCCAGAACTGGGGAAAAAAATACTACAAACTGCCAGAAAAAAAAAAAAAACAAAACAATTCAAGTATTGAGGAGCCACAGTCAAGATTACTCAGATCTGAAAGCTTTTACAATAAAGGACAGGAAGGCCTGGAATACCATATACTAGAAGGTAGAGGACCTGGGATTACAACCAAGAATCAATTATCTAGGGAGAGTGAGCATCATCTGTTAGGGGAGGAGATAGATTTTCAATGACATAAGGAACTTTTAATCATTTCTACTGAAAAAACCAGAACTAAACAGAAAATTTGATCTTCAAACATAAGACTGAAGAGAAGCATAGAAAGGTAAACAGGAAAAAATGTTCTTTTAAGGTTAAACTGCTTACATTCCTAGATGAAAAAATGATACTTGTAACTCTTGATAACTCTTGAAAACTGTATTCTTTTATTGGGGCAGTTAGTGGGGTCATACATGGACAGAGGATGTATGCATGAAATGACTCTGATTAAATGATATTAAGGGGTGGAAAAAGGATTTGTACTGAGAGAAGAGGAAAGGGGGAGCAAAATGGGATAAATTAGATCACACAAAGAGGCATAAAAGACCTATTATGATAGAGGAGAAAAAGGGAGGGAGATGAGCATTATTTGAAGCTTAATCTCATCAGTTTTGGATCAAAGAGGGAATAACATATTCACTTAGTTGGATATAGAAATATTTTTCATTATAAGGAAGTAGGAGGGGAAAGAGGAAAAAATGGGAGGAGTTAGACAGAAGGGAAAATTGTGAATGTGAATGGTATGAACTCTCACATAAAAAGAAGCAAATAGCAGAATGGATTAAAAAATAGAATCCTACAATATGTTATTTACAAGAAATAAATTTGGAAACAGAGAGATACATACAGAGTAAGGGTAAAAGACCAAAGCAGAATTTGTTATGCTTCAGCTGACGCAAAAAAAAGCAGGGGTAGAAATTCTAATCTCAGACATAGCAAAAATAAAAATTAATTTAACTAAAAGAGATAAGGAAGAAAACTATACTTGTTAAAGAATACTATAGACGATAAAGTACTAATGATATTAAAAGCATATATACCAAGTGGAACAGCATTCAGATTATTAGAGAAGAAGTTAAGCTAGTTACAGGAAGAAATAGACAACAAATCTATACTAGCAAGAGACCTCAACCTCCCTCCTTCAGAATTAGATAAATCAAATCACAAAATAAACAAGAAAGAAACTAGGGAAGTTAATAAAATTTTAGAAAACTTAGATATTATAGATCTCTGGAAAAAAACAGAATAGGGACAGAAAGAAATATCCCTTTTTCTCAGCAGTACATAGCACCTATACAAAAACTGATCATATATTAGGGCATAAAAACTTCACAATCAAATGCAGAAGGGCAGAAAATAGGGCAGAAAGGTCTTTTTTAGACCATGATGCAATAAAAATTACATTCAATAAAGGGCCAGGAAAAAATAGACTACAAACCAATTGAAAATTAAATTATCTAATTCTAAAAATGAAGGAATTTGTACTGGATATAGGTAAGTACTTCTAAGCTTTGTGATTCTGTGAGTCTGTGAAACTTGCCTCTTTCCTTTCAACAAAATAGAAGCCAATTAACAAAGTAATTAAAGGAGTATTGAACAACTCCTATTTCTTTTAACAAACTTTCTGAATCACATAATCATTTACTTACTGACTTCTGCAACGCCAGCATTTACCTGAGAAGCAGCATAGCATACTGGAAAGAGCACTAAGCTTGAATGTTAGAAGACTTGAATAAGTCCCTGCTTTGTCATTTATTAAGGTCAGTGACTTTGGCTATTGAACCTAAGTTTTCAGGAAGTTTGGATTTTTTCATTTATAAAAAGAGAATAAGAATACTTGTACTATTAAGTACAAGCATCACCCAAGGTTCTATACTGGGCTTTTTGTTCTTTTCTCTAAATATTTTCTCTTAATGAACTCATTAATTCTCAAGAGTTATCATCTTTATAAAAGATATTCCTAAATTTACACATCCAGTCCTAATCTCTTTCCTGATCATCATTTCTACAAGATCAATTATATTTTAGATATCCCACCAGGATATCATAGATACTTCAGATTTAACATTTTAAAACAAAAACAATGTTTCATCCCAAATTTATCCCTCAAAAGTTCTTCATTTTTGTTGATGGTTCCAACTTTCTTTGAATTAACAAGTTCATAATGTGGGAGACATCTTTATTCCTATTGTGTTCCTAAGGACACAATGATTATCAAAGATGGGAAAATTAAATGAGGTTTTTCCAGACTTTGGGCAACTAACCTTATTTTACTATAAAATTACAGGATTTGTGTTTGATAATGAGAAAACCACAAACTAAACAAATAAACTCTAGGGCTCTTCCCATGCACTACAGAGTGTCTTCAGATTAAAACAGAAGCTTTGTTTATCCATTTTTTCTCGCTAATAACGTGTTTAAGACTAGACCTAGACTTTTTTTTTTTTTTTTTTTTAGCTCTTATTGAGATAAAATCTACCTGCTAATAACCACCAGTCCTAGCTATGTCTCTGGCACTAAGTAGAAAGAATAAATCTAAATATTCAAATAAATATTTGAATATAACTATGATGATCCACAAGTCATCAAAGGATTTTAGTATGGCATGGTTTCTAGACTCTCCTTCTTCCTCATCAACCTCTTCTAACTTGTCAATTTTCTTTCTAAAATTAGAAATGCAAAACTGATCACAGTGTTTCAGATATTAGAATAGGCAGAACAAAATATAGTAGATCTCACTTTTCTTTCACTTTGTATGCTATACTTCTATTCTTGCAGCTTAACAAAAATTAACTTTTTTTAAAGCCATGTGTACTGCTGCCTCATGAAATTTACTAAAACTCCTAATTCAATTTAATGTTGTTATTGAGTTTGTGACTCCCATTTGGAGTTTTCTTGGCAAAAAAGCTGGCATGGTACACCATTTCCTTTTCTAGGTCATTTTACAGATGAAGAAACTGAGATAAAAAGAATTAGGTGACTTGCCTTAAGTCACTCAGCTAATAAATATCAGAGGCCAGATTTGACTTCATGAGGAGTTTTTTCCACACTCCAGCCTCAGAACTCTGTTCATTGTAGCATCTAGATACCAATACTCTATTTTATATGAACAAGTAATCTTGTCCCCAACCTACATTGAAAAGAATAAGACCAAGGGCAGAGATTGGGAGAACCCTGCATTAGAGACCTGTTTTTTATTTTGAAACTTATCTATTCATTCAACAAATTTTAGGTTTTGCCAGTTTCTTTTATTGCACACTTTGTGAATACTCATCTTTGGTCTATGTTTGTTTTAAAAATGAATACAATATCATGTAAAACTGTCTTTAGAAAAAAATAAATTGATATAAATCAAAACAAGATTTTGAACTCCTTGAAAGCAGATATTTTCACAGTGATTGATAAATGTGCTTAATAAATGCTTGTTGACCTGACTTGAAGATATTATTAGCTTATCCTATTATCATATTGCATTGTGGAAAGTTTATGAAAATGTTAACTTTAAATCAAATGATGGGCTTTGGTGGGGAAAGCATCTCTTCAGAGTTTGATGAGTTCCAAAATAGATTCTTTTGTTTCAGAAATATTCAGATTTCTCAGAACAGTGTTAGTCTATCTACCAAATTAATAAGTTCACATATTTTCTTTTAGAAAAAGGGCTCCATCTATGTTGAAGTTTTTGGAAATATTTTGTTTTCAGAAGATGGAGATCTACAGGGTAATTCTATGGAATAAGACACCAGCCAAACCCAGGAGAATGTGCTAATGTCTGCAGAAAGAACACTGAAAGATTTATAGAATGAGAAGTCATTTGTTTTTGCTTTTGAAATTAAAATCCCCTTAATGGTAAGTTCAAGTCAATATTCATTTGTCAAGGATCTACTATATGCCAGGCACTAGGGACAGAAGAAAAAAAAAACAAAACTATTAGTTAATAGACTTCAGAAATTTATCTTTTGTTTGACGTTAACAACAGGTGGAAATATAAGTTAATATAAAATATGTACATAGTATATGCAAAATAATTTTGGAGAGGGAACAGTAATAACTGTAGGAATCAGGAAGGATCTCTTGAAGGAGTTGATACTTGAGCTTTGAAAGAAGTGAGAAGTCCCAAGAGAGGAAGGAGATCATGCTAGGTTTAGGGAATGGCCTATACAAAGGGATAGAGACAGGGAAGGCACTCCAAATTGTTCTGCAGTTTTCAAAAAGACAAGTGGAGAGGAGGAGAGATGAGATTTGGTTTAGCTTTCCCTGGGGCCAAATTATTTTAAGTTATATCCTTAAACCATTAGCATAACTAGTTTTTAATCTACAGAGAACTTGGGAGTGTATAATGTACCTTCCAAGGTGCTTTGAAGAATCTCCTAAGCCGATATCAATGATTCATTTTCTCTAGGACAGAATCAAAAAGAACTGTGGCAAGAAAAATGGATCTAGTTCATATTTCCATGAATCATTTGGGAGAAATTAAATGTTCTCCCTGCTGTCCCTTCAGCTCCTAGAATTATATGCACTTTTGTGTTAGCATTCAATAAGACTTGGGAAATATCGAGAAGAGAAATATTCTCTTCCTGTGCTCATTTAAAATGAAAACCAGCTCCTTATAAATAAAAACCAGGATCCAAAGCATTCTTCAGTATGTGTTTTCCATTTTAGTTTCAACCAAAAAGAGAAAGTAATGGAACACATGCAAACTTTTCACTGTGGATAACAGGAAGAACTGACAAAATTTTTGCCCCAACTTGAGTATCAACAGAAATTCTGTTTTGAAAAAACAATTCATTGCCGTCTCCTCACAAAGAAGAGCAAAAAGAGCACAAGGGTGGAAGCAAAGACGTACCGTGTCACGTTGCCGGTTATCTTTCCCTGATTTTATCAAGAAGTAGTTCCACGTCAGTAGCAACAACAAAAACAGGGGTATCATGTAGAGCTCAAAGTTCCAAACCACAAAGAGGAAAAGCTGAAGGAGACAGGAGGGAGAAAAAGAGATGAGTCAATTCTGAATGGCATTAAATGGATTCTCTTATTCACGCTCCACTTCAAAAACACAAACTCAAATGTTTTAGAACAGGAGGATTTATCTTGAAAACAAAGTCATGAGGATTCCTTAAACATTTTCTGAAAGCAGAGAAGAACCCTGGAAGGACATTGTTAGGAGGTCACAGTAAATTTTTACTTGGTTTAATTTCTTTAAAGAAAAAAATATTGCATTGTCAAAGAGGTGATTTTAATTTGTCTTCTCTGATAAAAGTATCATTAAATTGGACAAAATAAGGCAAAAACAAAAAAAAAGCATCAAAATGAGTTTTGCTATACATTCAAAAATATCTATATTTTCCTTAATGATAAAGAATGAATCACTATTTATTATTAGAGACTTTCATCTTACTCAAATAACAGTGTTACAGGAATAACATGTGGATGGAATTATGAAGCCTACACAAGAATATTGAAAAGAATTCACCTCTCAGAATATAGGAAATGATAGAAATGTTTCACAAAAGTGGAATGAAACTTTCATTAACATAACATTGGTATAAAATCAGTCAGCCATAAATCAAAATGAAAGTAATTGGATCACAGGGAGTAAGAAAAGTTCTATTAGAATATTTTAAAATACTTCTTTTAAAAATAATCACACATATTTCTGTACTTTGTATATCCCTGCAAGGCAACTGTGGAAATTATTTGTGTATAAACTGATTTGATATTATATCATTTTGAGGGTGGCCAGGATTCTAAACTGATTTTCAATTAATAAAATGGGATAAACAGGAGGCAAAATAGAGTACTGAAATTTAAATCAGGAAGACCTCAGTTTGAATACTGTCACAGACATTTAGTAGGCTTACTCTCTGTTAGACTTAGTTTCATCATCTTTATAAAGGATATAGATAACACATAACTCGTAAAGTTATTGTGAAAATCAAATGAGATGATAAAATAAAAATGCTTTGGAAACCATTAATGTGCTATGTAAATGCTAGCAATTTTTTTCATTACTATATTAGGTATGAAATTCTGCATCTTTGTCACATTCAGAAAGTAATCCAACATGTATCTCAGTTATATCTTTAAATAAAGATCATTTTAGATGATTTACTTTTCAAGGTTACCTTAAAGATTAACTAATTTTTTTTTTTAACAGAGCTGCATAAGTGTTTTCCCACGGATTTTAACACTTATGTATTATCTGTATTTGAGCCTAAATGGTTTTGCAATTTATCACTTAAAGAGACTAGCAATATGAACTTTTGCTTCTTAACCTTATTGCCTAATCTAAAAGCAAACGATAACACAACTGACATTACTGTTTTTAAAAAGTTTGAACTGAATCTTCCATTCAGTACAGATCTCACTGAATAATTAGAAATCTTTCACAAAGAAGAAAATGAGTCAACATAAATTCATTCAAGGAAATAGATTTAAACATAGAATAATAGTACTATGTCCTAAGTAAAGAGATTAAAAAAGTTTAATATAATAAATCCCAGCATTACTCTCAATAAGGTAGTTAACTGAGCAGTTAAACATGTCCTAACTGCATCGGGAAGAAAGAAAAAAAAAACTTGAGCAAGTAGTAAAAAGTTTTCTTTTGGGCTTTGAAGGATTTGGGGGAAGTTAAAACCATATTATATCTGATTGTTTTTTATTTTCTATTAGGATGACAATACTAATAAATTGTGTTATAGGGGAAAAACCAAAATTAAACCTACAGGCCATTGTTTATAGTCAACATTAACTCCTTCTTAATTGTTTTAACTGGGTCATCTTTTTTTCCCCTTCACTGATTTCAAAGGAATGACTGCTGGAGCTGAAGTAGAAATACCCAAATTCTGGTCTCTGTGAATTATTCAGGCAACAAATATTTATTAAGTTCCTACCATGTGACAGTCCTGTTCTAAATGTTGGAGATTGCAAAAGACAATCCCTGTTCTCAAGGAGCTCACAGTTTAAAGGAGAGAAAATTTGTAAATAACTGTATACAAACAGGATAAACATAGGATAAATTGGAGATAATAAAAAGATTGAAGGTACTAGAATTAAGGAGGATAGGCAAACACTTTCTAAAGATGATGAGATTTTTAACTGGAATTAAAAGGAAGCCAGGGGAGCTTGGAGACAGAGATAAGATGGGTGAACATTCCAGGCATTAAGGCCAACCAGTGCAAGTTCCCAAGTTAGAAAATGAGATGGAATTTCTCATACATGAAATAGTAAAGAAGTCTCTTTATTGCATTGCAGAGTATGTGGTGGGGTATAAGATATAAGGAACCTGGAAAGGTATACAGCAGGGAGAGGAAGACAGGCTATGAAAAGCTTTGAGTATTTTAATAACAGACAATTCATATCTGTTCTTGGAGGTGGTAGGGGACTGCTAGAATTTACTGAGCATGAGATTTCTTTAAGGTTACTTTGAGATTTGTTCAATAATGAAGAGAACCAGCTACACCCAGCGAAAGAACTATAGGAAATGAGTATGAACCATAACATAGCATTTCCACTTCCTCTGCTTTTGTCCACTTGGATTTTTTATTTTCTTCTCAGGTTATTTTTATCTTATTTCTAAGTCTGATTTTTCTTGTGCAGCAAAGTAACTGTATGGATATGTATACATATATAATATTTAACATGTTTTTAAAAAAGATTACTTTGAGAATTGAATGGAAGACAAGCATGTGAGAAAAGACTTGTGGCAAAGAGACCAATCAGTGGGTTGTTGGAATAGTATAGGTTTAAGATGATGGGTATCTACACTAAAATGATAGTACTAGCCATCTGCCTAAAGGTTAACATTTTCTCTGTCTTTGTTTTGGTTTTTTCCTTTATCCCTCCTCCTCTTTTTTCTCTTCCTGCTACTCTTTCTCCCCCTTTTCTTCCTCCTTCTTCTCTTCTTCCTCTTTTTCCTCCTCTTCTTCTCCTTCTTCTCCTTTTCCTCCTCCCCCTCCTCTTTTTATTTTTAAAACCAGATAAATTTTACAATTATTGTTTTATAATATAGTTTGAAATCTGTTTCTTTCTCTCCACTTTTTGTTTTTGTTTTCCTTTAAATTCTTATCTTTAATTTCACCAAATGATTTTTCTTATTATTTTTAATAGTTTTATAAGGTAATTTCTTGAAGTTTTATGGACAGCTTATAGAGTTCATCTATTCAATATACACATCTTAGATAGCTTCTATAAATACTTGCATAAAAATTATAAACAGAGGTAGCCAGGTAGTATAAAAACTGGGCCTGAAATTAGGAAGACCTGACTTCAAATATTTCTGTGATCATGGATAAGTCAATCTTTCACTTCAGTTTTCTCAATCTTAAAATGGGGATAATAATAGTATCTATTTGCAGAATTATTGTGAGGATCAAATGAGAAATATTTATGGAAAAAAGAATCACACCAATTTTAATAAGAGAAGAAAAATAGATTATATTTCCTTTCTATATTGTCAAGTTGTGTCTTTCTGTGTGTGTTTTAATAAAACTTAGCTATTCATTGAAATAAGGACTCATTTTCAATACTAATATTTTATTACCCACATTATACAGTTGCAAAGCATAGAATAATTGAGTTTCCAAAGAATTGAAAGTAATTGAAAGTAAAGGGTGGTTCTGAATGTTAATAATGTACAAAACAATATGAAGAAGGAATTATAAAAAAAAAAGAATGGTGATAATGATGTCATCAAAAATATATTATTGAAAAAGAAGACATAACAGTCACCTGGTGAGAGGTACAGATAACTCATAAATAGCCCATATGCTCCATTGACATCTTCAAAATATTAGAAAAACAGGAGGAAGACTAATAGAATATTAGAGGCTTTGGGTAAAACCTATGGAGGACACATGGGTGAGATTCACAGAGGATAAACAGTCATGGATGAAATCTACATTATTGGAAAGAATATTCATGTGAATGTGATAGATTCATTTAAGTATTCTTATACTCAATTTTGAAAAAAAAGATAATGACTTATCTTCTTTGTCTTTATTCCTGGTTTGACTATCAAGCCCACTTTATGTCACAGCAAGAAATTTTAAAAGTTAATTAGAAAGGCACCTAATCAACAGTTTATATAGGGATTATTTGCATTTCAACAAAATGCTTGACAGAATTTATTTGTAAGCTTATCAGGTCCTATCATTTTTTTCATCCTTAAAATGTTTGTTTATGATTTCTTCAATTTCTCTTGACAAGACTATGTTGTTTATATTACCTATTTTCTGTTTTGTTAATATTTTTGCCCTTTAAAATATTAATTTTATTTAACTTTTGTTAAAAAATTGTTAAAAAATTTCTTCTCACTTGACTATAAATTGTTTCATTTCACTTCCCTCTCTTTCTTTTGATCAAATTAGCTATTTTTTTCTATTTTATCTTAAAGCAATTTTTAGTTTTATTTAAT
Organism: Antechinus flavipes; assembly: GCF_016432865.1. Lineage (NCBI taxonomy): Eukaryota > Metazoa > Chordata > Mammalia > Dasyuromorphia > Dasyuridae > Antechinus > Antechinus flavipes. Next base: position 184,415,065 of record NC_067398.1, read on the forward strand.
CAGAGTATTTTTATTTTCAATTTTGTTTTATTTTTCCATTGTTTTGGGTTTATTCACTTGCTCGTTTTTTAGCTCTCATTTAACATTCAATTCAGTAATCTCTTTTTCTTATTTGTTAACGTTGTTTTCTTATAATGTTGAAATATACACATTTTTGTTTTAGTCCTATAATCCTTTAGGTGCATGCATAAATTTTAGCATGCCATCAAATGAGTTCCAAATATGCTTCCAGCTTCCTGCTCCTCTCCTCCCTGGGAAACCAAGCAGTTTGATTTTGATTATACATATGTGGTCATGCAAAGCATTTCATAGTAGCCATGTTGCAAAAGAAAACAAAAACAAAATAAAGTAAAAAAAAAAAAAAAGATATGCTTCAGTCTGCATTTAGAGTTCATAAGTTATCTTTCTAGAATTAGATTTCCCATTATTAAATGGGAAAATGGCTTTTAAATTTTATAAATTTGGCTTAGTTCCTCATGGATCTGAGAAATGAAACCTTTATTGGAGAGATTGCTATAAATGTTTTCCCAATTTCCTATTTTCCTTCTAATTTTGACTAGGTTTTTGTGTGTGTGTGTGTGTGTGCAAAAGACTTTTAATGTCATATAATCAAAATTACCCATTTTATTTCTCATAATTTCTTCTATCTACTGTTTGGTTATAAACGCTTTTCTTATCCATAGATCAGACAGGTATATTTTTACACCCTCCCCTCATTATGATTTCACCCTTTATATTTAAACTATAATTTACTTTAACTTCATCTTGGTAACATGGTATGAGATTACCTTGTTTTTCATTGTTACCAGACTTTTCTAGTTTTCCCAGAAATTTTTATGAAATTCTTAATTCCCAAAGCTTAGATTTTTGGATTTATTAAATACCACATTACTATAGGCACCAATTGTTATTATTGTTTGGTCCTTTTTTTTAGTCATATCTGATTCTTTGTGATTCGGGATTTTCTTGACAAAAGACACTACAATAGTTTGCCATTTCTTTCTCTAATTCATTTTTACAGATGGGGTACTGAGGTTAAAAAGGGTTAAATGATTTTCCTAGGATCAAAAAATTATTATGTCTTTGAGGCTGGACTTGAACTCAGGAAGATGCATTTTCTTGACTTGAAACTTGACACTCTTATTTACTGCATCACCTAGTTGCCCCTATATTATTGTAGATTTTGTACTTAATCTATTCTACTGATCCACCACTCCTTTTTTTTTTTAAAGTAAGTGATGATTATTATTATGTAATATAATTCAAAATCTGTAATTTTGGAAGGCCACCTTCCTTAACATTTTTTCCTTCTTGATATTCTTGACTTTTTGTTCTTTCAGATGAATATTATTTTTTATAGTTTATAAAAAAGCTTTTGGATGTTTGTTATGGCATGGAATAAGTAAATCATATAGAGTTATTATTTTTGTTATATTGGCTCAGCTTACCCATGAGCAATTAACATTGCTCCAGTTGTTTAGATCTGTCTATATTTGTATGAAAAGTATTCTGTTATTGTATTCATATAGTCCCTGTGTTTATCTTGACATGTAGATTTTTAAGTGTTTTATGTTGGCAGCATTTCTTTTTCTTTCTCTTGTTGCTAGATTTTATCAGTAGTCTACAGAAATGCTGATGATTTGTGTGGGTTTATTTTATATCCTGCAACTTTAGTGGTTAATTGTTTCAGTAAGTTTTTAAATTCATTCTCTAGAATTCTTTAAGTATACTGTCATATTATCTTCAAGGAGTGATAGCTTTATTTCTTTTTTGTCTATTTGTCTTTCTTCAATTTTTTCTTGTCTTATTGCTATAGCTAGAATTTCTGGTATTGTACTGAATAACCTTGGTGATAATGAATGCCCTTGCATCACTCCCATTCTTACTAGGACGGTCTCAAGTTTAACTCCATTATAGATGTTTGCGCTTAGTTTTAGATAGATATGGCTTATAATTTTAAGAAAGGTTCCAATGGGTCCTATACTTCCTAGTGCTCTTTAATAGAAATGGTTGTTGTATTTTGTGATTTTTTCTGCATCTTTTGATATCATATAATTTTTGTTGTTATTTATTTTTGTTATTGATATAATAAATTATGCTGATGCTTTTTCTAATATTAAACCAGTTCTGAGTTTTCTGTATTAAATCCCACCTGTTCAAAGTATATGATCTTTATGCTATATTACTGTACTATCCTTGCTGGTTTTTCATTTAAAGTTTTGGAATAGATATACATTAAGGAAATTAATCCATAGTTTTCTTTTTCTGTTTTTGATCCCCCTAGTTTAGGTAACAAAATCTTATTTTTATCACAAAAGAAATTTTGTATTTTACCTGTTTTTTTTCAACTAATTTATATATAGTATTGGGATTATGTGTTCCTTAAATGTTTGATAGATTTCACTTATAAATCCATCTGGTCCAAAGGATTTTTTCTTAGTGAACTTGTTCAATATTTTCTAAGATAGAATTATTTAATTATTCTATTTCCTCTTTTGTTAATCTTGAGAGTTTATACTTCTGTAAAAATTTTCTAATTGTAATAAATATAGCACTGTAATAAATTTAGCACAAAAGAGTACTAAAAATCCATATCATAGCCATGTGATATCATTTTTACTAAACATTAAACACCCTTCTACAACACTAGAAATCATCTTCCCTTTAAAAAGACACTTAACATAGATGAGAAACAAAAACAAAAACAAAAAGCCTATTAAAAGAAAGTTGACAATTTCCAAAGCAAATTCCTTTCTCTACACTAAAAAGAGATGATAGTATAATAACAATTTAAAAAAAATAGAAACATAACCTGTTTATTTACTAGTTGAAACATTTGTAGACATTTAAGATAGACTTTACCTTCTTGATACCACCAACAACAATAAGAATATAACAGAAAAAGAATTCCAATTTATTTTAACAGTAGAGATGAATTATTCCAACCAAAGAAAAACTTCAGAATTGAGCTAAGAACAAAACCTATTCATGTGTTGCTTACAATAAACACACCAAACACAAAATTATATAGCTAAATTAAAACAATAGATTAAGTTTAAAGAAATTATGAAATTGCAAGTTAAAAAAACAGAATCTAAAGTTGGTATTAATGGTATATGAAAAAATGGGACATGAATTTGAAGAAAATGGAAAGATACAAACAGAAATTACATTTATATGGATCAAACTACTTCAATAGTTAAGTTTATAAAGGAAAGATTTTTAGTGACAAGAGAAGAAATAGACAAAAGAAAAATATCAAAAGGGGACCTCAAGTGTCCATTAGGAAAATGTTAGAAATCAAATAAAAAGGATAGCAATAAAAAGTCACAGATATACTTACTTAATAAGTTGAAAATATCAGATAATTAAATGGGAAGAATAAGGAAAAGATACTGTTCATGCATATGCAACTCTCACAAAAAATTTACATTCTGGGTGACAATGAATTCCTAGTTAAATCTAAAGGACATGCCCTCCCCCCTTAATTTCTATTCTGTAAGTTATAAGTATTGCTATATCCATTTTACAAATAAGTAAACTGAGATGTAGCAAGTAGATCGAGTGCCTTGATCTAAAGTCACAGGACTAGTGTTACCATTGGGATTTGAATCTCACATCAAGTCCACCCTTTTCCATTACTGAAGTATGAGAGGGAATATACATGCATTTATATTTGGTTATTTGATATTGCCAAACAATATTATTTTGCATTTCTAAAAGAGTCCATTTATTGGGGATCATTTCAAAGAAAGAATGTCTTGGAAGTATGAAAGTAGGACTGAATGACTTCTGAGCTCATGGCAAATATTCTCAGTTTTTAAAATAATATTCATAAAGACACACTCTCCAGACTTCTTACTATCCTTGTCACCCTGTTCTGTTTGCTCTCTTGGTTGTCTGTATTTTTCTTAAATGTTTCTAGAACTGAATACTATATTCCATATGTGCCATGACCATAGCCAAATATAATGATATCCTTATCTTCCTCACAGTAAATACTGTGCCAGTTTTTATTTGTCATGTCTTATTGTTGATTCATAATAAGCTCATTTACCACAAAAATATCCCAGCCCTTTTCTACAAGAAGTATGCTCTAACTAGATCTTTCCTATTTTTTACTTACAAAATTTAATTCTTGAACCCAAAGGTAGAACTTTCTATTTATACTTAATCAAAATTTCACCTTATTAGATTGATCCATTGTTCTGACTTGATGAGATCTTTATAGATCCATCTACTGTGTTGAGTTGTTCTTACAATCTTTTTTTTATCATCTGCACAATTAACAAACGTACTATTTAGGCTTTCGTTCAGTGATTAATGGTGCAATGAAAGATGTCCTATCAGAGACCTATCTTCATGTTTAATGCAATAAGTTGTTTATTCTCTCAGTACTTCTATTTCCTCAATTATAAAATAAGGAATATGAACAAGATGGTCTTTAAAGTCTCCCCCATATACAAATCTCTGACTAGAATAAGTTGACATTGAGCTTTTAAAGATGTGTATAATAATTAGTGAGAAATTATTATTTGGGAACATCATTCAACTAATTCCAAATTAAGTGTATATTCTGCATCTTTTGGCCTTGACCATAGAACTGGCATGACTTTTTCATATGCATTTACTTTTTTTTTTCTGCAGCTGTTTCTGTACTGGCATCTTAAACAATTTTTATGTGCATATGAGAGACACTTTACAAACTGTGTGGAATCAAAAGCTTTCTTTGATAATAATATTAATAACGAGCAAAAATTTACATAGTGCTTACTATATGCCACAGGCATTGTGCTAAACACTTTGACAATTACTATCTCATTTGATCCTCACAATAACCCTGAAAGGTAAGGACAATGATTTATTATCCAAATTTTACACATGAGGAAATAGAGTAGTTAAGCAAATTGTTCAGGATTATACAAATGGTAGGTTCTGAAGCCAGATCTGGACTACATATTCTTGACTCCAGGCTTGGAACTGTTGTCCACTACACCTTCTAGCTGACTTTTAAAAGGAAACATATAATAAACACAGTGACATTTTATGTATTAAAACTTCCTATTCAATAATGCTGTAAAGATGTATTCAATTCAGTTTTTTAGTTGTGTCTGTCTCTATAATTCCATTTGGATTTTATTTCCCAAAAATACTGCTGTGGTTGGCCATTTCTTTTTCTGGCTGACTTTAGGATGAGAAAACTTAGGCACATAAGGTTAAGTGACTTGTCCACAATAATAAGTATCGGAGGCTCTTTTCATCTCAAAATGTATGATTCTGATTTTTCCATACTTTTAGAATATTTTTATATCTTTAGAAAGGATTTCTGCAAACTTTTAAATTATGTTAGTTCCTATACTGTTTTTTCCCCCTGCTTGGTCAAATTCATCAGCTTTTCCTAGCTTCATCTTCTCAAATACTTTGCAAATCTTCTATAGAGCACTGAAGAGATATGTGGCAGAATCTGATCATTCCACTTCTATTATTACTGCTAACAAGACTACATCATTATAAAATTCCTGGCAGACTTGTCTGTTTTCTATCTATTTGTGTTCTTGTTCCAGATAGATGTATATGTTTTTAAAAATAATATAAATGACAAACTACTGCAAGGAAATCCCAAATGGGATCATGAAGAGTTGAATGCATCTGAACAACAGCAACTAGATATCTCATAGTTATTTCAAACTCAACATGTTAAAGACAAAAAAACTTAATGATAATAATAGCTAGAATTTGTATAATACCTATTATATACTAGGTACTGTATTAAGCATTTTACAAATATTATCTTATGTGATTTTCACAACAACTCTATGATCTAGGTGTTAATATGATTCCCATTTTACAGTTGAGGAAAATGAGACAGATATAAAATAACTTGCCTAGGATCACATAACTATTAAGTGTATGAGGCTAGAATTGAACTTGGGTCTTCTGGAGTACCAATTTTCATTGGAAATCTTTCCTGAATGTTTCACCTACTAAGATCCTCTCTATTTACCTCCTGTTGATTTTGAATTCAAGTTATTTCCATCACTACCTAGAAAATAAGTTATATGAGAATAGATTTTTCTTAAATTTTTTTTTGTCTTAGTATTCTTACTAAATCACAATTGATTCATGATGACAAATGCTACTTGCTTCCTGATGGAAAAGTGATGGACTCAGAGTACATGTTGAGGAATCTTATTTTATTCGGTCATTGCCAATTTGAGAATTTGTTTTGCTTGATTACACATGTTTGTAATAGACTTTGTTTTTCTGGCTTTTAATAATGGGAAGGAGATATATCAGGAGGAAAATAATTCAGACCTGAAAATTAAATAAAATTGAATTAAAATAATTTTTAAAAATCAATTTGTATGGTATTAGCAACAAAAATCTTAATCAATGGAAACAAAACAAAATAAAATAAAACAAAAGCCTAAGATCTAATTCCTTTAGGATAGGGCTTTAAAATCAAATTACATTTGAATATGGAGTTTTCTAAATGACTTTTTAAATTTTGAAAATAACAATTGATTGCAGTGAATAAATAATGATTACATCATTCCTCTTGCAGGGTAATATTTTCCCTTAAATTCATCATCTTATTTTAGTAAGATTTGTAATGCCAAAGAAACTGAGGCAAGATAGAGATTAGAGAGTTTTAATATTTTATTTATTGGAGAGCTTAATTGATTGACTGGACAGGACTCTCATCTCAAAGTATCCAGTGGTGAATGTGAGTTCCAGGTCTTTTTATAAGACTTTAGTAAGAAGAGAAACAAAGGCAGGAGCAAAAAGTGGGAAGTTTCAGGGATGGACCACATAATCAGTTCTAGCAGGATTGGGGGAAAACCATAAATTTTTACTAACTAGAAGGCCAGAGTCAGGCTGTCTGAACAAAAAGAAGTAAAAATGTCAGTTAGGTACTTGAGATAGTCTTATCTTTTGGAATGTGCCCAAATGGACAGGAAAAAAAGGTAGGGATTACAAACTAACTCAAGGCAATGGAGATATAATCCAGGGAAACTAATGCAGGGAAATTGAGGTAGAACAATTCAAGGAGACTGTGGAATAACAGATATATTTTTACTATTGTTATTGGCCTACATAAAGAAAAAAAATTAAAAGTTTCTGTTCAAAAGAGATTTGATTTTTAAAAAAGAAATTATATCAATTCTGAGGCAGTAAAAAAAGAGAGAATTGTATTACTCTCTGGAGCCATAAATGAGATCTATAGAATTTCAATAATAATTGGCTTCAAAAATTGAAAATGTAAGGCAGTAGTATACCATTTCTTCTCTTTTGCCAAAGGTAAAATGAGAATCAATATTGAAAAAAATTTCTTCGTCCCCAACCCCACTCCTCATCCCAATGAAGAAAAGAATGGATTTATGAATGTAATGGAAGATTAGTTAATGAGGAACAAGTTTTTGAAGCTGGCATAAATATTCCTGCTTGATTTTAGTCTTCAGAATATGTGCAAATATTCTATCTGCTTCTAATTCAATAATATGTGGAGGAGGCTTGGTGAATGAATCTCCTTTGGGCCATGAGTAATAAAGGGGCTGGTATTCTGTGGTGACTAAGAATTTTCTGGTTGGCTGAGAAACCTGAAGACTCATGATCCATAAGTAACTAAGTGGGATAATGACAAAAAGTGCCAGCTATGGATTCTAAAAGGCACTGATCTTCAGAGCCTGGGGAACTTTATAAAGACTTCACTAAAACAGACAAGGACTCCCAGGCTTTATCAGAGAGAGTATTTCTTGGCACAGACATTCTCTACATGTATGCATCCCTGTATTTTAAGCTTGAGACCAGTCTCCTAAGGGACTTTACAGTGGAGGAGTAGTACCTTTGTGACTGGGGAGATGTCTGACAACTCTTTTTACTTTTACTTCTTAGTGAATCCTCATTTTTAAAATGTGAACTGATTTTTATTATTAAGTAATTTCAGTCATGTCTAATTCTTTTTGACCCCATTATGGGTTTTCTTAATAAAGATACTAAAGTGGCTTACTCTTTGATCTAGCAGTGCCATTATTGGGTCTGTATCTCTAGGAAATCATAAAGAAGGGAAAAGGACTCACATGTGCAAAAATGTTTGTAGCATCTTTTTTTGTGGTATCAAAGAATTGGAAAATGAATAGTTGCCCATCAATTGGGAAATGGCTGAACAACTTGTGGTATATGAAGGTACTAAAATATGATTGTTGTATTAAAAATATTGAACAAGTTAATGTTAGAAAGGCTAGGAAAAATTTACACAAACTAATGCTGAGTGAAAGAAGCAGAACTAGGAATACATGGTACACAGTAAGAAGAAGAATGTGTGATGATCAACAATAAAAAACTTGGTTCTTCTCAGTGGTTCAGTGATCTAAAGCAATTCCAATAGACTTTGGACAAAAGTGCCATCTGCAACCAGAAAAAGAACCAAGGAGACTGAATGTAAATTAATACATGCTATGTTCGCTTCTTTTTTTTCTGGTTTTTTTTTTTTTAATATCTCCCATGGTTTTTCCATTTTGCTTTGATTTTTCTCTTCCAATATGATTCATAAAGTGATGTGTATTAAAAACAGAGTGTTTAATAATAAATAATAATAATAATAGTGGCTTGTCATTTCTTCTTCCAGCTCTTTTTACAAATGAGGAAACTGAGGCAAACAGAGTAAAGTGACTTTCCCAGAGTGACACAGCTAGTTAGTGTTAGAGACTAGATTTGATCTCAGTAGCCTTCTTGACTTTAGGTCTAGTTTTTTATCCATTGTATCACCTACCTGCCTTAATTGATTCCTATTGGTTAATTTAGTCCTAAGGAGCATAATAGTCATCTGTACTCTGGGAACTGGTCTGTGAGGCCCCAGAAAGGACCTGGTTGTTTACTAAGAGTAAATAAAAGCTTGGCAACATCAGTACATCTTTCTGAAAGGCAAAGTTAACAATCAGCTAAAGAATCTAACATTATAGGGAAAATGTGAACAAGATGAACTGTTTATTGGTCAAAAAACCTATAGAAGGTTGAGGAAGGAGTACATAGATATAGATATTGGCATTCTGAAGCTAGAGCTGACCCTTGATTATTTCAGGGTTTGTGGATTATCTATGCATCTTTCTCACTAGTGCTTTAATCATAGCAAAAAAATGAAGGGAGAGAAGGAAAAATTGAAAATTGTCAAGTGATGCTAGTAAGCAATCCAGATAAAAGTTTGGTATGATAGAGAGATTGAAAACAGTGGTTAAAATAAGGTATAGACATGATCTGTCAATTTCATTTATCCATTCTGTCCCTATAGCTTCATTTGATCAAAAATGAGCAATTCACAATGTTCTCATGAGTTAGGGTTTTCTTCTATCTAAAATATTTGGAAACAGAAAAGGCTAAAGAGATAGCTCTAATGACATAGTTTAGGAAATGAGTAAGTCAATTGCATCTTTTTTTAAAAGGACACTCTTTTTTCCTTCATTTATATAAATAAAAATGAAATAAAAATCTGTACTGTTCTGAATTTAAGTGAATGAGATCTCCACTGATATTTAAACAAGGAGAATTGTTTCAAGAAGAGTGAATGTTTCAAAATATTAAGATTTCACAACATCACCATATCTTATGAGTTGTAATACATGCAAGATTTTTATTCTGTGAGCCTTGGGTTTTAAGACACACAAGCACGACTGGGCCATTTACATCATCCCATCAATTGATACTCTCATTGAAGTGCAGTGAAAGATGCCTGCATTAAATGATCATTCAGTGAGACACATGACAGTATCCCTCGTGTAGCACACTTCAAAAAAAATCATTTAAGTTGGAATATTGAATATCCTATTCTTTTGCAAACTACAGTATATTTTAAAAAGAAATCTCATCCAGAATGATTAACACTTCCTACTGTTCAGGAAAAAAGCCTGCCCTTTCAGACTAGCAGCTGTGGATCATTAGCTCTCCAGTGATGAGATGTGTTTGATGAGTATTTTTCTTTCTAATTAAGAGATGAGATTCTGTATTTGACTGTCTCTTCAGAAAGAAGTGAAGAAAAAAAAAATTCTGCCCATACAGAAAGGCCATCTCCTACAGAACAATTAATTATTTCATGGCCCTTTTTATCTTTTTTTCCCTCTCTAATTTCAATTCATTTTTAACTTAACACACATTTGCACCCAGGCCTTTACAGTATTAACCCATTTTTTACCTAACTTTCCCCTCCTGATTTTCCCCTGTTCTGCCCATGACTAAATGAATTTCAGCTATTGCACAACCAGGAAATGAATTAGAAACAAAAGTGAATCTATCTTCATCAAAATTAACACAGAAGTATTTTATCTTATTCTAAGGAAGATAGCTTTGGGGATCTGTTTCACAAATGTTTCCTTTTGTCAATGAAAGGGATCCAAAGAAAGGGGACTGAAACGGGAGAGGAAGGGAGACAAAGAGAGTGAGAGAGAATGACGAGAAAGAGAGAGAGAGAGAGAGAGAGAGAGAGAGAGAGAGAGAGAGAGACAAAGAGAGACAGAGAGACAGAGACAGAGACAGAGACAGAGACAGAGACAGACAGACAGAGAGAGAGAGAAAGACAGAGACAGAGAGAGAGAGATCAGAGACAGACAGAGACAGAAAGACAGAGAAAGACAGACAGAGACAGACAGACAGAGAGAGAGAGAGAGGGAGATCAGAGACAGACAAGGACAGAGACAGACAGAGAAAGACAGACAGAAACACAGAGAGACAGAGAGAGATAGGGACAGACAGACAGGGATAGATAGACAGAGACAAAGACAAGAGATACTAAGAGACACAGAGAAATACAGAGAAACAGAGACAGAGAGACACACACAAAGACAGAAATACAGAAAGACAGAGAGAGACAGAGCGACAGAAAGACATATAGACAAAGAAAGGGAAGGAGGGAGGGAGAGAAATAAACAGAGAAAGAGAAACACACACACACACAAAGGTCTAATGCTTTAGGAACAGAGACCACATATTTGTTATGCTGAGTACTATTCAGCACACTGTGGCAAGTCAGCAAATATTAACCGGTACTAGCAATCAGTCTCCAAATAAAATGGTGTCTTCCTCAACATGAAGGCCAAGACTTATTTAAAAAGAATATACACAGAAATGGGCAGTTTGAATTAAAAAAGTACATGAATTTCCTGCTTGGAAAAGGAGGCCATAGTGGTCAGTGGCATAGTATTAGAACTGAAATGTGACAAATGAGCTGTAGATATGTTTTTGATACAGCCCTTTCAAATAACAAAGTCACTCACATAATAGCAAATAAAGAATAAACTACACATAGATCAAGACAATGCATATTTCTTTGATTAGGGAATGGCTGAACAATGTATTTATTGAGAACCAAATTGACCCCCCTGACAGAAAATCCAACTGAAATATAAACTATTACACTATTTCCTACCTTCTCATCTGCAAATTCTTAATGTTTCTCCAATGAATACTTGAAGGATATGTAGGATGTTATAACTAAAGACTTCATAAAATTTACAACTTGAACAGACCTTTAAAAAACTTTAGTGTCTTCATTTTAGAGATGGGGAAACAGGGACCTAGAGAGGTGACATGATGCTCTTGAGGTCAGCTCACTACATCCCTTGGTTCCTTCTGAATATTTTGATTTCACATTGCAAAGTTGGATTTTTTAGAACCCAGTATTCTGGGCTGGTTGTTTTGTCTGGATTTGAAGGGGCAGATGGCACAACCACCTGTTATAAGTTCTAAAAGTTCTGATTGGTCCCACTGAAGCTTCCTGCACTACACAATTCATTCCACAGAGGGAAAGAAGACCATGTACAGTCACCTGAATGATGCTCATTGATTTCCAATGGTATGAGTAGCCTTTACTAAAGAGCCTTGGGGATTCAAAGCGTGTTCTTTTCCAAAGACATTTTTTCTTTGTTTGAAGAATTTCTTAAAATACACAGAACTAGGGAACAAACTAGTGAGATCTTTAACATAGTTATGTCTTTCATTCTATGTAGCTTATCATTACCTACAGCACAAAGTGATATAGAAAATGAATCAACTCTTATAGACACAAACACAGTATAGAATGACTTCTCTTACTTACAGAGTAATCATTGAGCTCTAAGCTAGAAAAAAATGAAATGATTCCTTCTGTTTCTTTCTTTTTGACTAGTTTCAACCAAACACCAAAATGACAGGCATGTGTGTGTACATGTCTGTGTATTTGGATTACTTTTTTCCCCCTCTAAACAATCTACCAAATGTTCCATGATTTTAGCTGGGTCAAAATGCCAAGAAAATAATCTATTCCAATGTTGGCCCTATGTCCTAGTGCAAAAAAGACAGGGTACATGGTAGTGAAGAAAAAAAAGAAAAAAGAGTTTGCATTCTGAACAAAGATTTGAATTGCTTTTATGTTCTGTGACTTGGCTCACCTATCTAGTTGAAGGTATTAACACTTTAAAATGTGATTGATTCAAGTTTACTTAGGAAAAAAAGTCATAAAAAAGTTCCTGTTCTTGATTTCAGTGGGAAAATTCTGCACTAGTTTTTGCATCTTGATATCTGATATGGAAAGTCCACAATTTTAGTATATCTGAGCTTTTCCATCAAAGCATGGTTTGACTTCAGCTATTAAGGAAGCAAATATGACAATTAGATATGACTCAACTGGTGCATTACAACCCACCCATATTTCTTTGAAGTATCTTCAGAGCAAAATGGACATCTCACCAGAACAACCTCAAAGATGATACTATCATCCAGTCATAGCAGAATGCAAGCTACCTGTGTCTTGATGGGTTTGTCAGTACCAATAAAACCTGCCAGCCACAAGGCTTGGGAAGGGTTTTTTATTTATATATTTTTTCTTTTTTGCTTACAACTTGTACTGACATTTCACATCATTTTATAGAAGTCAGAGATGAAAGTACTCTGGCTTCGCTTTGAGAACACTGACAACTCCAAAAGTGAAGCCCAGAGTCTGTTCAACTTGAGCATCACATTAACAGCACATGAATAACTGATGTGAAATTCCTGCCATGGTGTGACTTTTATATTAGTAAAAGTTTGTGGGGAATGAAAATGGCAAATTCATAAAGATGCCTGAAAGTGTTTGCAAAACTGTTGATTCTCTGTGGTTATTTTCTTTATTACTTAGCAACTATTCCTTTGCTCAGGAGTTTATAATGCCCAGCATAGTGCTATGCACAGATGGGGGCTCACTGCATTTTAATGTGGTTAAGATTAAGAAATTCTTACTTTATCTATCAACTGATGTCTGTCTGGCTCATTTAAAATCTGACCATATACAAAGACAACTATTTTTCTGGGTGGCAGTTCAACACATTTGTTATTTTATACTGCAAAACACAAGACAAGATGAATTGCTATTACTTTGTCAGTGAGATAGTTACTGAGGTCAAATAATGACCATTCTTAAAAAGACTTTAATGACTAGTTCAAAGAAATGTTTTCAAATGAGTAAAGGCTATGAGATTCAATGAAGCTTTGCCCTTTTTAGTATTTCATTTCCCTCAATAGTAGAACAATTATTTCTAGAATCATCTATGATTTATTTCAGTATCATTACTAGCAGATAAAGAAATTATTTTCTAAATAAAAAGGGTGGCAGTTTAATGCCTGTTATCATTTTGTTACAGCTTTTATTTTGTCTCAATTTTAATTTTAATTTTATTTACTCTCTGATCAGGGGTGTACTGAAGTCAATCAAACTGGTTTATGAGAACTAATTGTTAAATTTTCAGTATGAGCATTTATACTGTGGAAATGGTAAATACTACAAATTAGGGCATATTTTATCTTTTTCAAAATAGAATTTAAAGAAATGATGGGGAAAATATTAATAATACAGATTAAATTTAAAGTATGTCATATATGCACACCACCCTTTCAAGAACAATTGTTAAACAGTTACCAGCATACCCCTGTCTGCTCATTAAGTACTGTTTCACAATGTAGAACTTCATTTTTCGAAGTTTACTCAAATAGCTTTGTCTCTTACAGATTTTAGATAACCCAATTCTGTCTGTTTTTGGAATTTTCTTAATCTAAAAACCACTATTTTTCCCCACTCACACATAAAAACAATTGTTAGTATTTAAAAAAAAATTTGATTTCCAAATTCTCTTCCTCTTTTTTTCTCCCCCCTATAAGGCAGTAAGAAGTTTGAGACAATTATACAAAATATATTTCCATACCTATTTTATGTAAGATGGCAATACAAAAATCATCATTTCTATACAGCAAATTTTCTAGTGCTCTGGACACATCGATAAATCTTTGTAAAAAATCTATTTTTACACTGTTATCACAAATGTTTTTTAAGAGAGGAATATGCTACCAAGACTATTTCAAGAATATATTCTTGAACAGTTTCGTGTATGTGTGTGTGCATGTGTGTGTGTGTGTATGCGTGTGTGTGTGTTTGACTGCTGTACTTATACATACACAAATAGGATACCAGAGTTCAGTGATATACAAAACATATATTTTTCTATGCTTGAAATCTGGCTTCAATCCTGTTAGCATCATGAATAGTTACAACATTTAAGGCCCTGGATTTCCTCATGGGGGAAATTCCCTCTGTTGTGTATGTTGTGCCAGCAAATATGATCCCTGCCAATCTAACAAGCTATAAAACTAGATACTTTAAACATAAATCTTGGGGTCTTCTTCCCTCTCCCCTACTTAGGCCACCATATGAGAAGGTCTTTTAAAAGAGAATACTTTTCTAAACCATACAGTGATTTTGCTTTTGTTACTCAGTGGCTCATGTTCATTGCAGGCATTGTGCCCTGTTTTAGAACATTTGGTATCATGCTTGCTTATTTTCATCCTCCAAGTATTTCACTTAGATTTATCAAATCCATCATGAAGATCTTCACTGGCTTTCTCATTTCTGTCTTTGTCTTCTTAATTTCTAGGACAGTGGTTCTCAAACTGTTTGGTCTCAAGATCTTTTTATATGCTTAAAAAGTATTAAGGATCATCCCACCCCCTTTCCTAAGAACTTTTGTTTATGTGGATTACATCTATAAATGTTTACCATATTTGAAATTAAAACATCTCAGGTATTATTATGGAAGTAGTTCCCACCTTGTGGAGGCCATGAAAAGGTCTTAGGGGCTTTCAGGGGGCCCTATATCACTCTTTGAGATCTGCTACTCTAGGATACAGCCTAACCTATATCAACTGTGAGGGTTTCTTCATCCTATGCTTTTCCTTCAATCTTCAAACAATTCAGGCAGTGTCAAGCAGCATACTTTTAATGTTCTTTCTTGTAAATACATTTAAAGAATAATAAAATAATATTCAGCTATCTTAACTGTTTCTGTAACTTCATCTCCCTTTCTGTCTTGTAATTTTCTAATTTTCTCCTTCACTGGTCTCAAGTCATTTCCCCCAAACCCCCCCTTCAATTCTGGAAAAACTTCAAAGTTATGTTTAGCAACTCTAGCTATGTCTGAAAGTTTCTCTTTGCAATTCAAATGTTCATCTTAGGCTGATTTTAACAGCCTTCTTTAGTTGGTTCCATGTTTTACACTTGCTGTATGAGGTTTACTGAAGAAAGTGTTTCTTCTATCTCTTGACTGATCTACATGACCTAGCTGCTATATGGAGTCCTGTGTGTATATATTCAGACAGGGTCTGTATTTTTCTTGGCTATTTACCACAACTCTAAACACCATCTTCACTGAATAGGGCTGGAGACTCACCAATAACAGGAGTCATCAGAGAATTCTAGTTTAGACAGAAGAAAGTCAAGCTCCAACTGTTCAAACAGCCTGAATGCTATAGTAAAATGAACGGCCTTGGGCCAAGACCGCTGAGACAAGCAGGTATTTTTAGTTTCCTTGTAGGCCAGCTCTAATATAATTCTGAAATGTTTTCTCCATACTAAATCTCTCTAGCTGCAGTCCAAATCAGGTAATTTTTTTTAAAAAGCTTTGTTTTGTTTTAATTAAGGGCAAGCCTTGGGGGTGAGAGGGGTGGTAATCGAAGCCCAGGCTGAACTTGAAGCACTGTATCCTGTTTACAGTTAAAAGGAATCAAGGGTCAAAAACTGGCATTAAAGCAGATATGTGCATTTTCTTTGGCTCTTGTCAGAGTCGGAAACAAAGAAACCCTTTTCCCATGATGAAAAGTAGGTTTTAAAAAAAAATTTCTACGAGTCAATGTTGTAGATATATTATAGGAATAAGTTATTGTTATTAATTTTAGAGTAACAATTCTCAAATCATTCAAAAGATTTCAGACCTAAGGATCATTTGGAGAGGGAATAATGAAAAAACAACTACTATTAAGAAGTTTCAGTCATTGCTGCTTAGAACTAGAAAAGCAGAGACAAGAGAAGACAGATACTCAAATGACACAGAGATCTAATCTGAAAACATCACGTGGGATCACAGACTTTGAATAGAACCTTAAAGTCCATCTAATTTAGCATTTACATGGTATAGATGAGGAAATTTAAGCCTTTAAGGGAGAAGTAACTTTGCCAAAATAATGCAAGTACTAAGAGGCACAGGATTAGATCCCAGGTCCTAAGAAGTCTGGCTTTCTTCAAGGCCCAGTATGATAACATTGAATAAGAAGGGACAGAAAAGAAAATGGTATTAGGAAGAATGTCCTGAAATATTTAAAAAAAAAATCTCCTGAAATGGGGAATGGGTAGCCTCAGAACAGCAGCACAGTAACATGACAGCACAAAGTAGTCACTAGGCTAGCAAAAAACCAACATGGCACTGGAGAATTGAAATCGGGTAGAAAGGGCACTCTCCCTGCATAGATGAAAGTGCCATTTGATAAATACAACACTGTTTTCCCATTGCAACCATGCCGGGCAACTCTCTTAATTTGGGTATAGAGTCTTCTGTTTTCATTTGAATTCCTCGGGGTTCCCTACTGCCAGCTTTTCTTTAGTACCACCTACTAGGAAATAAAAGACCTCACCCTTTAACCTGCAAAGACAGCAGGAAAACACTTGAGGATTTGTGATATTTTTTGCTGGAAAATGCTGGTCAGTAAGTCTGTGACTCCCTTTGGTTGGTTGGGTTTGTTTTTCTCAGTGTATTACATCAAGGAAATAGAGGTACAAACTGCTGAACACAGCAGGAAGGGTGAAAGAAATCTGAAAACTGCTTCCCACTGTTATTGTTCAAGCGCTTCTAAGGTACTGCAGGGTAATCTTATCTCTTCCTATGACTACAAAGTAGTCTTGCCCTTTTGGTTTTATTTTCTTTCTTTTTCTTTCATAATAAAGCTTATTAAATGTGTTTGTAAGTGAACTAAATTATATCAAGCATGGAAAAGACAGGTGTGCCCTGGCAGATTTCCCATTGTTTTCTACAACCATTTTCTCCATCTATCAATTGCTGCAATCTAAGCTGGCTGCGTTTTTTGCAGCCTGAGTTCACTAGGCAAGTACTAGCTTACAGGGAGACAGGTGTGGCTTTGTCCTCCTAGTGCATGGCACTCAGTAGGAAGGGGCTCACCTTTCAGGAGTTCACTGTTTCAGCAACACTACTCTCCACTCAGTCTTGCCTTTGCCATTCAGGCGTGTTTAGCCACACACACTTCAGCACAGAAATGTTCATGGTAGTTCTTGCTCTAATAAAGACATTTGCCAACCCCAACTTTGGCGTTTGTTCCTGTAATGGAAAAGTGGCACTGCCTCTGAGAGATGCTCCTTTGAGCTGGTTTTGGGCAGCCCAGGAATAGGTGGGCATTTGAGAGCTCTTAACAAAAGAGAACAATGTTTATTCATTCAACTGCTTTTAAGAACTGCTGCTATTAGCTTAATCTGGAAATACAGAAAGAGATATGCATTGTAGATTTTTCTTCTTCTATACAGACTACATAACCTGTGAAAAGCACAGTGAATAATGAAGGCAAAAAAGTGGCCTTGAAGCATCCATAACTAATTTGTTTAAATTCTCTACTTCTTTTGTTCAAAGGTATTAATTGATATTTATATAGCATTTTCAAGTCTATATGTTTTACATTCATTATCACATTATGACAACAATCAAGGCAGGATAAGTTCTTTTACTCTCATTTTACAGAAGAGGAAATTGAGTTTCTGAGAGATTAAGAGACTTGTTTATGGTCACACTAGTAGTAGGTCTCAGAAATGGGATGAGTCTACTACATCAATTAGTTTCATAAGAACATTTCAATGAAAAGTAAAAGGTGTTTATCTATCTACAGCTAGATTACTTATAGAAAACAATTAAACTTCTCTACCAAATATACTATTCCTACCCAAGTTGCTTGACCTTGGCCATCCTCAGATCAGTAAAAATTACCTACAAGATTATTCCAACCCAAGCAAAATAATTTAGCTTTTTATATGCAGACCAAATACCTTCTCGGTAGTCACACAATCAGGTATAGGTATGTATGTGTATATATGTATTCCATAAGAAGTTTACATGAAAAAGGTTACAATTAAAATTTTAAAATAGCATTTCTCACAGTGATAATTACTAGATGTACTAAACATATCTATGACATTTACTTTTTTTTCCCCATAAAGCTTCTAATTAATTTTCCTTCCATGTTTAAGATTGGGAAATGGAATTTGTGAAAAGCTCAAGTACACTGAATTACTGATCATATTGAGTTTTTTTTTTTTTTTTTGGTTTGTTTTTCATAGTCCCCTCCTGTCAGTGCTTTGATCTTTTTAGACTTGAACCCAGAGCCTCACGGGCAGTCTGATCCCAGAACCTCAATCAGTAATTAGGGCCTCCTTACTTTATCCACCTCTGCTACCTGTCACAATGGAACTTGCTTCTGTGCTAGTCCCCCTTCTCTCACTGATGAATTCTCCAAGAATTCCATTTTGGTAACATGTCCAGGCCAGACAACCTTTCTTCACCTACTAATTGTGCTTCTGACTTTCCAGAGTTTAATACCATTCTCCAGTCCTGCTTCTTTCTAGGTATAATTCTCCTATTCTTCCTCCTGTTTCCACCTTTTAAGCATTCTCTGAATAACATCACTGTATTCATTTATGGGTACATCCTTCTCCAATCTTCTTAATTTCCTTCTGTGAGTTACTTCTCCCTTTAGAATGTAAGCACCTAGATCAAAATTTTCTGACACCAAATATGACAACCAAAATAATACATACATATACTATACATTTATGTATAATATATATGTATATCTTATATATGTCCACCTAATATTATATGATATATTGATTTTTTATCATACAGATATATATATGTTTATGTAAACACACATATAAACTACAACTATCATTCATGTTCATGTGTAGCACACATTTATGTATATAGATATTCCTATACACACAGATATATATACACATCCATCTATCTATCACTACAAATCACAATACATACATGTATATGATGAAGCTTCTTTAGTTGAAGCTAAGGGAATTAAAGCAATTTATCAAAGTTAAAGTGACCAGTAAATGGGAAAGTTGTGATCTGAACTCAGATTTTCTTATCTAAAACTTACTTGTTCTCTCTGTTTCTCTCTGTCTCTTTGGGAGTATGTGTACATGTCTGCTTTGGGTAATGCATAAATAGATGCATGTACACATAACTACATATATACACATACATATATAAATATATAACCCATTCTATCTCCTAAGTCTCTAAGCTTTCACTGGCTGTGCCTTATGGATAGAAGGGTCTCTTCTCATTTCTGCCTCCTGGATTCCCTAGCTTCTTTCAAGATTTCCTATAGAAAACCTTTCTTAATTCTTCTTTTCTAGTACCTTCCCTCAGATTAGTATTTCCAATTTTTTCTGTAGGTAATTTGATTGTACATAGTTTTTTGCGTGTTTTCTCCCTCAAAAGATTGTGAGCTACTTGTGGGCAGGGGTGGTCTTGCCTTTCTTTGTATCTTTAGCACTCAATATGTCTGACATATAGTTTGTGCTTAATAAATATTTATTAATTCACTGAGTTATAGTGATTTTTCTCCCTTTTCTTTTTGGTTTTTAAAATATTATTTATTATATGAAACGGTTCTCTGAGATGGAGAAAGGACACTGGTAGAAACTATGATAATATTAGAACAAAAAAGATACCAATAAAAACCTTTTTTAAAAAAAATATTGGAAGAAGAAACGAGAGGAGAAGGAAGAAGAAGAATATAAGCCCCTCAATGACCAGGATTGTCTTTCATTTTTCTTACATTGCATTTGTATCCCTAGTGCTAAGCACAGTGCCTGATATATAATAATAGCTAAATTAAATATAATAAACAAATAAAAATAAATAGCTAAACCAAACACCACCAACATTCCTCCCAGATAAATCAAAAATACAATCAATCCCCAAAAAAGTACTACTTAGACTTAGAACAATTGCACAACCCAAACCCTCACTAATCACAAGACTTAAACCACCATATACAGGAGAAGGCTTAGAAACAAAAGCAACAAGCCCAAAAATCAATAACAAAGACAATAAAAAAATTATCATCATTTCCAGGAGGAAGAAAAAGAGAAGAATATAAGCCCCTCAATGACCAAGACTGTCTTTCATTTTTCTTATACTGCATTTGTATCCCTAGTGCTAAGCACAGTGCCTGATATAAAATAATAGCTAAATACTCATTGCCTTATTCTGTTCCCACTCTATTATTGATGCTGTCTTGTCCACTGGAACAAAATGTTTGCTGATTGCCAGCCTCCTCACAAGAAAACTAATTGGGAGTAGTTCAGGAAAGTAAGATGGCAGTCAACTTTAAATCATAGATTCAAAATTTGAAAGGGATTATGGAAGTCATCTACTCCAATGCTCTTATGCTATAAATAAAGAACTTGAAGCCAAAGAAGTAAAGCAACTTAGAAAACACCAAATAGTCAATAAATGCAAGAGTTGAAATCTGAGGTCAGATTTTCTGACTTAAAGCTTACTTGCTCTTTCCACTAAGTCTAGTTGCCTCTCCTTTGAAGAAGCATCTAAGAGTTGTATTTCTGGCAAAAGTCACAGTGGCAGTGGGAGAAACTGGGGCAAATGAAATTTGGAACTGGTATAAGAGTGACTCTTGGGTCATACAATATAGATTGCAGATCTAGGAGATCTATTCATTGTGATGGAGGAGGAGAACAGAAGGGATACAGAGAATTGGACTTGTGACTGGTACTAGGGAGAGTCACTCATTAGGGTTTAGAGAAACAGGATAGGCAGATCACAGACAATCAGGGTTAAGCATTCCAGAGGAGAACAGAATGCCAGTGTGTCTGAAATGAATGAGGTGCTCATTTTACCTTCCATGAGATCTGGATTTTATGGGTCAGTTGGTGCTGCCCTTTTTGTTGGTTAAACAGTATTCTAGCATCATCTTTGTCTACAGAGGACTACATATTATTAATCTCTTCCACCTATCCTCTTCTCTCTGGACCTATTTTTGTAGACAATGCTGGGGATCAGAGAGGTTAAAGATAAAGACCCAGAGAAATCCTGTAACAAGAAAACCTATACCCTGTTGAAAAGTTCTTATCCTCTCATACCCACAAACCTCACCTAGTATCTTGGCATTGAACAAATGTGCCTGACCTTCTTTGAGGAAGTAGTCAAAAACTTTCACTGCCACCAGTACCAAGTTTTTTCAGCAATGACCAAGGCTTCAGACATGTGATGCTTTAGTTACCTAAAAAAACCCCAACCCATTCTGGGATAGTTTTTCTTTTCAACTTTTAGAGTAATTGCTATAATTTTCAAGTCCCCAATTCATGAGGTTGTGTTAACCTATGCCATATGTAATCAATGGATTCCATTCGTCATGGACAAGTAAATTATTATAGGCATGTCTATTTTCAACCCAATCATGTCTTTAAATAATTGATATTATGTTTATTATGGATTAGTGAGCATAGCTAACTGGTACTTATTGAGTCTGGCAAAGTGATAAATTAAGCTTGTATTTATCTATCTTCAGGAATAAATATTGGAATTTTTATATACTTTTGACTGCTGACATTTTAATGAAGATAGTTAAATAGATTTATTTATTTATTGGGATGATAAGAGAAATGCCACAAAGATTTAAAGTTTTAGTTGGTTGACTAATGACAGATTTTAGATGAAAATAGAAACACTCTAAAATGTTAAACAAAGTATGTTAGACACCTCAATATCAATTTCCAAGGGAATAAATCTATTTAGAAAGTTATTGGCAATGTCCCAAAAAAGACAGCCAGAAAGAGGACTATATAACCAAGTAAGAGGACTATGTGCTTATATTTCTGAACTGCCATCTTTGAGGTGATGCTGAGAACATGTAAATAAACTTTTACCACAATAAAAGACGGTTTAAAACTATTTGGGAGATAAAGTTCATAACAGATGCTTACTAGTTAATGAATATTGAATATGTGGCATATTATGATTCATATGAAAGAAAATGGAATATACATCCAAAAATCTAGAACTATTTATATAAGGAAAGGAATAGGTATAATTAATAGCAGAGCATAAAGGTCAAATAACATCAGTACAGTTTAAATCAATATAGATTGATGAACCACACATCATATGCAAGGCATTCTAAAGCCAATAAAAAAAATGACAGTTCCTATCTTCATTAATTCTATTACTAATATTAAATATAACTGATATCAGTTATATTTAATATTAGTAATAGAATTAATATTATATATAATATATATATATTCTTTAAAATTCGCAAGGTTCACGTGAGTACTACCCCAATCCCCATTGTGTTCTACCTTCTGAAATCCCCATTGTACTGCTAATAAACTGCCACTTTTAATTAAATATCTCTCTCTCATATTCCTACCCTCTTCTTCCAAACATGGAAATCTCACTTCCAAGAAAAGACATTGTATCTCTGGATATCCTCTCTAGGACTGAATATATATTCTCCCATGCTTTTGCACATGCTGTGCTGGTAGGGGATCAGTTATATTCCTTGCTTATTATCATCACATCCATATTGAACGAACTTCAGTGCTATACAAGACTTCCTTCACAAAACAAAACTAGCGTGTTCCTAGAATTATTTACCAGCTCTTTGGTCATTCTTTTCCCTTTTTTAAGAAGTTCAGTATTTTGTTGTTGATGTTCACTCATTTTCAGTATGTCTGATTCTTTGTGACCTCATGTTAGGTTTTCTTATAAAAAATACTAGAGTAGTTTGCCATTTTCTTCTCCAACTCATTTTATAGATAAGGAAATTGAGACAAACAGAATGAAGTGGCTTGTCAAGGCTCACATAGCTACTAAGTTTTTGAGGCTGTATTTGACTTCCAGAAGAGTATTTCTGATTCTAGTGCCTACACTCTTATCTACCACATCCCATAGCTGCCCATTATATTTGTTTACATAAGTGTAGGGCATTTTACTTAATTATTATCATAACACAGGATGTTTAGTATATTTGTAGTTACATTTAAGGCAGTGATGAAATCTTAGACCTGGTCTATTTCTTTTTTTTTTTTAATTGATATAATACTATACTTTTAGGACATATTCCAAATATGAAATTATTGTATCAAAAAACTATAATTACTCTTTTTTACTATCAGGATACAATTCTACCACATTGAACAAGTGAATTAATATCTTGTTTCTCTACAAACTCAAAAAAACCCCTGAGTTTTAATTATCTTTGTAAATATGATGGGTTTGAGGTGATACCTCAAACTTGTTTTAAATTACAACTTTTTATTAAGCAGTTAACATTTTTCATTTTCTTATTTTAATGACCTTTATTCCTTCTTTTGGAAATTATCTGTTTATATTCTTTGATTATTAATACACTGTGGACTGGAAGTTAGCACTGTGACTTTTAAACAATTCCTTATATATTTTAGGTATTTTTACCTGTCCTATATGCCTAATCTTCTATCTTCTGAAGCAACTGTTGAAAAATATAACCAAAAATAAAAATTGAGATTTGCTGGAATATCTGCAGAAAAAAACTATAAAATTGTCCCAATTTTTTCCATAGCCTTTAAAGACCATAATGAAATCTACAATACAGCATTAGAGAAATATACTCTAGGAAAGGGACTCTGTTAAACAAAATATGTCATCCTTAAGATGCTTCTTCTCTCCCTCCTCCCATACCCTCTTAGGAGGCTTGAATTAGTTACTCAATTTCACACATAGAAAATATTAAGCACAGAAAAAGGACTATGATAGCTTTAAGGAGGTGTAGGGGATGAGGGAGTAAAAGTGCATTCTACTCAGGGGATATTACATGTATAAACACTTTTATATGTAAATAATATGAAGTGATTTCAAGAGGAAGAGAATGCCAATAACTAGAGAATTAATGGGGATCAGGAAAAGCATCATGTAAGAGTGACTTCTTTGTAGGAAGCTAAGGGCACTCAAGATAGAGGTATGGAGAAAATGAATTCTAGAGAGAACAAAACACTTTTTCAAAGCCACAGAAGGTTGGTGATGGAACGTCTTATATGCAAGGAACAATCAACAAGATGTTAAGTAGAATAGAGTATAAAGGAGAAAAATATAATGATAATGTATTATTTTTGTTTTATTTCTCCTCATTTTTTTCATTTTTTGAGGAAATTGAAAGTTAATATGCTTTGCTACCACAAAAAATAAAGATGCTACTCAATCAAATGAGGCTACCTTAATCTCAGCCAGATTCCATCAATCTTGAGAATTTTCTGGGTTTTAGAATATAAGAATTCAGAATAAAAATTCTAAAATGCAGGATTTTCATAAAAGTCTTTTATACTTTTAATGTTTAGTAATTTAAGTTTATAGGAATGAACCATGAAACATTCAGAAAGTAGTGTTTAAAAAGAATTAATTAAAGTTGAGGACAAATCTATTTATACAGGTATATAAAGTCATTCAGCTGTTGGCACAATAAAAAGAGAATTTCATTTCAAATTATTTCAAATCCATCAGATTGTAAACTCCTTGAGGGCAGGAACTGCCTTTTACTTCTTTATATCCCTAGCACTTGGCAAAATCCTGGCACTTGGATACACTTAATAAATGTTTATTGGTTGAAATCAGAGGACCTGTGTTGAATGTTTACTTGTCCACTTACTATATCTGTTATCTCAATTAACTTAACTTCTCTGTGACTCTCTTTCTTCATATAAAATTAGGGACATTGAAATAAAAGATCCTTTCTAGTTCTAAATCTATGATCTAGTGATCTTGTGACAAATAAAGGGTACTTGAGATGCTGTACTAGGAAGTGAAATGAACTTTAGATCAAGAATAGAGCAACTTAGTTCTTGTCCTAGTTCTTGCTACCTACTATCTGTGTGACCTTGGGAAAGCCTATCAACCTCCCCGACCCTTAAGTTTCTATTTCAAAAAATAAGGACTAAAAATAAAATAAAATGGTGCTTCAGGATGTCATAGAGCAGAGAAGCCAATCTCAGAGACAAGACAAATAGATTCCAGTCCTTTTTTTTTTTTTTTTTTTGGACACATATTGGCTATGTCATTAAAAAGGACAAGTTCATTGACCTTTCAGCGCTGCACATAACTTGTAGGTCTTCCTGCACAAGTCTTTCATAGTCCAATATCTTCTCCCCTCTGTTGTCAGTCAGATATCTTCCTAAATTTAAATCTAATCCCCACCAACACTCTAGTATTTCCACAGCATTTAATCCAGTATTAAATATGAAACAGTGTGTTATAATGTGTCACCTCTCCACCTTCTTCCAGTCTTATAGTTTTTATCCTTATCACATAGTCTAGAATCTTAAGATATGGGCCACATTGCCTTAGCACAAGACACTCCATTTCTCAGTTGCTAGTTTTTTCACTATCTCTTATGCCTAGAATAACATCTTCCTGACTTGGTTTCTCTGGCTTCCTTCAAATATCAATTAAAATCTCACTTCCTTAGTCCTTTAATTCTAGTTCCTTCCCTCTCTTGAAAATCTTCTATTTATTCTGTATGTGGCTTGTTTGGATTTAATTGTTATCATGTTGTCTCTTTCTCTACTCTCTCATTAAACTGATATCCTTGAGAGCAGGAACTTTCTTTTGCTTTTCTTTGTGTCCATAGTGTTTAACAATGTTCTGGAACATAGTAGGCACTTAATAAATGTTCACTGATGTACTGACAGATCTTTATTGGGATTTCACCAATGAAATAAAAGATCTGGATGAAAATAAAAACAAGAATAACAATAAACATCTATCCTTCAGAGTTGTTAGTAAAATCAAGCAAACAAAGCAATATTTAAATATAAAGAGTATCATTACTGTTATTATTGAAGACAACATAATTTGTGCCCTATGGCTAAAGAAATCAAAATACATATCAACCTTAAGGAGAAAACAAACCAATATATCTTTTAGTGCCATTTACATTAATATTTCTATCATTCCTACAGACTTTTAAAGTAGAAAATTTAAGTTTCATATTGTTTGCAATTATGTTGTTATCTGCACATAGTTAGAGGTATTTTATAAAAGCAAAGAACGTGATAGCCAGAAGGTACTTCAGAAATCATCTGATCCAACATGCTCATTTGACAGGTGGGGATAAATTATCATGGAGAAGTAATACAAATATAGAAATAGAAGAAGACACCAAAAGAGAACACAAATCTCCTGAGTCTAGAATTGGTGATCTATCTACCAAACTACCTGCCTTTCTGGTATTGACAAGCATGTCATAGCTGAATACATAAGGAACTATGATTTTGTCAGTGGGAGGAATTAATTCTGTTGAGGTAAATAATAAACAGTGTATGACTTGGATAAATCCCAAAGAATTGCTTAAGGCATGCGTAAATTAAGTGACTTGTTAGTATTATAGTTTACAAAGGGCCTTCCTTTTACTCATCATATGAAGTACACAATACACATATTATTAACTCCATTTTGCAAATAAGGAAACAATGTCCATTAAGTGATTTGTATTCAATTAATATTCATTGATATCTTGCAATCTTTGGCTTAATATTTCAAGAGAAAATTAAGGTTGTGGTATATGATTGCAATGGGCAATACTTCTGGGCTTTAGGAAATGATGAGTTTGAAGATCTTAGAAAAACATAGATTTGCACAAAATGTTTAAGTGTGAAATAAGTAGTACTAAGTGAACTTTGTATACAGTAATAATAATATTGTTTTAAGAACAATTAAGTCATTTTGATTTTTATAAGCACTCAAATTAACTATAAAAGACATATGAAGGAAAATGCTATTTACATCCAGAGAAAGAACTAAAAAAGAGAAGTACATATAGAAATGGTTTTATACACATATATCTAATACATACACACACACACAAACACACACAAACACACACACACACACACATATATTTGTGTCTAATGGTAGCTGACTAGCTGGAAAAAAAGGGGGAAAAAGAAATTTGCATGATAAATTTATTATATTTTAAAAGGAATAGCAAGTTGTACATAATGGATTTTCAGTTTCATGTACAATCATCTTTTTATTCTACTCTACTTTTTTATGAAAATGATGATTTTATTTCTTAAGTTTGAATAAAATAATTTTTACAAATCTTAAAGAGTAAATTCAGGGCAACATTAATATTATAGTCAGCCTCAGAGACAGTAAATTCTTAGTTCAAGTTGCTGCTCTAATACATTCTGTGTGATCTTAGGTAAGTCATTTAACTTCTCAGTGACTCTAAGCAACTCTAAGATTTTAAATTTCAGAGAAGGTTCAAAGAAGACATGAATTTATAGGAATTTCTTGATTAGATATTCCCTACACTAATGAAAAAATAGATCTAAACCCCCCAGAATTAGGTGATACAACTGAAATTAAGATGCAGGTCTTCTGACTCCAAGTACAGTGTTCTTGCCCTTATATTATGCAATAACACACCTCCAACAATTACCTGCCTTCCAAGATTTCACTTCTCCCACAAAGACCCATCTAAACTAAAAACCTGTATTTCACAGTGGAGAGAGATGGGAAAGAAGAGGTCTTAGAACAACGAAATGCTCATTCCAAATGTAATCATTAGGCATTGTATAATGAGACAGCTCCAATTCCTCAAAAAAGATGTGAATCTGACAGGTTTTGAATGTCAAAGGAATTTTCAGATGTTATCTCACAAATTTGTCGACACCTATAAAGTTCCAATATGAATTTGTTTAAAGTTCATCATTTATAATTATCTATTTCCTCAACTCCTTCCCATCTGCCTATAAACATGCCAAATTCTTCTCAACCCTTCATTTGACCCTTCCATCCCCTCATGCTATTGTCCTATATCTCTCCTCTATTTCACAGCCAAACTCATAGATAAACTTGTCTTTATTTCACTTCATCACCTCCTACTCACTTCTCAGCCCCTTGCAATCTGGCTTTCAACCCCACCATTTGTCTGAAACTATTCTCTCCAAGGTTACCAACAATTTCTTAATTGCTAAAGTTGACAGCCTTTTCGCATTTCTCATTCCACTTGGCCTCTGCGTAGCTTTTGATGCTGTCAACCACCCCCTCCTCCTAGGTACTCAATCCTTGCTTGTCTTTTCTGATATTGCTCCACTCTGGTATTCCTTTTTTTTTCCTGACCATTTGTTTTCTGTCTTCTTTCATGACTTCTGCACAATCTACTCCTGCCACTCTAAGCACAGGTGTCTCCCAAGGATCTTTTCTGAGTGCTTTTCACCTCTGTCTATACTTTCTCTCTTGGCAGTCTCATCAGCTCTCCTGTATTCAATAAACAACCCTGTTGAACACAATAATCTCCCAAGTTACCAAATGATCTCTTAATTACCATTTCTAATGAATCTTTTCTTGATCATCACCTTTCTGACTTTTGCTTTGACATTTTAAAAAATTATGCTTTCTTCCTAGATGTTATTCTCTTTAGGTTTTAGTGATACTGCTTACTCCCATTTCCCCTATCCATCTAACTGCTCCTTAGTCTCCTTTGTTGGGAATTTTAGATTTCTGCATAAAGATGGCACAGCAATTATAGGTGTAGATGAATTCAAAGGTATAACCATCCCCATATGTAGCTGTAGTGAAATGAACACAAAAGACATGGAAAATGAAGCTGATGAACTAAGGACCTAGGCTGTTTAGGGGCATCAATATATAATGAAGCTCCAAGTAAAAGTAGAGGGTTACTAAGTGGCACAGTAGCCCTAGAGTTAGGAAGACTTGATTTTAAATCCAGCTCCAGATCTTTACCAGTTGTATTATGCTCAGCTCTGGTTGCCTTAGTTTTCTCAGCTCTAAAGTGGAGATAAGAATACTTACTTTTCAGGTTTATTTGGGGATCAAAAATAATAATTGTAAAAATTGGCAGATGGCTTGGCACATATTAAGTACTATAGAAATGTTAGCTAATGTATTGTGGACATCTAGGTATCTGGAGTCAGAAAGACTAATCTCCTTGGGTTCCAATCTGCCTCTGACACTTACTAGTTATGTGACCCCTGAGCAAGTCTTTTAATTCTATATATAAATGTCTTTATCTGTAAAATTAGCTGAAGAAGAAAAGGGTAAACTACTCTAATGTCTTTGCCAAGAAAACCCAAATAGGATGGACAAACAATTGAACAGAAACAACAATGGCAAATAATAATACAATTAAAACTAAAGAAAATGAAAAAAAAATCTATAAAGATTTATAAGAAATAGTACAAAGGAAAAAAGTACCCAGTGTAAGTAGGAAAAATAAAAATAAAAAACAAAAATTCATTGGTACCTTAGAGGGAGCGATTCACATAGTGTTATGATATTTTGTATTGAGAGTAATTTAAATGTAAATAGTTACTAAGTGACTTGGTACAATGGAAAAAGATCCAGTTCAGAAAACAGAAGACCAGAATTCTAATTCTGCTAATAACCTCCATTGTATATAAGCTTGATTAGGTCTACCTAACCCACTAAGCCTCAGTTTATTATTGTTTAGTCATATCTTACTCTTCATGACCCCAATTGGGATTTTCTTGGCAAAGATCCTGCTGTGTTTTGCATTTCCTTTTTCAGTTCATTTTACATATGAGGAAACAGGGTCAAGTGACTTGCCCAGAGTCACACAGTTAGTTGTGTGAGGTCAGATTTGAATTCAGGAAGAGGAGTCTTCTTGATCCCAGGCTTAATGCTCTAACCACTATAGCATAATCTCATCTGTGAAATTAGAGGAGATTGAATTAGATTTTATAGTGGTGTCAAAACTCAAATAGAAATGGATCCCTAAAGGCCACATATTGATTTAGAAAACCACAAATTAACCTTACCTGTGAGGTATGATATTTTTATTTTTGTCAAAGAAATTCCAAATTACATTACAATTTGGTTCAGTTTTGGCTGTTTTTGGTTTTATAGATATAAGTAGAGATAGATATACTTGAAGACTATAAATAGAGTTCCTGACACTTCTGAACTAGATCTTTATGTTTTCTTACTATCTAGAACTACAAATCTATGATAAAGTTCAGAGGTTTCCACTCATGTTAAGTTTCTAATAAAACATTTGTGTGTTTTATTTCCTTCCCTCTCTGTTTCTTTGTCTCTCTCTGTCTGCTGCTTTCTCTTTCTCTCTGTGTATAAAATGTGGAAGAATATTAAAACCTTCTTTTTAGTAAACAGGAACTTTTAGAAATATAATTTCTCTGTTCTGAAACAAAATTTTAGACTTTTTTTTTAGACTTTCCTGTTTAAATGTGGATTTGGGCAGAGGTGTGAAGCACAATAGACTTCATTAAGTCTCAGCACTCTCCACTGAACCAGATTAAAATATAATTGGGAAATATTTAACAAAATAAATAATTATAATAATAAAATAAAACAAAGATAACATCAAAAATTAAAATTAACTCATTATGTGACCCCAGGAATCCTTATGTACAGTACAGTGGCCTCATTTCAATTTAGGGTTATTTGACAATGATAGTGTCAGAGAACAGAAGGCCTTTTTCCTTAGTGAAATTGCTTAGGGAAAGTAACAAAACTTGGAACAAAAAAGTACCTCTTATTTTCTTAAGAAATCTTCTCTACCCCTGAAGTAATTGAGCTATTGATTCATCTGAGGGCAGTCACTAGTTGATCTAACACTAACAGAGACTGGAGTTATGATTTTACTTCTTTCCATGTAGAAATGATTGGGATATTGATGATTGGGAAGACATCTTTTTGTTTATTTACTCCAGGTGCACGCTAGAAGGAAATGGTCAACTAGGGAATTGAGAAGAGAAAATTGTTTTGGAATTTAACACCAAACTGTACTTTGACTTAATAATTTTTTTTCTTCAAGAGTCCTATACATATTACCTCAAATTATGTTGTAGTAAAGACATATCAGAGGACATGGGGAAAAACTATGGTAATTCAGACACCTTATTCAAGCCAAAAACTGTTTGCAGAGGATAATAATGTTGAATTAAATAAAACTGTTTCTGGCAGATTTTTGCCTAAAACCCGGAGGACACTGTGTGTGTATGTGTGTGTGCGTGCGCGTGTGCGTGTGTGTTTGTGTAGATATAGATACAGATATATAAATGTCTGTCTCTCTGTCTGAATCCCTCTCCTCTGTCTCTGCTGTCTTTCTCTTTTTTTCTTTTATATACAGAGAAAAAGGTAAAACATTTGTTCTTTTTGAGAAATATTTGGAAGGCATTTTAAAAAATATTTTATTTTATTTTATAATAACTTTATATTGACAGAATCCATGCCAGGGTAATTTTTTTTACAACATTATCCCTTGCACTCGGGAAGGCAGTTTTTAAGAATAAAAACCTTCCCTGCTTGAAATATTTGCTTTTGGACAAATCAAAAAAAATTACATGGGAAAATGTATTTTTCTAATGCATATATTTTTCTAGGCATTTCTAATGCCTAATATCCTTGGGCAACAAAAAATAAAAGTTTATAAACTTTCCAAAGTGACTCCATAACTCCCCTTAGAGTCTCTATCTCATATTGGTTTTGAAGGGGAAAAAAATCTCAGAATTTCATCTCTAAAGATTTTTTTTTTCAAAAAGGAAATAATTCAGATTTCATAGGATCATACAGCTAAAGTTAGAAGGGATTTCAAAGACCAGCTAGTCCAACCCATCTCATTTTTAAGGAGAGAAAAGTAAGAGCAAGGAACAGATGTTGTGAACTGTCATTGTACCAGGCTTTTATCATTAAAGATTCATTTTTTAAAAGAATACATATGCATCTCTGTCTCTGTGTCTCTCTGATCATCTATCATCTACCTAAACACAATATATGCATATAAAAATGCTATATTGATTTTTAGTCCATGGGCTACTCTTCTGATTCTCTCTTCAATTCCTTTGACACTATCTCTTTTCTGTAGCCCTGGGTTTACTGCACACACACACACACACACACACACACACACACACACTAGCCCCACAAGAAAAATCACCTTCAGAATGACTTCCTGACAAGTGGTCTTGTTCTGAGCACTACCTTATATTTCAGCTGCCCTGTTGGCTCCTGTACTTACAAAGTCTGAATTTATTGTGGGCCCTTGTAGTGCAATTTTTGACACATCATTAAGCTCCCTCTTCATTGGGAGCCTAAGGGCATATTCAGGCTCACAGCGAAGAGCAAGCCTAAATAATGGTTAAAACACGTGTCACAAGCCACGAGGAGCTTGTTTGCCAGCAGGGCAAACAGTTCACTGCAGCTCAAGCAATACCCTACAACGGGGTGTGTAGAGATAATGAGATAACCACACACCTCAAGTGAGTTGTTCGTCTCTGTCTTCAACCATCCAAGACACACAGTTATCTCAGTAGGATGGTGCACCCTGGAGTGTTATAAATATCTTTCAGAAGGTGAAAAAAAACCATCAAAGAAAACACACCCGAAAAACAAAAAGGAAAGGAAGTATGGACAAATAGAAAAGAGGCAAATCTTGAGGTGTATAGCATAAGGAATCAGACCAATAAGTGCTGTATGTTTTCGGTAATATATTTGATCTTAATTTTATGGAGATTTATTCCAATGTTATGATGGAATCATCCTAAAATAAGGGTAGTGTCAAAACCTCATCAACTAATCACACTCTTCTCTTATCCTCCATAGCTCATCATCACTGTTCAGCACTAACCTACCATAGAAATTAGTTAGATAAATAAACTATCACATAAGGACTGGCTAGGTTGGTATAATGAATTATGCCTAATATGCTCCAATTATGTGGCAATTTCTTTGTTTTAATTATTTGCACGATTTTAATGAAGAGGTTGCTAGAAGGTGGAGCCATTTTGATATTTAATGGAAAAAACAGATTTGTTTTTAAGAATGAAAATAAATCTAATTAGCTCTTAAATTAGCTAAATAATAATGCATTCATATTTTTTAAACTATCATCATTTTCCTCATTATTATTGTTATGTGTTAGCCATGGAAACTTTAAGCCTGGAGCACTGATACTTGCTGCATGGTTGTTTTTTTCCTCACTACTTAATACTTTGTTAATAACCTACCGTCTATTAAGATCCACAAGCAAAGAGAGAAACATTCCTTAGATTAGGAAAAATCATGTCTTGGTTTTGGCAAGGATGCTTTTT
Organism: Antechinus flavipes; assembly: GCF_016432865.1. Classification (NCBI taxonomy): domain Eukaryota; kingdom Metazoa; phylum Chordata; class Mammalia; order Dasyuromorphia; family Dasyuridae; genus Antechinus; species Antechinus flavipes. The sequence continues at coordinate 184,448,558 of NC_067398.1, forward strand.
CAAGAAGCAACTCACAAAGGCATATTAACTTAGAAAAGCAAGGGGGGGGAGGTGATTTATTGGGGGAAAAAGAAAAAGAATGATCCTAAATCCAATCCAGCAAATAACCATCTCCAACAAATTTCTTCAGGGAAAGGCTTCAAATTTGAAAGGCATCAATCCTTTTCTGCTGTCATCCAACTGTTATGTATGCCCGTGTGCCAGCTGGATCTGTACATGTGCCCGCATAATCCTTTTCTCACCACTGATGTCATCATTAAAGCTGTGCAGAAACGCTGATTCCTGCTTTACACACTCATTAGCATAGTATCGGACATTATGGTGCAAGTTGGGGTCAAGTTTGTAAAAGTGAGAATAGCAGGTAAGTGAAATTTCACTACTTGAAAAAGAAAAGGAAAAGTATATTTTTTTACAACCAGAATATTATTACAACTGGCCAGCCACCACAGAGGAAACTTGAGGAAAATACAAACTGAATAATTTTCTGTGGTAACAAAGACATTAAATGTTTTATTCTCCTGCTGAAAACTCTTTCGTCCTACTTGAATTTTCAAACACGAACTGTGCAACTGTTTCCTCCTGGTTGCTGGTCTATTTGTAACAAAGGCGCAGCATGTCGGTGGCTGTTGGCTATGTCTCCCCCTCACTGTACTAAACTAGGAAGAAACCAGTCCCACCTACCATCCCTGACAATCTTATTTATAATACCCCTTGCAACTCCCTCAGCCTGCTGGGAAAATTTTAAACTTTTATTTATGAATTCTGAAAACTGTGATGAATTAATTTACAAAACAGGAATTGGTAAGCAACAACAATGAGAAGTGTTAGATGTCTGGGAGAAGGGAGAGTAACACTGCATATATTGAAGGCTGCTTATCTATTCTAGAGCTTGTGACCCTCTGCACTTAGATGGGACAGGTGGTGAGGTGAGAATGTGAGGAGTGGGAAGAAACATTCTGAAAGGGTTTTTTTCCTCTTCCCCCATAATACTAAACCAGGGTTTGCTCAGTGGGTCAGCTGACATTCAGTTCCTAAAGTTGCAAAATCCTTCCAGGTCTTTTCCTGTTCTTCCAGAAACAGAAACTAATATTACATAATTTCATTGGCAATTATAGTAAGCAGGTTAGGAAATGGTGAGAACTCCTGTTCCAAATAACAAACAGGTCATGATTCCCTACAAGTAGACCTCTGCGATAGAGGAAAAGAGAAGCGAAGACTGAAGAAAGAATTAAGGGAGGGAAATGAATGAATGAATAAATGAAAAATATAATTTTAAGCCCCATGGTAATGGGAATGAACTAAAAATATGGTGTCATCTAAGTCCATGGAAAAGAGGATCTGTTTGAAACACTGCCCTCTGTGTCCCGTGCTTGCTGAGTGTGAGGAACTATAAAGAATGCTGTTGAGCTCATGAGGAAATAACACTCTCTTTAAGGACATATAGCATACAGATAAAGAAATATGTGCATAAAGCAGCAGAACAAGATATGATTATATGCCAAAATGAATGGTAGAAGTAAAATGTAGTATAGGAACAATATTTTTCTCCATTTTTCTTCTAGGTATAAAGGATCCATTTTTTTTGGTTACCATGCTGACTGAAATCAATTGAGATTCTTTTTATAAAAAGATGAGGAGTTGAAATTTCATGTTGAAAGGTTACAAACTTAATTTTCTCTGGTGATTTCAAAATTTCACAGTCTGAATCTTCTGTCTTTTGAACATCATTTTATATATCCATTTAATAGCTCAGAGGTTTTCTAAGCAGTTATCATCTTAGAGGTGTTTTTTAAATATACATGGAATTAGTATAATGTAGAGCAATTTGAGGTAGTAGATAAAGAATTGACCTCTAAGTTAAGAAGTCTTAGATTCTGATTCTGCCTCTCATACATAGTAAGCCACAGAACCTTGAGCAAGTCACTTAGCAGTGGAAGGCCCTAGGTGATACTCTAAGACTAGAGATTAATCCCAAATATTCATTGACAGAGGGAATTTTCTATAATAGCAAAATCAGAGGTCAACCATTCTGTTTCTTCCCTATAACATGCCCTTGTCCTTGCCAAATATAACTTTCCCCTATAACTTGCCATTTGCTATTTAGATGAACTTTTGAATTTCTTGCATAAGGACAAAAATAAGATAAGCAAAGTAATTATTGTAATCTATATCCAAGGGAAAAGAGGGTTTGATTAGAATATGATTTTTGGTAAATGATAACATCTTTAGTTGGAAGGGACCTCATGAGCCATCTTGTCCATTTCCTTCATTTTATAGATGAGGAAACTGATATCAAGGAGGACTTTTAAGTTTATGGTAGCAGGATAAATACATATGGAATTGTGAGAATCCTTTAAAGGAAAGAGACAAAATTCTGTTATTTAGCTACAAAAGCAAACCATACTGGTGTGTGGTTGATTTTTTAAATATATAATCACAATTTTGCTTTGTTTCACAATAGTAAAAATGAATAAATCCTGAGAACTGAACTTATTTTCACATTGCTGATACCAACCTTACTTCCCTGGTAGGAGGTATCAATCTTGCTTTCTACTTTAAGTGCTTGGAGATTCTATGCTTGGTCAAAACCACAAAGTTCCATGATTTTGTAGGTGAAGGAATACCACTAAGATAGATTCCAGGCCATTTATAATTTAGCAGGCAAACTGGAGAGTTAGTGAAAGTTCTTACAGTTCAAATATTTCCCTGGTGGGAGGTAAAGGCAGTAAAAAAAAAAAAAAAAAGGAAATTGTTGAGTTGAGGTCATTCAAAGGCAGCCATTTTTACGCAGGTTAGCCTAATGCTACCTCCTTTCAATCAGATTTCTATTCATGCTCATACTATTCATAGCAATCATATGTGATTGCTAGAATTAATCTCCATAAGATTTTATGGAATGATAGAGATGGAAGATTAAGTGATAATCTTTTTTGACCAAGCTAGAAATTTGACAATGAAATTTAAAAAAGGAAATCCTTCAGTAACTGATATTTTCTTATAAGTCAAAGCTTCCTGTCATTTACTTTGGTTAATTAACGCTATCTTATGAAGGATACTACTTTTTCCAATTTTAAAATATATCTGTCTCTTGGATTTGGTTTCAGCCTTTAGGTCCAAACAGGTCCTCAAATGTTGTGAAACAATTCAATTTAAAGTTGATGTGAATTTCATGTGGTACTTGGACTGTTAGATGTATATCATTTAATTATTTCAGAAGCAACTGCAGCAACTATCATCATATTTATCTTTATGCAGCACCTTTCATGGCAGATTTCTCTGAGGGGTAGCAAGGTTTGTCTGAGACAGGAAATTGTAAACTTCATTTCAAATAGACATTTGCTTAGCTACAGTGTGCTTCATTTTTTTTTTTTCTCTATGCCATGGGGAATTAGAGAAGAATATTTCAAAGTTCTGATCCCAGTGTGGTATTTCAGCTACAGGGATACCCGTGAGATACTGATGAGCAAGAGTAAGTTCTTTTGATTCTGAAAACAGTGCTGATCTAATGGACACTTGAGCAAATGTAGCTGATGCAACTCTTGTTAGTTGTACTAGAGAGATCTGACCTCTTTTTAGGCCATTAATAAAAGAAGCCTTAGATTTAAAAGAGCTGGAAGGACCATTAAAATTATCTAGTCCAACTCTTTCATATTATCTATGAGAAAATTGGGACCCTAAAAGGTCAGATGACTTGTCATAGTTAAGTCAGTGAAATGAGTGATACAAGGATATTCTCAAAATTTCTCTGAAGAACTTTGGAATCAATTATGAGATATGGGAGAAGCTGAGAAAAGACTTCCCAGTATGATGTGGCCACATCAAGGAAGGTGATGTACGCCATAAGCAAAACAGAATTGTGTTAATTCAAAAGAAATGTAAGCAGATTTAAACATTTCCATTCCAAATGTTCAGATAGACTATTTGTGACCAACCTGTGGTAGAACTTTCTGAGCTCATATTGGCCTGATCAGCCACTGTTGAACATAACTATCAAATATACTGATATCACTTTGGTCCTCTGTGAAATTGAAAGACAACTAATGAATCCATGTGCCAGGTACTGTGTGAATTGCTCATGATACAAGGAAAGGTAAAAATAATTCCCCAAGGACTATACATTCGAATGGGGGACACAATATGTAAATAACTAGGAACAGACAACATATATACAGATTACATGAAAAGTCCTCTTAAAGAAGAAGGCACTAGTAGTTGGGGGCAGATTAGGAAAGGTATCCTGAGGAAGGTGCCATTTGAACTAAGAGCTGAATAAAGCTGAGGAAACATCTCTGTTTCTGTCTCTGCTTCTCTGTCTCTGTCTCCTTGTCTCTCTCTCTTTCTCTCTGTCTCTCTGTCATGAAAAGCTAAGGACAACAAAAATATATTTATTTTAAGTTATAGTAAGAGAAAAAAGGAGGAACAAAGAAAGAACAGGACCTTTGTTTGGAGTTGATCAAACTCTGATATTTGACAAGTGAGAGCTGAATTCCCATTCTGTTTTTTCTATGAAAAAACACACAAAATATCTTTTTATACTTGATATAACACCAAAAATTCCTAACAGGAAGTGGATACCTTACACTAATAGGGTTGTAGAGTAGATAGTAATGAAGACTGAGTTGCCCATAATGAATTCAAATCACTTGGTCTAGACAAAGTGCATTCTTGTTTCTTGAAAGAACTGAGTGATGTAATGGCTAATCCCCTCAATGATACTTGAAAGCGCATGGAGAGGTTATGACAAGATTGGAGAAGAGCAAATGTCCAAATTATTATTATTTTTTAAATGTGCATAGTCTGAAAACTATAGTCTATTGATCTTGACTTCAATTTTTGAGAAAAATTCTTGGATTGTTAATAGATATTTAGTGACTATTGAGAACGTAAAGCACTGAGCACAAAGAACCATTCTGAAATAACTGAGCATAAATTACACCAGACTAACAGGTTTAATGAATGATTAATCAGAGATGATTAATAGATGACTTCTTTTTTTGGTCAGGCTTATTAAATCAATATTGAGCAGGGAGGTGGGCCAGTGGATAGAGGACTGAAGTTGGGAAGATCTGATTTCAAATCTATAGATATTTACTAGCTATATGACCCTGGGCAAGTCACTTAACCCTGTTTCCCTCAATTTCCTCATCTCCAAAATTAACTGGAGTAAGATGGCAAGTCAATCCAACTTCTTTCCCAAGAAAACTCCAAATGAGGTTGCACTGAGTTGAATATGACAGTGAAATGAATGAACAAAAGCAACATCAAATAAGTGGATTCAAAACTGATTAGATGGCTGGACTCAAAGAGTAACTAATGGTTCAATATCAGCACAACAGGAAATCTTCAAGAGGGTACCTAAGGCTTCATGCTTGATTCTGAACTTAATATTTTTATCAATGATCTGGGAATGACACATATATGTATAAGTCTAGATCATCACATTTTCAGATGACATCAAGCTGTGAGGATGAATGAATAGGGTGGATAATTGAATCAGGACCTAAAAGAATTTTGAAAATTGGGTTGAATCTAATGAGATGAAATTCAATAGAATTACATATAATCTAGCATGTGGGTATATAAGAATCAGCTTCACAATTACATGATGAGGAAGCACGGACACATGACAATTGTTTTGAAAAAAAAATCTGAGGACTTTAGTGTACTGCAAGTTCAGCATGAGACAAGGCATCTCCTTTTCTCCTAAATAAAACCTGTTATATCTTGGATTCAGCTTTCAGGAGTAGGAAGGGGATAATCCTACTTACTCTGCTCTCATCAGCCTTCATGTAGTACCTGTGTTCAATTCTTGGTGTCACAGTTTAAGAAAGAATTTGACAACTTAGAGTGGATACAAAGGCAACTTGGATGGTGAAGGGCCTTGGGTTATTGACATGAAGATCATCTAAAGGAATTGAGGGTGTTTATCCTAGAGAAGAAAAGATGCAGGAGAGATATGAGGACTATTCTCATGAATATAAAGGTCTGTCGTGTCAAAAAGGGACCTAGATTTGTTCTGTTTGATACCTGAAGGTGGAAATAGTACCAATGCATGGAAAAAAGCAAACAATTTTAGGTTTTGTGGTGGGGAAAAAAAAAGAACTTTTTTGCACTTGGAGCTGTCTACATTTAGCTCTTCTTCAAGGAGTGGTAAGGTCTGCCTCCTTGAAGTCTTCAAGCAAAGACTGAATAAGCAGTGGTTAGATATGTTATAATGAATATTTCTTTCTTTTATGGATTAGATAAGATGGCCTCTTAGATAATTTCAATGGCTCAGATTTTGTGATCCATGAATCATTCAATAAGCATTTATTAAGTGCTTAGTATTCTTAGGGATACATAGAAAAAATGCAAAACAGATAATAATAATAATAATTATTATTTTTGCTGAGGTAATTGGGGTTGAGTGACTTACCCAGGGTCACATAGCTAGGAAGTGTGTCTGAGACCAGATTTGAGCTCAGATCTCCTGACTTCAGGGCTGGTGCTCTATCCACTGTGCCATTTAGCTGCCCCCAAACAGTTAATTTTTAAAAGAAGATTATTTTCTACTTAGGAAAGCAACATGAACACACATAATTAAATTCAAACTAGACCCAAAGCAAATACAAATTTTGGGTTAAGGTGATAGCAATTGGAAAAATCTCACAGAGGAAGTAGCACATATGCTATGCTTTGAAGGAAGGGAGGTATTCCAAGAAGTGGAGAGAAGAGTGCATTCCAGACATAGGGGACAGGCAAAGGCCCAGAGATGGCAGATAAAATATTATATCCAGTGAATAAGATCAGGGCCATTTTTTTGCAACATTGAGACCATGATGGAGGGATATGTATAATAAACTTAGAAAGGAAGCATCATCTTGTCCAGCTTTATCTTATAATATTCTCCTTTACGTCCCTTTCATTACAGTTAACTGGATTACTTTCTTTCCCTATTCTTCTCTTCTTATCTCCTCCTATGTGCCTCATTCAAGCCTGGAATGGACTTCATTCCATTTTATTCCCTATATGAATCTATCTCTGACCTACATTCTTTCCTCTATCTTCCTTTCTCCCTAAGTAATCACTCATCATTGAACTTCTCTGGGGCTATTCCCTTGTTTCTATCCATTTTCCTTCATATCCTAGTGTGTGTATATATATATATATGTATATTTTCCTCCACCTCAACATGTAAATTCCTTGCAAGTAGGGCAAATGATATGTTTCTTTAGATTGCCAGAACTTGGATATCTTCTTAGTAGGTGTTTAATAATGTTTGTTGAATTGAATGGTAGTTATGAGGATCCACACTAGCAAAAAGGACTCAGCTGGCTTTGAGGATTAAGAAAGAAATTATTAAGTTGGAGCGTGTCCAAAGGTAATCAGAATTTTGAAAGGCCTTGGGTCATTGACATGATGGTCATCAGAAAGAACAACAGGAACACACGTAGTGGATCCTAAATGCTAAGTCCATTTTATTGGAAGGGATCTTGGAATACTACAAGAAAGATAATGATGGAGATGATCAGAAGGGCAACAGGTCATATAAGCAGTATGGTGGAGTGTTGAAGATTATGCTTACCTATTTTACACATAATTTCCCAGATTTAGTTTTAGATTTCAACATTGACTTTCTTTTGAAGTGACATCCTGTATGTATTGGCCCTATTTTCCCTATAATTTCAATATGTTAAAAGAATATGGCATCCTCTGCTTAGTATTGTTATATAGGGGACATACTTCATATCATTACCTCTCTCACATTTTTCTTTTGTACATTGGTTGACAATCTACTAAATATTCTATAAAGGAAGAAATTATTTCACAAACTATTTGCCTTAATTTACCCTTCTATAATTGACCTCTGCTCTCTAGTTATTTTCTGGTAAAATCTAGAGGGACAATGTTCTTAAATGATAATCCTTAAATAGGAAGAGGCCACCAAAGCTCTACCTGAGAGACCACATAAAGGAAGAGATTGAAGACTCAACTCTTTGATTTAATCTTAGTCACAGATGGATCATTTAACTGATCATTAGTTGGGGCTCAAAGTTAAATGAAGATCTTTACCTGTCCTTATTATTATTATTATTTTTTTGCCATAGTACTATTCTCATTGAATGTTACAGTGAGAAAAATGCATGGCATATATGGAAAGCTGAAATCTAAAATAAAATATATTTTGTGAAGTAGTTATTTAAATTTTGCCTACCAATAACAGTGGCAAAATTTAAATGTAATAATAAGACACAAATCTGAGGTCAATTATGAGAACTGACACTGAGTCAAACAGAAGAATTCTTTTAGAGACTATAATAATATTTCCCTCCTCCCCATTGCTATCTATTTTGAATATCAGAAAATCAAAGCTTATTTACTATGCTATTCCTATTCACCATTTTATGAAGGCAAAATTCCCACCCCAAATGTTGTAGAATTTTATTCAGGGTAGATTTGTTTATTATTTCTTCTACCCTATCTGTTTTTTAGTAACTGATTAGTCTCCTTGGGATCTGGACTCATCCTGATAAAGAGCTACTCAACTTTTTCTTGCTTTAATAATGCATTTTAACATATACTTTACTGATAATGCTTTTGTATATACATGTATATAAAATATATTTGTATGCATATATGTTTTCAATATTATATTCAAACATACATACAAAACAAATGTACATATGCACTCATATACATATAGCAATCCAACAGGATTCCCAGAGGGGGATGTGGAACACATTGTTAAAATGTCTGTCATCCATGTAAGAGAAACAGAAATGAGCTGGGCATTAAATTTGCATACAGCCCCAAGCACAGAGGTTCCTGTATGTGCCGTGTTCTACTGTTCTTGATGATGGGCATATCTGACAGAAAGATTCTGTCAGGATTAGCTCAGGAAAAACACCCCCAAGGAGATAATTTGAAGACATACTGAGAATTTGCCTCAATACATGAAAATAAACAAGAAGTCCTCAGCACTCTCTGCACACTAAAAGTTACCACCAACACTATGCCACACACCAGGGGATAATCTATTTCAGCTAATTAACACACAGCCATACACAACATTGTTAGAAGTGGTTGCCACTTAGGATTGATTTAGTTGTTGCTTTGCTTAAAAGAGACTTGGAGAGAAAAGGCTCTGCAAAAATGTGAAAGGAAAGAAGAGATATAATAAAGGACACTGTAAAAACAAAATTCAAAATATAGGAAGGATTTTTAAAATACTGAAGGCAGTTATCATCAACGAAACCATTAGTCTTTTAGAAGGGACATTTCTTGGTCAATTTAACTAATTTTCTTCAACATCAAAGATAATGTACAAATGCATATATATGTACATTTGCATATTTACATGCACATAAATCCTGGTGGATATATGCAGTAGTATATTATTACTTCATGGGAAAACAAGATCTTTGCAAAATGTTAACATCTGGAATAAACAGATGAACTATTTCAGCCACATCATTTAAAATTCTTAAAAGAAAAAAAAAACTTCCTTCCCATGTTTCACTCGTTTTTCTCCTTTTGCTTTCTTTAGATTTTAACATTACATAACATTATCAATACATTGGCAATACTCAGTATTGAAAGTACCTAATAGTACACAAAGACTCTTGTGATAATCCTAGTTAAGGATTTAACTCTTTCCTCCTCACTTGAGTCTTCTCACCTATAAAAAGAAGTTGTACCAAAGTCCTTTGAGTTTTTAATCTACAAACCTATGTAATAAATTCTCGTGTTAGCCTTTTTTACAATGTAAAAAAGGACACAAAGAAGCCACTTGCTTCAAAATATTCTTCAAACTCAATCTTAGAGAGTTTCTGAACTTGCAACATCTACAATAATACAGTTTATCTGTTGCCACAGACAACAGATTTAAAAAAATGTACAGATGAACATTGAGACGTTTCATAAACGTCTACAGTGAACCCTTTTCTAAAAAAATATAGACCATTAATTCAGAATTTTAGATAATTCTGATTCTATTTAGGGCTGAGATTTCCCTTTGCTCTACTGGCAAAAGAAAAGATCATCTAATAATGCAAATAGGATTGCTCTGTGGGCTCTAGCAGTGCATAGGACACTGATCCTGGAATCAGGAGGACCTGACTTCATATTCAGATACAAACACTTGACACTAGTTGTGTAACCCCATTGCCTTGCCTCCCCAAAAAACTGCTCTTTATTTAAGTGTATTAAAGCAGTCCTTTATTTGCAAAAAATAATTTGGTTATTAGAAATTAAAATCTTTGCTACATAATACTTCAATTTCATTTCATTTCAAAAATATAAAAATGTGCCTTAAAAAAGGTATTTTAGGAGTGACCCTATATGTATATTCCTTGAGGATAGAGACATTTTGTGGTTTTGCCTTGCTTTGTATCTTCCGGATTTGCCAAGATTCCTGGCTAAGGTTTAAATGCTTGTAGATTAGTGTGTTGACTAAAAAGAAAAATTCTCCAATCGATGTCTGTTTTCAACTATTTTACAACTTTTAATAGGAAGGATGTTCTTGTGGCACTAAGAGTTTAAGTGACTTATCCCAGGTGACACAACCAGACTGGCACAACTTGAAACTTACACTCAAGTTTTCCTCACCCAGAGGCAAAGTCGCTATCCATTTTATACCAGAGTGTTTTTCATTTTTAAAATGCTTTCAAACATTTCTTAAGACTTAGCATTATTTCAAGTCTGACCTTCCCCATAATGAACTGGAATTACCTGGCATCTAGGTGACACAATGGATAGAGGTCTGGGCCTGAAGTCAAGAGGATCTGAGTTCAAATTTAGCCTCAGATGTTTAGTAACTACATGAACCTAGGTAAGTTACTTAACCTTGTTTGCCTCAGTTTCCTGATATGTAAAATGAGCTGGAAAGGGAAATAGCAAATCAATATCTTTTCCAATAAAACCCCAAGTGAGGTCACAAGGTCAGACACAATCAAACTGAACACAAAAAATATATTCTTTACACTGGCTTTGTAGAAATTAGAGTTATAAAAAGAACAAGAGAATAAGCCTCAAATACAATATAAACTCTTCAGGTGAAGAAGAAAAGACTACAAGTGCTTTATAAACTTTGGGAGAGACTATTTTATATTATAGTGAATAATATGTAAGAGATATTACATTGTTTTTGTATTAGGAATGATCATCAGGTTTCCTCAAAATTTAACTGGGGACCATGAACTAAAAGAAAGGATTAGGGTTTTTTGAAGAAGCTCTGGACTATGCTATTTCAGCAAATATTTGACAAATGTAATTAATAGAAGTACCCAGTTCTATCTGGGAAAAAAGAGGCCATATATATCAAAGAATATTTTTTGGCCAACTAGATAACTCATTCTGTATTTTAACTATGTTCTACTTTTTGGTCTTTTCTTTGCATTAAAATTCCCATCTGCCACAGATAAAATAAGAAAATTGGGAACTGACATGACTTTATTCTCTTCATTTTTTTTTTCTGAGGGAGGTAGTTCTTTTAAATAGAGAAAATACTTGCTTCATGTCCTATGTGCAGTTCAACAGATGTGTGCAAGCTTCAATTTTATTCAATCAATGAGTTGACCTTCAACATTGCACTCATTAACACTCAAAGTAATTGAATTACTGTGTGTGTCACTTTAAGACTATATTTTCACTTTTGTGCCTAAGGTGACAGAGATGTACAAGCAGGTATACTCAGAAAGGAAGATGGATTGAGGGGGAGGCTAGAGTGTCAGGATGTCAGGCTAGAAATGTCATTCTCAACAACCCCCGACTGCCAGATAGAGAAACACATCTAAACCTTTCTCATTCAAAAATCTTACTTTATATTGATCAAAAGAACACTGGTTTATCTGTCTCCTCCCTTCCTCCCTCTGCCCCAACTATTTTCCCTCTGCTTCTTCTTTTTATCAGTCTGAAGAAGTCACTTTCTCTCTTACTACCCTATTCTGATCTCTCCTCTTCTCAGATATATTTTCCCTTTGAAATGTTAGAACCCAGGATGCCAACATGGCCCTCTGCCCACTGGATCAACAGAGCAGCCCACCTGAGATTTTTAACTCCATTTTAAAAATCCAATTAACTCACATACATGAACAAGGAGGTCATTAAGACCTGAGCACCTGCTCATTGAACAAGTGACTACAGATAGACTTGACTCAATGAATAAATGTAATTGAATCTGAAGACAACTGAATATATAAACAAGTTTATATGATCTGCACAATATGGATTTCTGACCATGTGACTTACTACTGACAGATCTGGACAGTTCTGTGACATTCTTCTTCGAGTACTCTGGTCAAATAGACTACTAACTACCTATAAAGTAGGATATCTCTTCTCACAAATGAGGAGTGCCTTTTACCCCATTCTTTACTTTCTAAACTTTAAAAAATGATCCTTTCTGAGAATATTATTTTAAGCTAGAGATATTGTGATCTCTAAAATTCAATAAGAAGAAAACTTTAATTCTTAATCTGTATTTTTAACTTTTAGATGAATTACAGGGAGAAGTCATGGTATATAAAGAGCTAATTTCAGAGTTAGGAAAAGATGGATTTAAGTCTCACTTTTGACATATACTGTTTAAATGGCCCTAGGTATATTTAACCAAGTGTTCCAGGCAATTCTCACAGTTACAAAACAGATTCTGATCTCCATTAGTAGTGGGAGTTTTCTTATGCAGAGTACCTTATAGCAGTGAAATATAACTATCATTCAAAAAAAAAAAATAGGCTACTGCCTTTTAATCATTGACTATTTGAGAGTTCCTCTTATCCATTCCTCTTTTAGCCAAGAAAACAAGACCATATCTTTACTTACAGGATAATTGTTATCCAGATAAAAATCTTTATTGAATACAGTTTATATTTTTAAAAATACATCATAAACAGGGAATAGAAAGAAAGAGACAGAGAGAACCAGAGCCAAAGATGCACAGAGATACAGAAAAATTTGGGAAAACACATGATTAAGGTGATATAATGAAAAGAAAAAAAAAAAAAGATGATTGTATTATCTTCATGATGGGAGTTAGTCTCTTTCTTTTCCCTCTCATTATTCCATAGGCAAACTGATCACTGCAGTCTAGATATGACTGCTTGGCATTTTTTCTAAAATATTCTATTGACTCGATCATTCTAAAAATGAGAGAACTGATGTGAAGGTAAAATATCACAGAAAATGCCTGCTTTCTCCCCGCCCATTGTTCTCCATATTTTTATTTACTATTATCATCATTGTTATTTTTTTTACAGTAATTGTGTTTTCATTGGTCTAGGGAGTTCTTGGGCAGGAACTCCTACTAATGCAGACTGGTTCCTGTTCTTCAGTTTATAGTCAGAATGAGTTGCTCAGGGCACCAAAAGGTTATGATCTTCCCAGAGTCACTCAGTCTTTCTGTGCCTGAGGCTGAACTTGAAGCCTGGTCTTCCTATGAGATCAGTTCTCTGTCTATAAAACAAAGGCTAAGATATCAAAATTGGATTCTTAGACCAATGCTTTCTTCTTTGGTGAGGTTAATTTCAAACTCTGCAAAGTGGTACTGATATATTACTGAAAATGAATCAGTGGTATGAAAGGTACAGATGATGGGGATATTTCTGTGATTTTCTCATGAATGGGATACACTGGAATCTAATTAAATTTTTTAAACTGAAAATTGGAATACTGACAAGGTAAAAGATTTTATGTTTGGTAATGAGAATAATAGGTGAATTCTCTCCCACGTAAAACTTACTTCAAACCTTAAGAAGCATACTGTACAAGTAATATGAATAGGAAGAAATTTATTTATAGATTCAGTGAAATGTGGAAAATCCTTGGCTAAGAAATTCCATGGCATGACTTGGTGACAGAGGAATAAAATAAGTTTTTGAACTCCATTTTTCAGTTCAATAAGATTTTCAAAAAATTCGATATCCACAAATGTGATATACTAATCCCCAAACTGAGAACCAATGATGAGACTGTAATATAAACATAAAAAGCCATTTTTCCCTACTGGCAAGATATGACTACAATAAAACTTTAAGAGAGTTTTTTCACAAGTACTTTATTAATTAGTATTTTACTAGTAACAATAAAAAAGAATAAAATTCCAAATGTTTTACTCTTGAAGCCATGATTATCATTTTCAATGATAGTCAAATGTTTTTTAGGAGCACATATTAATCAGTACCAAAATGGGTCTAAGATTTTTATGATGTTAAGGGACAGGAATTATAATTCTGAAAGGATCAGGAATCTATTATTCTAATAGCAGCATGTGCCACTTCCCATAGTCTGTGAAATGGAAGCTTGGGATTTACTAAAGGGTATTGTAGCATGTATTCATGCTAGACAAAAGTGATCCACTTTTGGGACAAAGCTACAGGAGAAAATGATGAGAGTGATTTGATTGCTGAAAAATAACAAGACAAAAATGGTAGCATTACTAAGCTGCCAATTCTAACTAGCCACGATATTAACATTGCTGCATGGGAATAAGGCAAAGCTGGTTAAGACTGAACAACAAATAGCATATGCCCATTGCATTGTTAAGCTATGACAAAATATGGTAGGAATTGTATACTTGGCGACATAAGAAAGTCACATTTATTTTTTTCTGAAGGGCAAGCAAGTAAAACAAATAATTGCCTTGCAGACAAGGGGCCTGATCATTTTCAGGATTTCAAGTGATCAGCCCAGCTGCTCTGCCGGCCCAACTTACATCAGGTCACTCAGGAAAGGGCATTCTTCTGTGAGGGAAACAGTGAACCACACGGCCAAACATCTAAATACATAATGTTTAGGCCACTGTTTTAAGAACACAGATCATCATCAAAGTCTGGAAATTATGCAAATAACATTGCTTACATTTAACAGGTCTGTGCTGGTAAAGACTTCCCGACCTAAATAAATAATTGAGTCTCTGGGTAAATGAAGAGATTTTTGTGGTGCAAGGTTGCTACCTACAGGCTAAATTGTGGAATGACATTACGATTAGGAAAAATTGAGATGAACATTTTAGACTGCTGAAAGGTAAGTAAGGTAAGTGACAGAGCAAAAGATGAAAGATTTAAAAAAGAAAAACAAACAAACAAACCTCCCTGTTAAGCACCATGTACTTTTAAGGATGTGTAGATTTTTTTTAAAAATCATTTTACCTCATTACCTTTTAGGGACAACTCTTTCTTTACCTTCCAAAAAATGCAATTAAAAGAAAAGAAAAGAAAGTTCTCTCTCATAAAGCATTCTTGAAATAGGTATCTCTGATTATTGCTGAACAAATTTTATGATTTTCTTTAAGATTACAATTTGGATTAGAAGAATCACAAAAGTTGGACTTATTTTATAAAATTTTAACATATTTACTGAAAATGCTTTTGCCTGAAACTAAGATTTATTCTTCCCTGCCTCCTCAATTTTCTTCATCCCACTAGAGAAACATATATAGTAAAATTTATACTCCCTATAAAGTCCAATAAAATGTGGGCTTCCAAATATAATGGTTTTTAGATTATCACATTCTTTGATTATGAAAATAAAGATACAAATCTTTTGTTTACCTTTCAATAAACAGGCACTCCTTGCATTTAAATAAAATTTATAATATATTTATTAACTTTGGGAAAGTGCATTATTTTGCTTAGTTAAATAGTAATAATGAGTTATATTTGTTTTCCTTTTTAAGTTGATTTTTTATTGGTTTTTTGTTTTTAGATTACCTAAATTTCCCTCTATATCCTTTTGTTTTCCAAGAATGTCATCCCATATTACAAAGATTTTTTTCCCAGAGGAAAAAGAAAAAAAAGAAAAAAACTTAGCAAAACCAATTGAGACATTAAAAATAGTTATTATTTGCAAATTTTTAGAAAGGAGGGAAACGGAGATTCTGTATTGTATTAAAAATATATCTTTCATTGAAATTGTGAGGTTTTTTTTTTTTGGAAAATTATCCCGTTAGATTACAAAAACAAAGCAATCCCCAAAATAGATAATATTATAAAGATTGCCATAGGCATCCAAGAAAATGAAATATCAGCAATGACATTTATATTTCATTTACTAGCCAGTGATATTATTCATATTTCTTCCCAAATAAAGTATTAAAAACAAAAAATTTTTATAAAATTAGTTTGCAAAGTAACTTTACTCAATTTTGTTGAAAGTAAAAGGTTAGGAACAAGTGGCCATAACATGAATAATTTTAACTGAATTTTAAAAAAATCTGTCCTGAACAAATGTTATATGATGAAATATCTAGATTATTAGATACATCATTGTATATAATATAATAATGAACTGAATTAAATTTAATTAAATGTAGCAGAATCTATCATTCAGAACTTGTTTATTTTATTCTGATATTTATTATTATTATTTTAAAATCACTTTCACCTTTTTTAATGGGCTTCAAATAGAAAAAAAAATCCTAGAACAAATCCCTATCTTGCTGTTATTTTTTTATATTTAATATTCTATCGACTATTACAGGGGTAAATAGAGTAACAGCTTTTTGAATAACTAAATATTGAATAATTAAAATATTAGGAAGTAAGCTCATCTTTCACAGGCTCGCTAAGCATTCTCAATACAAGTCTAGTAACAGTATGAGGGGATAATATGTAGCACCTCATTCTGTACCCACATGATTTTGATTTTTTGTTATTTATTGTTGTTGTCAACTTTTCAAGAGGCATTTTGAAAAAGAATATAGAAGAGAGCTACAATCTTCTCAGAGCAAATTTTCTCTGATGTTAATATTTTATTCCTCTAAAAATATTTTCTACCTAGTTCTAGAAAAATATAGTTACTTTTTCTTCTGATTGACATGATTCATATTTTTTTCTATTTAGTACAACTCTTAAATGAGACTAGGATTAGTGAAAATGTTCATAGTGTGAAAGGGAAACATTAATTTAGAGGGGAAAAAAGTTATTAGCTGCCTGATTAAGCAAACTAGATTTTAAATCACCCGCCTAAGCCTTATTATTAATGACTTGCCTGGGGGTGAATTAACTTATTTGTGGTGCTCTAGTAAAGACCCTAACATAATTGCAAACTATGTTAAGGGACCAAGATTTTTCTTATCTGATTTTTTTGGATAAGTTTTCTTGAGTGAAATAGAAAAAAAAAAGTGATCCTACAAAAACTACATAATGGGTACAAATACACCTTGAGTGTATCCCTCAACATAAAATACATTTATTTGTAAGAAACTTTACAACTTTTCTTTGTATAGATCATTGCAAAATGCATTCCAAATCAACTAACTGATTTTTAAGTGTAAACAACCTTTGAATATATGAAGAAATTGATCAATCTAAGCTGTAAAGTCTATTTTTCTTTGGCTTGGTGTGTTGCATACTTACATTTAAGTGCTATTTCTGTGTTACCAGTATTCTGTTACTAAATGTGCCCTCAATCTGAAAATCTAACTTCCCTTTCATATGGCGATAAATCTTATGCCCATACTTTTTTTTTAAATCTGACTAGGAGATATACTATATTTCTGTTATCTTTTCTACATTTTCAGGAAAACTTATTGTTAACCTACTTTCACAAAATGCCAGCCAAAACCCAAAAATCAAATCACATCGTTTTCTTTATGATAGCTCTGTGATCTTTGGCATCATCCACTATTTTCAAAACCATAACAGAATAGATAACAAATATATGACTCACAAATTATCAATTATGAAAAATAATCTGGTTCAGAAAGCTGCTTTAATGTAAAAAGATGGATTACCTGTCAGAAACCAATAATGCTATTGTTTGTGAATCCAATCTTTGATTTGGTCATTTATGTTAGGAAACAAAAATGATTTTTAAACCACATTACTTAAAAAACACAACCTAATTGTCATAAAGGTGAACATTCAGGGGGAAAAGCCAGATATAATCTGTCATTCTTGAGACAATTTATATTTTTATATTCAACTTAACCTATAATTTTAAACCTCAAGGACACACAGCAAGAGCTAGGAGCATCTGAAGGAATACATGGAATAACAGTGTTAATTCTGTTGTAGCCCCATGGTACCTTGTCATGTGAAATTTAGAAAGATCACAATTTAAAGCTAGGATTCCTAATTATACAGGGTAATCCTAGATTTTAAAGTTGAATTTGAGTAGTTCTATTTTGAGATGAGGGTTTTCCTTTTAGGCTACTATATTTTCTACTCACAAGAGCATAGTGAGGAAAACGAACATGGAAAAGTCTCACTGATATTGTTTGTTTCATACTTAGGACATGCAACAAAGGAAATGGGACAATATATACTTAAAGACTGGATCAATGGGTTATGCAATTGCTAATGAGGTATCATTTGAAGCATTCTTCATTATTGTATTCTTCTTGCCCCCAAATAGTCCACTGTCACCAACACCTGGACTAAAAATCAAACCATTAGAGTTTTTTGTTCCAGAGATCAAGATTATAACTGAGATGGCATAGTATTAGGGGACAGAAATTTAGAGGGTTCTCAGAACTTCACTAACTCTGCAGTTTAAAAAAAACAGTGAGCTTAACACCTAATTAGCAAGGATAATTAGTTAAAAATTAGGAAGCCAGCAGGTGGCACATTTTCTCTCTTTGTAACTCCATTCCATGTGAGCTTCTGCCAGGCCATTCCTACCTTCTCTCCTTCCTCTAAGTAGTAGCTTCTCAGAAATGGGTTCATTTCATTCCAAGGTCTCAGGTCAAGAAATTCTGGTGTCCCCTTTAATAGTAGTATCTCTGTGCCTCACATTTCCACTCCAGAACTTGTCTTATATATTTGTAGGTTACATATATCTATATGCATATAGATATATGTAACCTGCCCATATCTTTATTATTATCTCCCATTAACACATAAACATATATTAATTTACTAGACTATCTAGTTGATCCCTTCTTATGCATAAAACAAGGTAAAAACTAGAAAAATTTCAGTGGAATAGAGCATAGGTACTTGGTGAAAGGAATAAAAGTTCCTGCTTCGTGGTAAAATGAAGATAGTGAGCTGCTCAAGCTGGGTGTCTGGGAGATGATAGAAGAGTTTAAAAAGGAAAATGGTCCTGTGGATGAAGGGGAAGGAGAATGTCTTAAAGAAAAACTCTACCTATTGCCCGTTTCCTCTGCTCCTTGCATCCATGTGACCTTGGACAAATGACTTCATCTCGTTGGGCCTCTTTCCTTATCTGTAAAATGAGGGGGGTGGACTAGATGATCTCTAAGGTCCTTTCCAGCTCTAAATCCTGTGATCCTAAGAGTTTCTCTCCCTCCCTACTCCATAGCTCAACGGATTAAGTGCCTCATAGAAGAAACACTGGGAATTTTGAAATAAACAGGAAAAGGGCCTGCACAATGCCTAGTGATGTATATTTCAAAAGAAAAAAAGATTCTGTACTAAACCTTAGGGTCAGCTTCCGACAGCTTGCCCATGGTGTGGGCCGTGAGAGTTCTTGGATGTATTCCTGCTTGGCTCTGAAATGTGAAAATGAGGTTGGGGGATGGGTAGGACTAACTATATATTCCTCAATTATGTCAACTGCTAGCTGATGAAGACCTGTTATAACTAAGTTTTTTTTTTTAATAGAAAATGTGCTAATTGACTAGGTTGGAGCTCAGAAAGAGCATATGGTTAGGATTTTTGATTACCTAGAGTAGATCCCCGGCACCAATCAGCTACATGATTGTGAAATAGTGTTTTGCTTTCATAAATAGTGTGCTGACTGAGGGGCCACCAACTTGCATGATAGCTTTCATTCCTATTACTTGGACATCCATTAGTCCCAAGAAATGTAACTGTGCAAAGAGGAAGTCTATCAGTTTAAGGATCATATCACTTGGCTATCCACCCAAACCTCCATCCCACACTTGAAATGTTGCAAAACATGAGTCAGATCCATAAGGAAATGCTTTATTAGATGCCCCTCCCCTCCAACTTTCCACATGTGGAAAAGATAGATGAAGAAAACCCATGGACCTCATTTCCTTCTGTAATGAAAGAGAAAAACAAAATACAGTAGCCAGGCACAAATCTCATGAGGGAAGATCCCAATAAAGTTTCAGTTCTGAAATTTCTGGTTGGTCAAGAACTAAGTCAAAGGCAAATCTAAATACCAGCTTTGTGAGGATGTGTGATTCCATTATTCACAGTATTAAACAAAAAACCTCCTTTTCTAATGCCACTTTAAGCTAAAATTCAAAACAGGTGTTTAATGCTAAGGCTGTAACCCAAATATTTCCCCTTATAACCTGCAACTCTGATAAGACCTCTCTCGGAAATATAATGATTACACATCCCTCATATGGGTTTAACAAACCCCTATTTTCTCCTTTCCTTTCCATACAATGTGGAGTCTATTTGTACCCATTCAGGGCTAAATTACAGATAAAGTTACAGCAAATTTGTTTTCTCAAAAAGGCAGTCAGGCCTAATATCCCTGGAGTAATAAAAGCCTTGTCTTTCATTCAGAACTAGAACTGGCATAATTTTCTCCAAGAAACAAACTCTACTTCCTGTGACAATGAGCCTGTTCTTAAAATTCTGAATGGGCTACAGCTCAATTTGCAGGTGTTCAGGTAGAAAGGCAAGAGGGCATTTGACCCCCCAACGGGCAATTGTTGCTGTGGTAGGTAACTTCAGTCTGGTAGTTATATCATTCTATTAGATAAGCTGCCAGAGTTTTCAGCTCTGAATTACTGAAGGAGGCTCAAGTGAATCAATAATTTATACAGATATATCTCATTCATTCTGATGGTATAAAGATACATACTAACAGCCTGCTGCAGATACAGAACAAAGCCAGAGACTTTATTTTTTTTAAAAGAGGGAAAAAAAAGAAAAAGAAACCCTTTTATTATGTGAACAAAGCAATTACGTAATAATAATGATCTAATGACTTATTAATTTTATTTTCCAACTGCTCTAACAAATACACTGATGATATAAATAAGCTCTTTATGAGTCTCAATGAAGTTGCTTGGTGAATATTTATAATCACCCTTTACAAATATACTCAGATTGATTTGAAAATAGAATACTGTTTTATACAGTAACATAATACTTTCAAAAAATAACAAAGTTGCATTAATTAACTTTTTGAGCTAAGTCCTTTAAATATTCTATCACTATAGATTTCTGGTACAAATTTACTTTCTAAAAGATGAAAATCAAAGGCATTTAGGGATTGAGTACTAAGAATGTTGTTAATATAGCCTTATGTTGTTAATCATTATCTGGGGAAAATTATATTGTGTTTCATACACTACTACTATGACATTTTTATTAACTCATAATCCCTGTGCTAACAGTGGTGCATTAAGCAAGTAATAATTAAGGGGGCAGAAAATATTAAAAATGCCTTTCTTTAAATTCTTCAATCACATTAAAGGGAAATCCTGTAGCACAAGAATTTAAGGAGAAAATGCACATATATATATATATATATATATATATATATATATATATATATATGTTGGTTAGCATAAGTGCATTTTATTTGTATGTATGTGTACACATGTATATTTATGATAGCCAAAATAAAAATTAATAATTAATAGTTCTAAGGCTGTTTAAATAATACTACCATAATTTTTTGTTTCACTGTCCATAATAGCTGTTAAGGGAATTAGTTTATTTTAAAACATGATAAAAATATCTCCCCTAGCAACTTAATTAGAAATGGTGTCTGTTACTTGACATATCTGAATAGGGGGCTTGACGTCTGCAGAAAAGATGTATCAGGAGTTGGTCCCTTGCCCACCCCACCTCTGTTCAAGGCCCTGTCTATGGCTGGATGGGAAACATGCATTGATTGGCATTCAGTTCCCTCTGACTGGGTTTAGGCAGACTGAGTGCAGAAATAATTAGGAAATGGACCCAGTGGGAAGAAAGATAGTAGTTACAGGTACCCACCTCTCCCATATGGAGAAGATATCCATACTCCCTTCTCGGAGGAAACTCCTTCCATAATACAATAGAGATTAAGTCATAAAGCAGGAGGGAGGGAGGAGGGAGGGGAAAAGAGGAGGATGAGAAAATAAGGGAAAACGGTGCTACTTCTAATTCAAAGACCTTAAATCTTTCTAAGTTACACTCTGGAGTTGTTCACAATAGTTAGTTAAAATTTATGTGAATAAGACTAACTCAACGATACTTTCGTAAAAAGAGTATAAGGAAAAATGATAGACTATCTCCTTTCTGCCAGCCAAGAGAGAGAAAGATATGTTCCCTTACGATCTCATTAAGATGATGAAAATAATGAGTGTGAATCTCCTTGTAAAGGAAGGCATAAATGTATCCCACATTCACCTTTTTATTGTGCCTAACAATACTGCATTTATTTTCAGCTGCGTCTGATACTATGGTGGGTTTTTTTGTTATAATATTACAGTTTTAACTTAAAGTTTTACTTCTGGAGTCATCATAGTCAGTCAGTCGATGGAGGTTTATTGAGTGTGGATGATAACAGGGGAGGAAGATCTGTTAATGGCAACTGAAATACATTTCAATCAAGATAGCCTGAATTTACTCTCTGTCATTCGTTCTAATCATAGATTTAAATACAGACAAATAGAGGTAGCTATTTTATTCAGTTTATAATTTATATTCTTCACTTCCTTAAATGGGAGTCAAACATTGGCATTCTAAAAATCACATTTCCTAGAAGATTATGGAGAATAACTATAAACCAACATGAACTGATTAAAAGTAGGTTTGTAACTTATTTTGTGTCATTGTATCTGTTACAAAACTGCCAAGTAAATATATAAATTTTATACAGATTTTGCAATATTGACTGAATTTTGAAATATTGCCTAGTAGTAAGAAAGATATAACTGTTTCTTTGTCATTGCCTCTTTGTGTATTCATTGCTAATAAAGGCTTAAATTATTTACATATTCATATACTTGAGGATTTCAAAGCATTTTATAGAGATAATTTTGTAAAGACCAATCTATTTAATAGAACTTCACTGTCATTCTATCAGTTTCATTGTAAATTATACCTCCTATGGACAGTTCATGTAATAAAGAAAAAAATTTTCATATTTCAATGGTAACTCAACTCATTGTCAAATTCTTTGCTAATTTGCAATAATTTTGTTGTGGAGTTCTTGATAACTATATGATTTTAAAGTAAAAATGAGTAATAACAAACAGTGAAGCTTTGTTACCTAGTTTCTCTAAACACGGGGCTTTATATGCACTTTGGAGATTTGGGGGGTATATAGGTTTTCCAAGGTTGTCATTAAATCAATATGGATCAATATGGCTGATTCACACTATTTCATAAGCTCAGTGAAAATATGCTTTTGAAATGAGCCACAAAGAAAACCTAGATATGTTCTTAAAGATTCATTTTTTTTTTTTTGCGTGTGTAGAAAAACCAAAAATGTTGCTCTGAGGTCAAAAAGAATTTTTATTACTCTTTTCTTAAATATACTGTATCGTAAGATTTTCCATACTTTTATTATTTGTTAAAACAAATGACTTATTTTTGCACCTTATATTTTAAGAAAAGCAGTGTGTTTCCCTCCTAAGCTATCAGAAAGGCGATAAAAAAGTACAGATATTGCTTAAATTCCCGGTATCAAAATAAATGTGAATTTATTATGCCTAATAAGCAATTTCAGCTCTCCCACTGTTAACTCCCTATTATAGGTACTCTGGTCAACAATACTGGGGAATGATTTCTTTAAGATGCCTATATAACATTATTAAATCACTGATTTGACCCTTAAAATTGACTCTAGATTTGTGAATAATCCAGCTATACAGATACTGACCATCTCATAAGCTACTATACCACTACTTTTACACAGAGTTCTCAATCTTCCCTACTCCTGGAGACTCTTTGCCTCTAATTAAGCATTTTGTAGCCACAGAAGCTTCTATACTAGAATATTGCCTTCATCTTTCCCCCATTCCATGAATTCTCCCTTTCATAAACCATGGGGCTTTGTGGACCATGACAATATAAATTCCATGGCAAAATGTATTATGAGTTTTGAGAAGTTTTTGGAAGACAACCCATTTCTTAGGCTTTGAGTTTTAACTATACACTTAGAAAAAGTTTTCAGTTATCATTGTGGCTAAACTCTCAGGCTAAGTCCTATACGTCTTAGAGAAACTAAGAATGAAGGAAAGAAAAAGCATGTGAACCAGATTATTTGAACCAAGATTCTCGTGAACAGAAGGGAAGACATGAAGTTCTACTTTCATAAATTAAAGTGATGCAGAATACAGTGTTTTTGCAATCAAAGACTCTTCATCTATATTAGAAAGAAAGGGAAAAATGACTAGTTTCTCATTAATTCTACTTTGCCTTTTCTTTCAACCTGATCAAAAATGAATTCAGAAACCAGTTTGTGAAGTAATGAATTAAATGATGAGGTCCTCCTTGAGCATTCACAGAAACTTTACTATCTACTGCCTAACACAGCAGACCAATTATACTATATTCTCAATAGAGTCATTTATGCATTACTAAGGGGCTATTTACCAAGGTGATATATCATCTTTAATTAAAATCAAAATAATTTCTCTAAATAGCTATGTTTATCACTGATTTCTGATAATCTCCAAATTTACTAGCAGAAAATAGATGAAAAGATATTTGCTATCAAATATATATGAATCATTACCTCATTTAGACCATAAGAATGTAAAATTGTAAATAAGGACAGGCTATGTTCAGATTCAAGGCACTATGTTGTATAGCATTGGTTAACAGATGACAGAAAAAGTTTAGAAATTCAGAAATGCATAAAATATATGCATAGATTTATATAATATTAACATATTTTATCTTTTATCATCATCATAATTCAGAATTCTTGTCTGGTGGGAGAGGGTCAAAAATTTTATGCAGATTTTCCAGGTCTCAGGGACAATATTCCCTTAATCTCCACAATGTCATCCTTTAAAATGGATTCTTGTCCTACCTCTATTGACTTTGACACACCTTAAGATCCTTTTGTCTATTCTTCCAACTAAAAGCTGAAAGGATAGTAGAGCTTAGTGAAGTATGTATGTATATTTCTGACATGAAAGTATTCACTTAAGAATGTGCAAATTATGTTTTAAAGTGCAGTACTTTATAAGGAGAGATCCTAGTAGATCCTTGATGATAAAAGCTACATGAAAAAGGCAAGAAATAACCTCTAGACCAATTCCTTCATTTGGAATATATCCATAGGAGAGAAAGCATTCATTGTTCAATCCCACCCTTTTAAAATCCTCAGAGACCTTTTTTTTTTTCCTGTTGAAGAATTGGGCTCAATATGTACTTGATTATTTGGGATAAGGCAATATTAGATCATTATTCAGCATGATTACTTATGGCTTTAATTTGCATTGTATGCAAAGTATAGGAAAATAAAACCAGATTTCATTATTAAAAACATGTGCAACAACATGGAAGCATGTGTAGCAACTTAAAATTAAAGCACACCAAGGGTCAAGCCAAAAACTCAATTAAAGAATGAAATCTTTAAGAAAGCCATCATTCTTTTTTTTTTTTTTTTTTTTTTTAATATGCACTAAATGGACTGGACTTGTGAATCCATTGGTATGAGGCATACCCAGAAAGGAAACTCCCTCTTCCAGTGTAGACCCAGAATGACTCTGCAATTTGTAATCATGGCAAATTGGTTGGGGGCAATGAGGTTAAGTCACCATCCCACAAGGCCACCCAGAGATAGATCCTACACCTAGATCTTTTTCTCAGAAGTCAGGTTTCTATCCATAATGCCAGGCTACTTTTAAGTTGTGCCATATTTTACTTGGGTCCAAGTTTCTAATTGTATACTGATACACTTCCTACTTTTCTCTATTTTTTGTTTAAAAATTATTAAATGCCCTTCTTCCCCTTTCAGTCAGTTCTTGCTGGGTTTGAATATAAGAAGTAGCCACTCTTCAAGCTTTCCATTGTTATTTTTGCTGGGATTTACAGACAATTCATTTTCTGAGTATTAGTATATTGTAGTCAGAGAGTTAAAGATGTGATATGTAGTCATTGTTAACAGATTGGGGGAAGACTAATCCAATTCTTGATATAACTTTAATATTTGGTGCTCTCATCTTCCTTAACAAATGTCTTGATTAGCTTTCCATGTGGAACTACAGTTGATAACTTCCATGAATCATTTAAGATCAATATTTAGCATGAAGTAGCCAAAGTTATCTCAATCTCCTTTTACTTTTGCTTTTGAGAAAATTAAAAAAAAAATCTTTGGGGAATTGATATCACATGAAGTGTAATCATGCCTACTTTATTCTTACCCTTATTTTTACTACACAAATCTACAAAGGTATGATTATTTGCTTCCTTTTTTTCTTTTCATGGCATATAAAATAATTAACAACATTTAAATTGTGGTTTCAATGGAGAGGAAGAGAATAAGCATTTATTTAACACCTAATTTGCATCAAGTACTAAGTGCTTTATAAATATTATGTCATTCTATTTTCACAATAACCTAGAACAGTGGGTGCTATGACTATTCCCATTTTGCAGTTGAGGAAACTGAGGCAAACAGAGAGACTTACAATCATACAGCTAGTCAGGTCTTCCTGACTGCAAGCCCAATTGTGCCACCTAGATGCCATGATCTCAAGATGGAGATAAAGTGTGTTCCAGCTACCACTTTGGCAAATAATGAGGGAGTTTTAAGTGCATATAGGAAGGCAGAAAAGCATAGAGAACCTCATTGGTCTAAGAGTAATCACAAATGCTTCTATATCCCTTAGTAATACTTACTCTGAATTCATCTTCCAATAAAAAAGGATAATAACTATATACCCAATTTCTTTCTCCTGCTCATTTCGGGCATTTGTGACCATCATCACATGCCAGTTTAAGAGAAGAGCAAGAGAGCTTGGGTCACCAAAGTTTAGTTGTAACATAACCAAAAGAATGCCCTGAAGCACCATTTGAGTCTGACATCTACCCCAATGCCAGAAAAACCTCCTGGGGGCATATTTAAGTAGGTTTATGCATGAGGGAATATAGCTTAGCAGCACTCCACCACAGTACAAAAATATAGAATCTGTCTTGCTCACATTATACATAAACCCATTGAAAGTAGCTTTCCACAGGTTTGCAAAATCATATTCTTTTGCACATAGAGTTTATCATAAGGAAGAGACATAATAGTATAGTATTAGTATTTAATAAATGTAAATAAATAGTATTTAATAAATGTAAAATAGTATTTAATAAAATGTAATTAAATAAAATATAAAGGTATGGAAATTAGACTAAAAATTCAATTTTCATTGAATGAATGGGAATAGGGTAGCAATAATTTGAGGTTTACAAAAATAATAAGCTCAGTGTAGGCTTGGGGGAGTCTATCCACCAATCAGCAATGAGCATCTCTTCTAGCCTCTGTAACTCAGAGGTCCTAGGGAATCAGAAAGGATGGAAGTAATTTTTCACGTGATGTGTTTAGATCTGTACTACTTGTTAATCACCATTTGTGCCAACAGTTAGTCACGTGTTTGTGATTTGGTGTCAGGAATGGTATTGTGGGAAATGACCTTACTAGTTTCCCCTTTTCTGGCTTTCTGTTCAAGGTCATTGGCAGAGGAAAACCTAATGATAACAACAACAATATAATTATGATGATGACTGATGATTATGATGACAATTATTATGTGCTAGGAACTATGCTAAGCATTTAAAAATATTTTGTCATTTGAGCCTTCATTAACCCTGAGAGGTAGATATTATTATTCTCACTTTGCAGTTGAGCAAACTGAGATAAGTTAAAGCTAAGTACCTAGCCTAAGGTCACACAGCTAGTAAATGAGGCTGGATTTGAACTCTTATCTTCTTGACTTGACTAAAGACCTATGCTTTATCTACTGCACTATCTTGCTGCCCAGTATAATTCTACAAGTAGCATACATATATAAAAAGAACTTTCTTATCAGAAGATCTGCCACCAAATTCTAGGATTTTTCACATAGCCCTCTTGGGTAAGAAGCTCTGGCATCAGCATAATAGGAATGTGACCTGTATTCATAGTAGTCAAAAAGCCATGATTTTGGGGGAAAGAAGCCGAAATCTTTATTATCTTTTAGTTTCAAGACTTGATAGATTAAGAGGCTTTCCCAAGTGTGCACGACACATTTATAGACAATCTTTGCATAGCTAAACTTTTGAAATCATCTTACTGAGCCTCCCCTTTTCTCTCCAATCCCTGCCCATCCTACGGATCTGACAGTCCTTGAAATGTTTATTTCAGACACAGAAACTACCATTATTTATCATTTTAAAACAACTAAAAGCCTGAGTTCAAAACTTGGTAAAAGTTTTATGTATGTATGTATCACCTATCAAGGAGACTCATTCCAGTATAGAAGATAGCCCTAGAGCCAGAAGACATCCTCTGTGACTATGGGCAAGTCATAGAAAATTTTCTAAATCTTACAGTGGCAGATGAGTTGCAAACAGGCTTCGTTGGGGAAACAGAAATTTTTTAAATGCCAATCAATTACTAGATCTTAACTAAATCTTCTGTTAGTGCCACAAAATTCTACTTAAAACCTGACAAATTAACTACCCATTCATAATACTTATAATTTGTTTTTGTGGTATTAATTTCCCTTTGAAATGTTGTTTTCCCTTGCATTATATTTTATCTGAATTGATTAATGGCACTTAAGTTTTATATTTCAATGTCTCAATTAAGACATAGAGATGATTTGAATTCTCAAAGGCAAACTGCAAAAATGGGCAGGTTCCATCTAGCTGAAAAGGCTTCACTATTCTAGTGATAGCATCTGTATGCTAAATATATATAAAATTGCTCATCAATAGAAGATTGGCCACCAGCTGATTAATTTCTTAGTTATGGTTACTCATAAATCATGTTAGGTTGACAATCAACATTAGACATCAAGAACCTTTTGAAGTATCAATTAATAACATTAAAGGAGAGTGGTACAATGAGAAGCATATTGGGATTAACGTCAGAAGGCTTAGATTAAAATGCCACCCCAGTTACTACCTTTTGTGACAGTGGGCAAATCTGTATATTCATCTTTAAAATGAAGGGATTGTAGTAGATCATGTTAAAGAAGTCCTTGCCATCTCTATCCTTCCAATGCTGTTAGGTGGGATGTGCCTTCCTAACCAAAAACTCTGGTGTGGCACATAAAATGTATGGCTTGAAGTCAGGAATTCAAATCCAGTATCAGATACTAGCTATGTGATGCTAGGTAAGTCACCTAACCATTCTCAGCCTCAGTTTTCAGAATTATAAAATAAGAATAATAATAGCACAACCAGCAACCTTCTTAGGATTATTGTGAGAGTCAAATGAGAGAAAATATGTAAAATGCTTTACAAAAACATTAAAGTGCAATGTAGATTCTAGTTATTGTCACCATCATCATCATCAGCAGCAGCAGCATCAATCAACACATTTGTAAATAATTTCATATATACTGGCACCTGGGCAATTGAATTGAATGATTTTGCTTTTAAGAAAATAATAGTTGTTTTTGTTTTTAAATAAAGTCAAAATTTATTCCAGAGAAAAATATAAATCGGTAGAGGAGAAAGTATTATAGAAGAAATTAGTAAGTTTTTTTTTTCTTTGGGGGAGGGAGGTGATGATAGGGAAAAAGCCCAAAGCACAAAGAGAGGAAAATTCAATGTAGCCCTGCTTTAGCATTGGTTGGGCATATGGTTCTTGGTGTCCTTCTTTATCAGCATTTGTATAAAAAAGTGAGAAAATATAATTTTGAACATTTTCACCTTTTCTGCCAGAACCATAAAATAAAAATAATAACTAAAATAACACTTTTTATAAAAACCAGAAAGCTGCTTACAAGCTGCCACAAGTGTGAACTACATTTTTTTGCTGGTGTGATTTAAAGCTATTGATAGGTCCCTTAATGTAAAAAAATAGAAATTTACAATGAAAACTTAAACTGACCTTCAATTTCTTCAGATCATAACCACATCTTACTCATTCTTACTCAATAAGAAAGTCAAGAGATAAAGACAAATTACATAGATGTGCATGTGTTTTCTACATTTATATTCCTTCTAAAGTTACAGTCCCCAAATTAGACCTTGAACATAAATGCTATTCAAAAAATCTTTAAAGCTTTAGATAATGCCTATAGAATGACACCTAAGGCTTTTCCTGACTCCTAGTTATTAATTTATTTATTCAGGAATCACTCACTATTTGCCTACTATGTGCAGAACACTGTATGAATAGCTGTCCATCACTAAAGCTTAGCATCATCCTTTGCCTTCCATTCTCTCCCCTAAGTACTATTTGCCAATATTAAACCATATCATATCATCTGCACACCTCATTTTCCATCTTCCTCTTGTTGGCTAATGGGATTCTTCTGTGAGTAGCCATCCTCTTACAGGATCCATTGTGTTAGTATGCATTTGCTTTCTTGAAAATATGGAATGAATGAAAGTGGCATGAAACCGAAGGCAAGAAGGACCGTTAATACAACCTGGAGGGAGGAGGTTGATGAAATACAGTGCTATAACTCTTTTAATCATAGCTGAGGAAAAAAACAAGTCTGTCTTTCTACACAAAAGAAGCATGTGGATGGCTGGAAAAGAATAGAGAAAAGGAAACATGTTGGCTCACAAAACCTGTCTTTGATTCTCTCTGGGAAAAGAGGGTTGATAGCAACTGTCCTCCAAATGAGAAAGAAAACAAATGTATTTTATGAGTAACAGTTAAACACCCATCAGGCAATTAGAGTGCTTTATAAAGGCAGTTTTGGAACACAAGATACTTGAAGATTAGGCATTGCTTCATAATTCAAGTTCATTGTTCCTCTAAGTAAAATATGTGTCTCCCTTTAGTTATTCTCTCACGAATTATACTTTAAAGGCAAAAGGACATTTTTGATAATGCACAGCTTAAACTTTTCATTAAACTACAAAATTTAAATTCTACCTTTTTGTGCACTCTGACATTTTTGTCTGGCATTTTCATTAATTTTGCGACATACATAAATGTAGCTGAAATGTTAACTGATCAATACTTTGTCTCTCTCGTGTAGCACTAGAGCTCTGTTCCCCAAGGACCACACAGCAGAACAGAAATTAAATGTGTAAAATATCAAATGTTAATGTTAAACACAGCGGCACTTACTGTATAACGACGGAAAAGGCTAAAACAATTCCAAATGGACAGATGGTACCACAAATTATCTACAATCACATTTAAAGATTAAAGTTTGTCCTGTAAAATAATTCTTTGACGCACACTGAAGTGTGTCCTTTTACTGATAGCTCAGTTGTCCAATTATTTCTGTGCTCATTACAGTGAGAGATGACAGTCCTGGAAAGGGAGAGACTATGTATTTTTTTTTCCATGTTGTACCCACTGACATCCATAAGAACACAAATGTCTGGTCAAGAGCCTGATGAAAATTAGACCCAATTTAGGAGATGTTTCCACATCTACAATTGGCAAGTCTAACAGAAGAGCTCTCTTCCCTAAACTGTGGTACTTTGGCCGCATGATTTTTGGTTATTAAGAATATTAACACATATTTTTAAAAATTTCAAAATTGTTTAAAAAAAAATTCACAGACTGCAAAACCATGGGAATTCATTCAAAGAGTTACGCTGTTTTACTCACTGCATCTCATCCTGTCCAACGTAACATAGAGGTAACAGCAAAACTTTTGAAAAAGTGGCCCAAATGGAATTATCACTATTATAATAGATTTATATATTTCAGCTAACGGGGAAGACGGGAACAATATGTCCTTTTAAAATGATATACTATTCATATACTACTTCTAATGAAAAGCAGTTTCTGTTCAAGATTAAATACTGTTTCTCTCTTTTTTTAAATGCCCTGGTTACAAAGGTTTACAAATTTTCATTTTTACTTAAACACATTGCTTGCTAATAATAAAAATTTTAAAATACTCTGGAAGGGCCAGTTTCTTTTGCTGAATCGTTACAGAATTTATAACATAAAACAATTATTTTAAGAAGAAAAAAACCAATTCCTGAGTCCAACAACAGCTTGTGTTGTCAGATTTCAACCTGATGGTCTTAAAAAAATATCTGATTGACAGGCTATTGGAAACATAATTTTGAATGGAAACATAATTTCCACCAAGTTTTAAGTTATGATGTATTAATTGTTTGATAATAAACTGTAGGCTTATCATCAAACAAAATCTCTAGATGGACATCAATATCTATTTTTGTGGAAATCTTTTCTTCTAAAATGTAAGATACATTCTGCCACCTTTTAATCAAAACAGATGATATTGAACATAATTTAATCTTTCTTAATTACTCAAAATCATCACTGTGATCAGTCTGTTTTTTGTTTTTTTGCTTCTTGTTTCTTGTTTCCTCCCTTATTGCCAGTTTTCAATTTTCCCATTGTCATCATGATGACCGCACTCTATCCTTCTCTTATTTGTTGCCCGTAATCTGCTTTTCTCTGGGAAGCCTGATGACCAAATGTTTTAAGAACTACATGATAAATAAGATTTAGTAAATTACTGGATAAATAAAAATCTAAATTCCTGACTTTAGAGGAGAATCTATTTGCTAGTTATTTGGACAGTAAGATACAAATTTTAATGAAATCACAGATTTTGAGTTGAAAAGGGCCTCAATGATCTTCTAATCCTCCCCTCTCTCATTTATTAGAAGAGAAACTGAGGCCTTGAAAATATAAGTGACTTGTCCACCCATATCCTTTGATTCCATATTCAGCATCCTTTCCATAATACCTTACTGTTTTTACATTCATCCCCAGTATATGGGGCTGTGTTCCAAAGGGTTGAGCTTGCATGAAAAAGACTTCTTTAAAAATGGGATCTTGTTATACTTCTAAAAAAAGTAAGATCTGATTATCTTCCAATGAGTCAGTTAAGAAACAACACCTTAAGGGTGTCTTAACAGTCTCTTGGGAGTCCCTTACAAGAGTCTGCATGCAGGGTCTTAATGAGAGTTTAGAAATCTGTCTGCTATTTTGAACTCACTTTATCTGAGAGAACTCTGGGAGCCAGTTGCAAAGCTTATGTATGAAGCAATAGAAAGCTCACTTGAGAAATCACTGTATTCAGAATTACCTAATTTATTGCTAAACAAATGGCTTAGTTGTACTTGTTTATGTTTTCCTAGTTCATAAGCAGTCTGTGGTTCTTTCTCCCAAAGAGTAACTCAAAGATGGAAGCTACAATCTTGCAGTCTTACTTTTGCTCATGTGTTATAGGTCTCCAAGAGAATTATGGGTGATGGTGGCAAGTAATAAACAAAAAGAAACTCATTCTCTATTTTTCAAATTACCACCCAGCCCACCTAGCAAAGAGGCAAACCAATTTCATCTTCCCCAACTCTCACTAACCTGGCGAGTGCAATGCTACTATGAAAAAGTCTCTGTAGAAAGTAACAACACCATGCTTGTTTGCTAGATTAAACTATTTTAGCTCCCACAGAATCTGCTATGTTAAAACTTCATGGTGACAGCAGTAGCTTTCCTTATGGCGACAGAAATATGTCAATGGGAAACAGGCAACCTCACTTTCTGGTAACTTGCAACACAAAGAGATACCCTTTGTTCCAAGAGCACAGACATTAATGAAAGTTCTATTGAAAGACTGGGGAACAGATTACAAAGTACTAAAAAGATGTACCCACGTTACTCTGAATGGTAATACTAAATCCATTTGTTACTACTGTTAGAGAAAATTTTGAAGACAACCCTAATAACAATGTAGGCTACCAAATCAAGGATTCAACAACATGGATATACTTTCATTTTTATCAGCACCAATGTGAAAATATAATTTAGGGATTTTAAAAACAAGCAATACATTGAAACTTCGAAATCTTTCTCACTCACAAATTGCGATTAAACACAAAAGACATTTCTCCCAAGTCCCACTTGAGACAGGGGGCAGGCATCCTGGATCTGGGATTCTCTGGCTCTGTGACAGTTTTCATCAGCTCTTTTTAAGTAATTGAAATAAAAGGCTATAGGATGGACACTTCTCAGGGAGCTATTCTGATCCATTACAGTCTCCCTTGCTGTTTTTTTTTTTTTTCTCTAAAAACAACCTGCCACCTTAGAAATAATAACATTTCTCTTAAATAGGTCACATCAACTTCCCATTGATTCACATTTTTTTTCAAATTGCCAAAATAGCCTTCCTAGTGGTGTTAGATACTCTTTTTTAAAAGTAAATAATAGAAAGAAATAAAATCAAAGCATAAATTGTCAGATTTAAAAAATCATAGTAGCAAAGGTTTTTCTTAGCTATGCTATAGCAAAATGGAACTCAGCAACATGGAATGATTTATCTTTTTTTTTTTTTTAACTTTATCACTGAGATAATGAAAAAAATTGCTGTGATGCCTTATTTCTGGATTTTTGAATTTGGAAGAGGGGCAAGCATTCTTGATTTCAAATATTATACAATCCATCAAATTCTGGCCCAGAGCAAATCTTGTAGCTTAGTATAAAGATAGGCATTTTAAAATGGCAAAACTGACGTAACTCTAAGTATGGTCACAGGACCATGTAGCAATTATTGCCGAATGCAGTGAATAACCATGGAAAGCAGTCCAGAGTGATCATACCACAAAAGCAGCGAGACTCCTTGGGGGTGAATCCCAATCGAAGCAACTGTTAATGTAGTAGGCAGCATTTACCAGCACCATGACACAGCGCTTCATCCGGATAAAGTTTCTGAGCAGCAGCTGTGAGGAAGATAGAAAAAAAGTGTCAGAATTAACCAAGCTTCAACCTAATCTTCTTGCAGCTCAATTTGCTTAAAAATATGAATGGGATAAGTGAGTCAACTTAAAAGGCTCAAGTGATTTAGCTTACATTTAAAAGAAAAGATGCAAAAACCAAGTTTTTGGTTTTTTAAAAATTGTTACACAGAATTCTTAACATTAATCAAATATTCTTCAAATTCTTATTTGGGTGATAAAAAATAAAAAGGTCAAATCATCTTCCAGAAGTAAATTCTCTAATAAAGCACTATTAGATATGAGAAAAAATATATCATTTAAAAATATTAAATGAGTTTTAAGATTTCTGTGTAATCATTAAGAGACTTCACAGTGAAATGCAGTACTTTGAAATTTCTCTTTCAATATCTAATGCAAAAATTTGCAAATTATAACTTCAACATATCTATATGAAATTTTGTACCTTTTTATTTGAATTGTTTTTTTCTTTTTGTTATCATATTTCTCCAGATATCTACTGAATAACCATTCTGATCACTACAAATCTAACCAGTATAAATTGTAAGGTAATTTTCTCACTATGTATGAATTGAAAAATTAAGGAAAGAGATATTCTCTTTAATTGTCTAAAAGAATATCTTCT
Source organism: Antechinus flavipes (assembly GCF_016432865.1). Taxonomy (NCBI): domain Eukaryota; kingdom Metazoa; phylum Chordata; class Mammalia; order Dasyuromorphia; family Dasyuridae; genus Antechinus; species Antechinus flavipes. The sequence continues at coordinate 184,483,886 of NC_067398.1, forward strand.
CCCCCAAACCATTATGTAGGGGAGTGAATCATTTCCTTTCAGTTTGATTTTAATGCTGTCATAAAATAAAATTGTAAGAAGTATGGCTTACTGAATCACTGGCAATATTTGTAATGACAGAACTACATCAATCATTCAGTTTAGCTCTGCAGGTTAATTTTTAAATGCCCTTTTTTGCTAAATTAAAGTATTTTCTAATGTCAATCTGATATTTTTAAGATGAGAAGTAGCTGTGTAAAATTTACTGTGATCACCATTTACAAATGTGTGTATGTGTATGTGTGAATGTGTGTATGTGTCTATGTATGTATGTGTATTAACAGATTTTGAAAAGGAGCTCATATTCTAGACTAAATAAAGTATTTGGAATTGTTTTCATTGCCAGTCCTACTAATGGACACTTTAAGAAATGGTTTTGTTATAATCGTGGAGAAGTGCAGCATGTAGGTTCTAAAATGAAATGACACTGCATTTATAATTAATCCATTACTTATATTATTCAAATCATATCAAAGAGTATGGTAATCTATTATAACTCAAATTGATTGGACTCCTGGAATCCAAAAGGTTTGAAAATGTTGAAAAGTATAGAAACAGTTTTTAAAAAAGAATTATCATTATAACAAAACAAAAAAAATTGATAGAGTAAAATTTTACAGTCAAACTAAAAAGAATTCATGTGGATGCAAACATTTTTTTTTAAATGAGATGTAATTGCACTTTTTTCGTCATCTTAATTTGGAAACAGATCTAATTTAAAATGACAAGCATTTTCTTCATCTGATGAAAAATCACATTTATTGTATTCAGTGGCCTTAGCTAAAGATTTTAATGTATTTGCTTTTAAAGTGATATCACATTTAAAACCTGATTAAAGGGAAGATGACAACCTTATTGCTCATAAAAAGATGGAGTCATCACTCATCAGTTTAAAAAGAAAAAAAAAAACTTTTACTAAATACAATTTACATACACCTGCATTGCACCTGTGAATGGATTGTACATACATATGAACTCAATTTGGGATATGTTCATTTACATATTTCATGGGAACCAAAAATATATTTTATGTGATAATGATCATTTTTTTTTCTTCTACAACATCTGAATATTTATCAGGATCTGTATTACCTTTCTCCCATCCTCACCTCCCACTGGCTTTCCCTTGGATTATTCTGAAGGACCCACAACAGTTTCACATAATCTGATGATCTAAATATATTTTCCCCAAAGTTTATTTGAAATAGTTATGTAAACATTTCTCTGATCAGATCAGTTTTTCCCAGAGGAATTTTTTTATTATTAATAATCTTTTTATTTATTTATTTTGTTTTGTTTTTACCTGTTTAGAGAGTCTGTTTTCCTCTTCAATGTACTTCTGCTCTTTGGGAATTAATGTTCGGATGCTGGCTTTCACCTATATATCAAAATATGTGTCTATGTTATGGATTTCTCTGTACTAATGTTTACTAGTTATACATAGTTCAACTTGCCATAATTCCCCAAGTTTCAAAGTCCTGGCTGCCATGCTCATAAAATATAAATGTCTAAAGTTCCCCATGCATGAGCTTCAATCTCTTACATAAGCAGCAGCTCAGGAGCTCAGCAGCAGGAGCAATAGCAACAACCACAGCAGCAGCAGCCTCTGCTGCAACCCTTGCTCTAGCCCCTGCTGCAGCCTGTGCTGCAGCCCTTGCTCTAGCCCCTGCTGCAGCCTGTGCTGCAGCCCTTGCTCTAGCCCCTGCTGCAGCCTGTGCTGCAGCCCTTGCTCTAGCTCCTGCTGCAGCCTGTGCTGCAGCCCTTGCTCTAGCCCTTGCTGCTGCTGCTGCTGCTGCTGCTGCTGCTGCTGCTGCTGCTCCTGCATAGTAATAGAAAGAGTGGGTGTGCCATGCAGAGGCTGAGAAGTATTCTCCAGTATACATCAAGGTTTAGAGAAAATGAAGAATGACAGAAATTCTCTACAAATCAGGAACAAAAGCTTTCATGAAACTGAACTCTTTAGCAGTACAAAAAAGCCAAAGTTAAGACTTACAGCATTAAAAATCACATCTATTTCAAGATAGATGACCCCCTTTGTTGGCCCTGTCAGCTGCTTGTTTTTCAAGACGTAGGCTTTCTGTTCACCATTTTGAATCTGCGGGAAAAGGACATGACAGCCGTCTGTCTCGAGGTCTCCACTGAATACACTCCCTCAGTGACCTTTGACCCCCAGCTGCTGAAACTGACAGAGAACCCAAAACAACTGTGGCAATTCTGACAAGTACCTGTTCATTACCAGGATCAAGTCTGTCAGGAAAAATTAACTATCATGGGATTCAACATGGCCGTGAACTGAGTATGTTAAAATTTTTAGTGTTCTTATTACAGACCTTGGTTGAGAAATGACAGACACAGGGCTGAGGATTTTTTTTTTCCTTGAGCAAAAGCAATCACAGAACAGGGTGTCAGGTAGATGAGACTTACAGTCAGCAATGGTATTGCAACTTTGCCCAGAAAGTCAGCACTTCGGTCTCGATCTTCATCGTAAACCGTCACTTCAAGTACCGAATGGATATCTTTAATATTGCTATATTGAAAATAAACATATGCACAAAAAAATGCCTTCATTAGTGGTTAACATGGACAAAAAGGGGTTTTGAAAAGTCAGCTGTCCCCCATTGATCTTATATATTGGAAAAGGGAAGACAATGTAAATCAGAATCTCCCATAATGCATCTGAATAGACTGCAATTTGCGAGTCTATTACTGGGGAATTTCGCCATCTTTAAAGATTCAGACCAGAATTATTTCTTAAGTTATCCACTTGATCTATGATCAGAATAAGTTATTTTAAAAATCATCATGAAATGACACAGAAATGGAAAGGAAAGACCATTTCTACACACCCCCCCTTCCTTACCTCCCAATTTTATGTTCCCTTCCTCCCTCCTACACTCAAATTTGGGGCACAAACTTCACTAAATTTGATGTTTTATAAAATGAATATGGTTACACAACTAATAGAATGCTTGTAAGCCTTACAGAATACTTAAATGGCAGAACGATTGCTCTTAATACTAAGAGTATCTTTTTTGGCTAAACATCTTTTTTTTTTTTCCAAATCAGAAACTTGAAATTCAACATAAAACAGGAAATGCTTCCTGCAAAAGCAGGAAGCACAGAATAAAGTCTGTATAGCTATGATACTGTCCTGGGATTTAGAAACTAAGTGCTGTTCCATTATGCTCTGCAGATGACATATGTTGTAAGAGACTGTGTGAGCTCCTCATATTTTTGTTTTTGGAAAAATAAAACCAAATTGTTGACAGCACTTATTCTTTGATCAAACTGCTTACCAAGAAAACATGAATTAAGGGAAAACAAAAATGAATATATTCATTAGAGAAAAATCACAACCACATGTGAGAAGAGGCTTTATCAGAGCACAATCAATTAATGGATCTGATAATAATCAAACCAATTCATACAATTATGCATGCCAGAAACAAACACTCTCCACAGCCATCTTAAAAGTGCTGTTTTCCAGGCTAGTTTTTGGTCTCATAAAAATGTGGAATTCTTTAAAGACAATCATTCAGCTAGCTGAAGCTTTAGCTACAAGCTTTGAGAAGATACCAAAAAAAGAAATTAATGAAGAATTTGGCATGTTTCTTCATCGACAAAGACTAAAACTATGACAAAAACCTCATGAACAGAACAACTTTTGCAGGAGTTTTCTTTTGTTTAGACTTCATTACTCAGGCCCCAATAGAAAAAGGGTAAGATGCTATAGAATATCCAGTGTCCTTGGTAGAGTCTAAAAATTTCAAAGTTTTAAAACGAGGGAAATTAACTCAAAAGATGTTTGAGGACCAATAACAATACTTAATATTCTTATTCTGCAAAAATGAAACACACTAAAAACAGTATCTGCTGGATTCTTGATTGAGTTGCTTGCTGATTTTCGCAATAGAACAAACAGAGCTTTGTCTGCCTTGGTGTCAACACAAATGGAGAGAGTTTCAATAGCAAGGATAAAAGAAAGTAGCGATATAGTGATTCGTTTAAGGAGGGGAAACCCTTCAGTTGATTTTTATTTTTTTTTAAATCATCTACAATCACCAACAACATGTGGTAAAAACCTCTGTCCTATTTCCACAGGAGGAAGGAACAGACTTCATATGGATACTGAAGTTAATTTAGCAAAATGGAAGACTCAATCAAAAAAGACTTTTAGGGAAAATGCCACATATTAAACCATTTTCCCCCTAACTATTCTCAACTATTTAAAGAAGTAGACAAACTTACAAGGTAAAGATTTTGTTCCATTCAGGGTTGAGATTTTTGTAGACTGTGTGGGTCAGTAATCTATCGTTGTTCAATTCTACTACACAGAATGGGTCACTTTTACCTGCAAGGAGAGATTGAGATTTTAGATGAAAAGTATTAGTATAAAACTGATCTCAGCTGACATAGTAAAGATCTATAGCTGTTGTTTCCTTCCCATGAAAAGAGTTTTTAAGGTACAAAATATCAATCTTACTTTTTTGTTGTTGTTGTTGCTGTTCAGATATAATTGGATGAACAGAACAATCATTCTAATTCATTAGAAATTTAGAAACTGTGCAGTAATGGAGAGCAAATTATACAACTAGTCTGTTAATTTAGACTTTTGGAGCGTTTAAAATTTAATCAAATGCAAATATAGAGGGAAAAGGAGATTCTTTGTCCATGGCTAAATATCTATTTATTATTTCTATAATGACCATTTGAAAAGTACTTTGCTCTCATTTATAAAGCTTTTGATTCATTTGATCAATTAGTAATGAAGTGGGAATTCCTAAACAAATTTATTTGGAGAAAAATACAGTATTGGATGCTGATTTTGTATGTGTATACATATATGTGTGTGTGTGTGTGTGTATACACACGTCTATATATAATATGTGTATGTGTATGTATGCATTATGTGTCATATATATTCTGTTATCTCAGGATTTTCTTAACTCTGTTCTCTCATTGTATTTGTTATACTGTATATACGCAGTAAATCAGGCTCAGAAAAGGAGAAGAATTCTTCCACATGAAAAGGAACATCAACAGACAACTCATCTGCATGTTAAAGAGCAGCAAATTTGTCTGTCTATCCAGGGCAAAGGGTTTGAAAGTTCTGGGCTGCCTATAGTGACTCTGCCAGATTGGAATCTAGCTCACTCAGCAATTATATTCTGTGATGTCCTCAATATTTTTGTAATGTAATGTCATGTATTTTAAGAACCCACAAATTCAAAGGCTCCATGGGGCAGCATTAATGATATTAGTACGGCATGTAATTTGTTTGATACCTTATACAAATGACAATGAAATCAATATTTAGACAAAGCTGTGCAGAGGTCATATCTTCTAAACTACAATATTGATTTAGACTACATAAGAGGTTAATGTGCATATTATTAACTTTAATGATAAAGAATAATTGTTTTAAATGCATTGTGAATTGCAGTCACAGTAGTTTACATTTCTGTGAAAGCTTAAATATCATCAAAGCTTTTCAATTAAATTTTAATAGGAATGAATTCATTATTACTGAAAGAAAAGCAATGCATGACAGTGCAAGGCTATATTTACCTTCCATGGGGCAATTCTTCAAAGAAGCTGTATAAACTTATAGCCCACTTTCATTTATTTTCTCATGTTGATATATAGAAAAGGAAAGAAATGTATGTTTGCCAGTTCAGTGGTCTCCATATACTTTAAGAAAAGTGATTTATTAAGGATTATGTTTTGTGTCTTTAAGGCCTACTTTCACATTTCTGCAATCTTTTTATGAGAATAATTTACATGCACACACCAAGGGTCCCTTTGATGAAGAAATGAGAGGAGAATAAGTAGGCTTTTACAAATGATATTCTACAGCAAATAAAATCTTTACAGTCACACAATTGACTGAAAAGTATATACAATAAAAAAGTCCTGCTGTGTTTATTGTTTATTGACTATAAGGAAACATTGGGTTTGGCAAAACAAAACACACTTTAAAAGCTTGTTCTACTAACAAGGTATCTCTCATGTGTATGTCAAAATCATGTAAGTTTTCTTGAAAGTGGTAACTGCAAAAATATATATGTTAAAATAAGGGAGACACAAAACAGCAACAGTGGAAAGAAGGCTTGCTGATCTGAAGTCAAAAGATTTTGCCACTCAGAAGTTAAACACTTACCTAGGCTCACTCAGATTATCATAAGGGACCCTAGGAAGGTCATTAACTTCTGAGATTCAGTTTCCTCATCTGTACAACTAGGAAGTAGAACTGGATGACTTTGAAAGCTTGTTCATGAGCTAAGATTGTGAACCAATAAAAGTAATTATCTTGTCCAAGGAATTTTCCATTATCTTAAAAGATATGGAACACGGAATTCAAAAGAAGGATTTCCTATACATGGTAAGGTCCTCAGGGTAGTGCTGTTTGAAGATGACATTGTGCATGTTGCCTTAAGCCCTGGATGATAGATGCAGAGCATCACAGATGAGATTCATGAACAATCCAAATGGCTTAGCCTTTCTACACAGGAAGAACCAAATAAGTGAATTCCTACACTCCAGTCCAAGATGTGAAATTAGAAAATCTACAGATTGAATCCATAATATGGGTATTTTAGACAGATACTGACAAAGGATGATGAGCCAGGGTCAGAAATGAGGAGATGGAAAAGAATAGATAATGTTGACTTAGCCCTTGAATGACTTCTCTCCATTTACAACCTTCTTCATGGAACAAAGACGCATTTTCTTGGTTTTGCTCTTTAAAAAACAAATCATTATCTTTCTGTTAAGGCCAAATGCCACCAAAGACTGAAAGCACAGCCAGTATTGCAAAGGACAATGGAGAGAGATATATGATGGGCACGAGTAGATTGCAACATATCATGAAATAAAAATTGCTCTGGAGAAATAGCATAAAGGATGTCATCAGAGAAACTAGAAAATTAAGTGGGACGTTCATGCCTCCATATGTGATTGGGAGTCATACAATGGGAGATTTTTTTAACTAAAGGGAATACTACATTCATCAGAAAAAGAATAATATAAAAATGGTTTTCACTATATAATGCTACCTATTTTGATTATTTTCCATGAAATTGAGGTGCTGAGATCATGAAAGCAAAAGTCTAGATGTTTAACTCCAATCTCCTTTTTCAGCCTAGCTGTGCAACATTTTCCCTCATCTGTCCTATATCACAGAAAGGTGGACACTGTACTTATGATTCCCCAAACATCTCTCCAGTTGGTCTATTTTCTTGTCTTTACTCAGATTATTTTTATTTCTGGAGTGCCCTCCTCCCATATTTGGAATTGAAGATCCATCTATCCTTCAAAATCTAGTTCCAATGCCATTCATTCTATTTTCTTGATTCTTACTCAAAATACTTAGCAGGAAGTGATTTCTTCCCTACTATGAACCCATGAAAAACCCATTCACCCATCTGTTAGGCATTTTCCACATTCTGTTTTAGATTATAACTATTTATGCACATGTATTACCTCTCCTCCCAAACAGTAAACTCCTTGAGGGTAGAGATCATCTTATCTATCCTTTTTAGTTCTTCCAAATTTTAGCAGAGTGTTTTACTATTATATAACAGACATTAAACATTTGTTGAATGAGTGAATGACTTTCTCAGGTCAGCTCCATTTCCCAAGGACCAAACACTCAGGAAGTACTTAGGGAGCATTTTATCTGTGTTAAACACAAAAGACATGCTGCTTAAAGGCAGTATATTTTTTCTACTCCTTTCTCCTTTTCTCCTTCCTTCCCTCTTTTCCCTTCTTTCCTTCCTTTCTTCATTCCTCCCTACCTCCCTTCCTTCTTTCCTTCCTTCCTTTCTTCTTTCCCTTCCTTCCTTTCTTCTCTTCCTTTCTTCCCTCTTTCCTCCTTCCCTTCCTTACTTCCTTCCCCCCCTCCCTCGCCCCTCCCTCCCTCCCTTCCTTTTTTTTTCTTCTTTCTTTCTCAAATTAGACTTCACATATCCTAAGAACTTAACAATGGTTAAATTAAATATCCAAAGTCCTTCCTACTCAAGCCCTCTCTAATCTTTTCAGTATCCTTCCACCTTACTTCTCAATATGTTTTTGATCTAATGATACTGATCTCACCATTTGGGAAACTATCTCTCTGCTCTGACATTTACTCTCTTCACCACGAATGGATCGCTCACCTTTTTCTGCTCTACTCTTGATCTCTCTACCTTCCTTTAAATCACAACTAAAATCCCATGTTTTACTGGAAGCCTAGGGTCTGGAAGACTAATCTCCCTGAGCTCAAATCCATATTTACTCACTGTGTGACCTTGGGCAAGTCACTTAACCCCATCTCCTTATCTGTAAAATAAGCTGGAGAAGGAAATAGCGAACTACACCCAGTACCTTTGCCAAGAAAACTCCAAAAGCAGTCACAAGAACTGTTTATGATTGAAAATGACTAAATAATAAGAGCCTGTATTTAGCTTATTTTGTACATATTTGTTTGCAAGTTGTCTTGCCCATTAGATTGTAAGTTTCTTGAGGGCAAGGAGTGCCTTTTGCCTCTTTTTGTATCTCCAGAGTTTTTTAGCACAGTACTTGGTAGATAATAGGTACATTGATTGATAGAGCCATTTGAAATACACAAAAGTGGAAAAACTTAGGTCTTGTTCTCAGGAAGTTTATCACCTAGTTGCAATATATACAAATATGTACCTGACCCAGAACAACTACTCATAACAGTGTAAGTCTTGCACTTCAAAGCTAAATGTAGACCTAGTCGGGAGAAAGGTATGGAACTGAGCAGGTGTTTGCTACTGACTTTCATTTCCTCCCCTGTATTTGTTTTATTTCCACTCAAAATTGGTGTTTAGCCATTTACCACCTAACTCTAGAAGCTTAAGAAGAAAATAATAATGAATACAGATGCAAAAATAAATATACATGGATTCCTAAATGTAAAAGATTAATGTTTTAATTTATGTATGTGCAGTGGAGAGACATAGAACTTGTCTTTTGAGGAAATGGGTTCAAATCTTGATTTTGCTACTTGTTTCCTGTGTTTTCCCACAGTTCCCTTTTATTGTCCTACCTCAGTTTCCCTAATTGTTCTGCCTCAGGTTCCCTAATGGTCCTTCCTCAGTTTCCCTAAATTGTTCTGCCTCAGTTCCTTGAATTGTCCTGCCTCAATCCCCCAGTTGCAACCCTCTTTCCTAATCATTAGGAATGAGAGATAATTAGGGCTGTGGAGATCTGAAATTCCAAAAGATAAAACTCCAGACGTCCTATCTCAGATACCTAATTGGCATTGTCTATCTCACTAGACTTCCTGGCTCTAGTTTGACTATCTCCTTTACTCCCAATTTGTAAGAATTTATGGTTCTACCCCCTAACCTGTCAGAACAGGATTGATGGTCCCTTCTTGGAGATTCCTCATTCACCACAGTTTGGACTCTACCCCCCTCCACCACCCCTCCTCCTTTGTCTAACAGAGCTTAGAGTCATATATATGTCATTGAGAACTCACTTTCCCTGCTGGATGCTTTGAGATATCAGCCCTGGGGGCAACAGTACAATCCTTCCCTCTCAAATAAAATATTAAAAACTCTCTAATCTCTATTTTGCCTCAGTTTCTCTGGCATTACACCTGTAAGACTTTTGTAAGCATTCTTTGTTTACTCACCTATAAAATAAAGGAATTGGACTAGATGTCTTCTGGAGTCCCTTGTAGTACCAAATCTGTGATTCTTTGAACTTGGTTTTATTTGTAACAGTAGTTTTTGGTTTCTTAAACTGAGCTCTTTGTTGCTAATTGGAACTTCCCAAAATTTACTTCTCTCATAATTCTCTGATTAGATCATAACACAAGAATTTCTAAGTTTTTTTTTGTATTTTGCTGTCAGCTAAAATATTTTTATTATAAGAATTATCTCTCAGAATACCAAACATGTTTCTATTTGTTGATGCTTTACAGTACTTAACCCCCCAAAATTCAATAAAGTCATCCACCCCTACATAGATCATATAGAAAATAGATTGTACTTTTGTTTTGATGGGGGTAAGGGTTATTTAGTTAATAAGAGCTCAGCAATAGTCATGGAACATTAACAAATCACTTAACAAATCACTCCTTTCAATAGTTATGAAAATATTACACTGTTAAAAAAAAAAAAAAACACTCCCATGCAGCAGTTTAAGCACCATCTACAACTACTTCCTATCCATTTTTCTTAGTCAATGACACTAGAATTCAGCATTTCTGATGCATAAGAGGAATCCCAAAGAGAGTGCTTGTCATGTCATAAGCAGCCAATAGAAAACATTTTCTTTGCTACTAGTAAGCACCATAATTCTTGAAAGCTCAAAATGTATTATATATAGTGGGAAATTAAAAGTTCCTTTTTTCTCCAAATATTTAGATTGAAAAGAAAAATGTAATAGAAATAGTGCTTAATGTATACTGATTTTTCACAATGTAAAATCTCTAATTTTCACTTGAATTGGTAATATGGAACAATACAAAAAGTACTAGGCTTGAAACCAAAAGGCTTGGTTTTTAATCTTAACTGTAATATGAACTAGTTTTGTGACACCCTCTCTCAGTCTCCATTTCTTCAATCTGTAAAATTGGGATAATAATGCTTGCACTACTATTTCACAGAGTTCTTGTGAAGAAAGCCTTTTGTAAACTACAAAGTGTTGTGAAACTGGGCTATTTTATTTTTACTGTTTATAGCAATAATGTAACTCAAATAGAAACTGCAGCTTCTAAGTGGTATATAAGGATCCCTGTAGATCACATATTGACTTAGAAAAGCACATATTAACTTTAACTCCTTTTTGTTGTATTTCCATTTATATTGTTAAATATTTCCAAATTGCATTTTAATCTAGTCTGGTTGCACCCAGGAACGTTGCAAACCACAACAAGTCACATGTTTGGATCTCTTGTTTAGAGCATCCTTAAAGATAGGCAGTGTGGAATAGTGGATAAAAAATGATTATAAACCCAGAAGGACCTGAGTTCAGGTCTCACCTCTGGCAGTATTGACAGTGTGACTTAGAGAAAATAATTTAACATCATAATGCTCTATGCAATTCAAAAGCAAGCAAGTCAATAAACATTCATGAAACTCCCACAACACATGATTCAGGGGTTGAAATGTAGGAAAATAGCCTCTCCCTTCAAGGAGCTCACCATCTAATGGGGGAAATAATAAACAAAACATTATATATAGGATAAATAGAAAATAATTGCTAGGAAAAGTGAAAAGTCTTTATGATTATAAATTGTTGGGAAGATATCAATCTGCATTTGTATAGAGAATTTCCTTCCTCAGTAATACTCTATACTGATGAAATCACAGTCCTAGTGCCTTTTCCTGAAAAACTCAATTCTGAACAGTGACATAAATCACTTAATCCTTAAACTTTAGGCACTTATTATTCTTGTACAGTTACATTAATCCTTAGCTTTAGGCAGTATTCTCACCAGTGTCTTTAGCTGTGACTATGTAGGACCACTGAACCAAATACCTCACATGAAAGACTTTTGGTGAATGAATTTACATAACAGCAAAATGTTTTCATGTGCAAATGAATTTTTTTGAGGGGAGGTATACACATTCATTGAAAATGACCCTGGATTATATTGAAGTCTTGGGGATGGCCTGTGGTTCATTGGAATTTTGTATTTAGAAGCTGTATTTCATTTGATATTAATACATTTTATATGTATTGCATTTGCATTGTCATACCTCTTAGTCAGCTTCAGTCATTAGCCAATCAAGTTGCAAGGCCCAGAATATAGATAAAAGTTTTTTGGTTTTTTTTTTAAAGGCAAAAGAAACAGGAAAGTCCGAATTCCACCTGATTCAAAGCTAGTAGTAGTCTCCAAAGTTTTAAATTGTATATTTCAATTGGTTTAAACTTTTTGAGCATGCACCTCACCCCAATTTGTGTATTTTAGAGTAAATGATAAAATTTACTAGTATACTAATCATAATACACACAATAAAACTCATTGGAGTTTGTTAAACAGAGAGTGAAATGATCAAACCTGCACTTTAGGAAATATCACTTTGACATCTGTGTGGAGAATAGATTGGAGACCGAAGAGAATAAAAGGGAGACTAATTAGGAAGCTATTTATTACAATAGACCAAGAGAGAAGTGATGAAAACCTAAACTAGAGTAGTAGTTGTCTCTTAGAAACATGTCGAGAAGTTGGCAATGGCAATTTATGGTAACTTATTGAACAGAGAAGTGAAATAAAGTGAAGACTGGAGTATGATATTGAGATTGCAAACAAGGGTGATTAGAAGAATAGCAGTACTCGTAATAGTAATAGGGCAGTTTAGAAAAGAGGTTTGGGGGAAGGGCCATGTAAAAGGACCAAAGAAGTAGATCACAATTCATCTGTGCTTTTTCATTCTGTGTAACTCACTCTGGCCCATCCATAAAGAAAAAGTCCATGTGGAGGTATAGAAGTAGCAAGATTTTTACTCACTATCACTGTCCTAACACACAAAGCCTACCCTTTAAGTGGTTCTTGCCACAAGCCACTAGGTAATTTTGGGATGGGGATAAGGATTTTCCCATTGACACCTACAAAGCTGTTGTCTCTGTCTGGCCAGAAGTTAGACTTTAATTCTCTTTAAGGGCCAGCAAGACTCAGGTTGGGAAGGTAGGAGTTTGCGTAGCAGAGGAAAGGGATAAGTCAGGGTATTTTGGGGGTGCTGAGAGAGAGGAAAGGTTGGTTAATGTTGTGGAAAAGTTCCGAGACTATCATTAGAAGGGTAATGGCTGATCACCTGCCCCTTGAGATCATGCCTTGCTTTCTCTTTAGATTCTACTGAACTGGGGACCTTGAATCTTATTCAAAGTTTTTTTAAAAGGTTTCCAGATTTGTATTATGTCAAACTCATATATTTGCTAAATAGAAAATATGAGCCACTACTTCACAATGGAAGGGTATGCTCAATTAGCTGGGATGCTTTCTTGTATAGTAACACATATTACTCCTATAGTTTTTTTTTTTTTTTTCCTGACTGCAGCATATTTTTATGTGACATCCAGAAAAGTGCTTCATTGAAACATTTAGATATTTACATACATGGCCCTAAGTCTTTAACTAAGCTAATTATGTATCTAGAATCCCAAGGAAACGCTTGGAGTTCTTTAAAAACTTTATTTTTTGGAAATGCATTTTACTGTAGTACTACTAGCACCTATGATTTCCTGCATGTGGGATAAGGCTTGTTGATGTCTTCATGAATTGCTTGCTGTAGTTGAAAGAATCCATCATTTTGTGGCTAATTTTCTAGCTTTTCTAAATTTATATAGGCTGGTCTTTATGAGACAGAAAATTAGCCCATAGTGAGGTATAGACTCTGAGAAGAGGACTTGCTAGGGCCTGAATTCTCCTGGTAAAGTCTTTTGGAATCAAGGGTAGAAACTTGAAAAATTAATTCTTTAAATTGTCTTTGTAGTTGGCAGAGAGTTTGGACAGCAAGCTATTAAAACATATCATTCAAGGCTAATAGGAACATATATCATTATATTAAAGCTATCAAAGGCAAACCATAGTATACTGTCTAGAAGGAACACAGCAGTACTCTTTATAAAGGGAAAATAAAAGCAAATGCAGGAAAATCTTGCCTCAAGTTATCCTAAGAAATGTAATCTCACTGAGGCATTAGAGGTGATAAAATGCTGAGCTTGAAGTCAGGAAGACCTGAGTTGAAAATGGCCTCAGACAAACTTCTGCTTGCCTTGGTTTCCTATAAAATGGGGATAATAATAGCACCCACCCCCATAAGGTTGTTTATAAGGATCAAGTAAATAAGATATTATAAAATGTTCAGTGTGCACACATGTATATCGATATACATACATATGCTTATTCTTTACCCTCCCTTGCAATAAAATGTAACCAAACCCAACATAATGTTGTTCAACCAATTACCTAATTGTAAAATTAAATACTGTTCCTATGAAAGCAACTACAGCCCCCACTTCCTAAATTATTTCCTCTAATATGTTTTCATAGAAACAATGAACTATAATGTGTTAAGTTTCTTCAAATCACTTTAAATTTTAAACCTGTGTTTTTTGAAATTTATTTAATACTTTTAAATTTTGTTTCAAAAACAATTACGCCTTTTGTAGTTTAATAGACACTGAGCAATACTCAAGACATACTGTGGTAGATCGTGGATTATTAGTATATTTCTGCTGCAGCTATTAGTGTTGAAAGATTTGAATGTATCATGCCATTATTCCCTGGAAAGCTGAACCAATTCATAAAGATTAACCAAATCAGCTCTTTCTTTTCCCCAAAGGTCACTAAGCATTTGGAAAGGTGTTCAGCCTAGAAAGGTCCTGTAGTCTGTCAAGAAAGAAATAAAAGGTGGGCAGCATTGGGGAGCAAAGGAGGAAAAGTGTCCTCTTACTTAACTATAATAATTTAATTTGAATATCTATCCTACATATTCATTTCCTGTTTTCAAACTTCCCCTTTCGTTTAGTGTTACTCTCCAATAATATTTAGAAAGTATACTGTCACAGCATGCTGCTCAGGCAATAAACATGTAAATGCAATTGTGACAATTAAAAAAAAAAAAACAAATATATGGTCTAAGCTCTCCCCTTAACTCTATTATGAAACAGTTTAACATTGTGGCCTTATTTTGAAGGATTGCTTACCCACAATTAGTGGACAGTGCATCTAGTTTGCTAAATGGTGCTTTAAAAGACTGGATTGTCAGTCCCTAAATTTCAGTTGCCTTGATTAGCTGCCATTTAAACAAACAAAAACAATTGCAGAGACACTAGAGATGGTCCTAACTATCAATTATCTCTCTAATTATTCCTTCTTTTATTCTTTTAATGCTCTAGTCACTTTGTGATATGCTACTCTGCCCATTTAAAATATCTGAGGAATTGTATTTCCTGCAGCAGTATTAGAAAGAAGGACATTTGTATCCTGGCCTTCCATGGACCAAAACTCCAGAGAGCTCGTTTTCAGCCCTTGGCTCTCTGTTCTTATTTGCAGTGACTGTCCTACGCGACTGCTAGAAATGTGTATATGGCATGACGGCCACACAGAGAAAGATGACAAGTTTATTACAGAATACATAAAGTGCCAAAATAAAGGAGAAAACTAAGACTCCCTAATCTTTTCATCAGTGAACTCATCTAAACCCTTATTAGCATAGCAGCTGAGCTCAGTCTACCAGTCATTTGGCCCCTCTCAAAACAGGCTCAGAAGAAAAAGGAATTGTGATGGGTTGGAAAGAACACAGAATTGGGAGTCAGTAGCACTCAGGTACAAGTTTTGGCTCTGGCATTTAGTGGCTGCATCAAACTATATACATACATACATATATATATATATATATATATATATATATATATATATATATATATATATATATATGTATATATATATATATATATATATATGTAAACTCTCAGACAATTAGCGAGCATTTATTGAGCTCTCACAGCTATGTGCTAAAAGTTAACAATACCAAGGAGAAAAAAAAGAAATGGCCCTTCCTTCAAGGATGGGATTCCAAGCTTATGGGAGAGACTGTAGACATGCATACATATAGAAATACACATGCATGTTTGTGTATATGAAATATATTTATTTTGTACATATATCTAAATAAAAATAAACATACAAAAGAATGCTAGATTATAGTAGTCCATCCACCACCACAGTCAATATAGATGAACATATCAAGAGATAAGCAAGTTGAAGATATTTCTTTACAATTAAACTAGCGTTTAAATTTATTAATTCCTTAGTTAAGCACATATGTGTATAAATGCATATATGTGCATATATATATATAAGCATACAAATGTATATTAGAATGATATATATTATATAAATTAGAATGATAAATGATGGTATTCTATCTACTATCTCACATTAGAAAAGAGCATATCTAGGAACAAACAAATTATAGATGTTTATTATTTCATTGTTAGAATGAAATATACATATAATATAAATTAGAATGATATATGATGGAATTCCATCTACTAACCCATACTAGGATCAAGTAGATCAAGGAATAAGCAAATTATAGAGGTTTCTTTACAAATAAACTAAAATGTTTGACTCAATTAACTACCTAGTTAATTATATATTTATATATGCATGTGCATGTATATCTATTCACATATATAAGTATATATAAGCATATTTATAAGTATATATACATATACTAGGATGACATATAAATTAGACTGGTAAATAATGGCATTCTATCTACCACCACACACTAGGAATGAAAATATCTAGGAACAAACTTTTGAAATAAACTAAGATGTTTAGCTCAATTAACTATCTAGTTGAGCATATGTGTGTATATATATATGTGTGTGTGTGTGTGTATATACACACACACACACACATATATGGTATATTTGATTAAAAGATAAATGATGGTATTCCATCTGCCACCACAGACTAGAAATAGGTGTATCTAGGAATAAGGAAATTACAGATGTTTCTTTACAAATAAACTACAATAACTACTTAGTTAAGTATTCATATGTAAATATGTAGATATATATAGAGATATACATTATATAGTTAATCTTTCTATTATACATAGTAATTGTTAGTATGTACTAAAAATCCTCATTCTATATGGTGGTTCACAATTTCTTATAGGTTGTGTTCCTGAGATCAGTGATTGTTGAATTCATAATATAAAAGAAAAACATGATTGACGTCCAAGAAATAAGGTACATGAATTCCTTTTTATAGATCAGAAGTTCTTGATTTAGAGCCTGTGAATTTATTTATTTTAGTATCATAATAACTATTTATTTTTTAATAATAGCTTTTTATTTTCAAAATATATTCAAAGATAATTTACAAGATTCATTCCTGCAAAACCCTGCATTCCAAAATTTTTCTTCCTCCCCTACTCCTACCTCTTCCCTAGACAGAAAGCAAACCCATATGCTAAACGTGCAATTCTTCTATACATATTTCATGATAACTATTTCAATATAATTAATTGGTTTCCTTTGTAATCCACTGTGTTTTATTTTGAACATCGAAAAACTCTACTCTGAGAAGGGGTTCAGAGGCTTCACAGAACTGCCACAACAATCAATGATACATGCAAAGAAAATTAAAATTGATATAGGAACATAGTTTTGAAAGATTCATTATTTTAATATATATAATTATAAGATCATAGATTTAGAGCTCACAAGGTCTTTGGAGGTCAACCTGTCATTTATAGTTATCTCCCTTATTATAAGTTCTTTGAAAACAGTGACTGTTTTTTGTCTCCTTTTGTGCCTCCAGCAATTAGCACAATGCCCACTATATAATAAGTAATTGATAAATGCTTGTTGACTGGTTTGGAATTCACTGCCTTTTCAGGTAATTTATTTAATTTGGGGGCACATGAGAAATTTACTTTATATAGAACCATAATCTGGCTCTATAAAATTTCTACCTATAGAGCTTACATTTTCCTGCTATGGACAAGTGGGGAAAAGTCAAACTTCTTCAACAAGTAAATGGTGTGGTGATAGTGCTGACCTCAGAGTCGAGAAGACCTGAAGTCAAATCCCACCTCAGATATCTACTAGCTGTATGACTTAGGTCATTTACTCTAAGTCTTAAAATTCCTCATTTATCAAATGAGGATAATGGAATCTACCTTCGAGGATTGATGTGAGGATTAAGTGAGATAACATGTGAAGAGTGCTTTGTATACTTTAAAGTGCTATATCAGTGTTAGTTATAATTCTTATTTTATATGATAGCTCTTAAAGTATTTGAAATTTGTAATCAAATATGTCACTTTCCCATCCATTGTCTTCTCTTAATCAGGCTAACTAGCCCCAATTCCTTTAACTTATTGTTCCTCATAGAAAATCAGTATGAATCCCTATCAACATATTGGCATTCTTCTTTGGACAAACCCTACCCTGTCAATATGCTTTTTTAAAATATGGTGCTCTTTAGAATTGGACCCGATATTCTATACAGGGTCTGTCTGACCATATTAATGCAACCTAAGTCCTCTTGGCTGCAGCATAAAATAGCTTATTTTTAACTGACCTTGAAGTCTGCTAACCAATTCTCTCTTCCAGAGGTCCTTTTATTTTGAGTAAGTTATTACTTCATCTCATACTTAAATTAAATCTAATCCATAATAGCCTTTCTTTTTATCCCTAATACATGTAATGTTACTAATTTCTGCCAATTTTCCATGTAATCCTGGTGATGGATTGAGATTGATAGGTTTCTTTATCTTCCAGTGAAAGATTATAAAATCAATATTCGTTATAGATAATCTAAGGAGGTTATTGAGAGGGATGGAAATCTTTATCAGACCAGAAGTTGCTAGTTGTAATTAGCATGTGTTATATCCATAAGGTATATTCCTTAATTTGTCCTTAGGTAGATAATTTTATATACAAGAGCCCTCCTTTCTGGTAGTTTTAAATAAGGCACTAAGGACTGAGTGTCATGACTGATAACATTGTATCCCTAAAGGACACTTTTTGAAGACAGGGTAGCTATACTTATTCTTGAAACTGTGGGAAACTTTGTACTGTTGCTGCTTACTCTGTACCTGTTTTGTGGGCAAATAGATGATCTCAGTTTGTGCAAATCCTTGGTCTGGGCATTAAAGTCACTGAAAGACGCTGAGTGATATTTTTGCCTGCACAGTAAAAGAGTTAATCCTGATCCATTGGAGGTGGGCTTTGTCCAGGGTCATTCTAATGCTGACAAGTCACAGTTTTCTACATGTGATATGCTATAAAAGGTGGTGGTGGGGGGAAAGTGACCGCTCTTTTGTTGCCTTGTCTCTGAAAACAGAGGGGACATTCAATAGCATGGAAAGCAATTCAGGCCCATGGGGGCCTTTTATTGGGCCTACCTTCCACAAAATTAAGCTCTTTGGTTTAATTTCCTCAGTTGCCACAGTTTGAAATGACTATACTTTAATCTCTTTTCATTATAATCAAGGTTGCCATCTGTCCTTTCTCCTATCTGGAATTTCTAATCACAACATATAACAATGTTTTGGTTGAAAGAATTCCATTGGGTACATCAGAACAAAAAGCAACGTATGTCAGAGACATCTTCCAGCCAGTGTATTATCACTAGAGATTGGGATTTAACCTTTGTCCTATTCACTGGTTGACCTAAACATATTTTAAACATCTGATTGGTAGAATTAAATTAACTAGCACTCTTCTCACAAGATCTGATTCTAGGGCATAACAATAACAAGGCCTTTTTCACTGTTTACCACATGGCACTAACAGTGAAATCTTAGAATAATATTTCCAAATTGTTTTCAATGAGACATAAGTTAGGGTTTCATAAGAAAATTTTAATGATAATGCTATTTCCCTTGGAAAAATTAAATCTAAGATTATCAACAATACTCTAGTGAGGAAAGCATTTTTTCTTTATAAAAATAGACTTTTAAGTATTTCACCATGAAACTTATTTTTCCCCCTATATAAACTCCTGTAAGAATTTTCCATTATTCCCTGTGGTACACTCAAAATTTGTAAAATTTTGTAAAAATGTGTAAAAAAAAGTGAATTTGTAATCAGAAACTATGGATTCTACATCAGACTCAACTACCTGTGTGACATTGGGCAAATACTTCTAGCTTGCTTGATTTCTCTCATCTATAAGATGAAAGAGTTGTTCTAGATGACCATGAAGATCTCTTCCAGTTCTAAACTATGATTACTCATTTACTGCAAGTTTGTTCCTTATATTTATACTTCATGGCCCAGAATTCATGGATTCTATGAATACCATTTTAGGTTCATTTTAAAAAATGAAATTACTTAGGGAAATGCTGCCCTAGAAAGACACAAAATTCCATTACAGAAATGGAACTTAAGTAGAAGAATCAGCTTGAACACCTGGCTTTAAAATGGAAGAAAGAACATGATAAAAAAAATTTCAGGTTTAGATAGTATTGGTCACTGTCTTGAATGCTGGTATTCTAAGGTCTAAGGTAAGTCTAAAATTTATGGTAAAAAGAAAGAAGAATATAAAATGAAGAAAAAAATTGGCCAACTAGGAAGAAGTATCAGCATTGAAAAAGAAAGAAACAAATAGGAAAATACAGAATGTTCTAACACCAGGAGAGAGAGAAGATGAGGATTAAGGATATTTAATAGCTCAGATGAGGTAGAGAAAAAGTACCTGAAAATTTCATTTTTAGTGATTATGTAATAAAATTTTCCAATGTGATATCAGAAAAAGAGTTGTAGTTCATATTAATTAAAGCAAGTGGTAAATTATTTCTTAAGTTCAATCTTTTGATATATTTAAAAAATAAAAGACCACTGATGAATATAGTAGAATTTAAGTTGGATATTTATTTGATTGCACTAATGAGTGAAACATGTAATTTCAAACGATCCCATTTTGATAAATTAATTAGTAGAGAAATTTGTCTATCATGGAGTAAAAACTCTCTTTGTTCTTGAAATGGGAAAAATAATTTTGCTAAGTATAATTCTTAAGTATTTTTTAAGTATATTTGCATTTCTACTCTTGTTATCCCACTTCTAAGAAGTCATTTATCAGACTCCAGTTTCACATCAATCAAAAGACATTTACTAAGCATCTACTGTGTGCTAAGTACTAGGCTAAGCACATATCAGACTAAACACATTTTAATATCATTGCAAATGATTCCAAATTTATAGCTGACTTAAGTAATTGTTAGCATCAGAAGAAAATGACCTAAGTCAAATTTCCATTTAGCTTCAAACTATGAGCTTTTATCATTTAAAAATATTTTTGGAAGCATTTAGTAAAATTCCAGGAATACCTTACTCAATGCCATAGATAAGAATTAACTATTTGCCAGACCATGAAAATAATTGTAACTCATAGAGCCAACACTTATTGCAGAGGATTGGAATATAAGGAATTTCTGCAAATACAGCAGTAAAATCTTTCAAATTTTATTTGAAAGTCAACTTCTACTTTAATACTTAATTACTTTAGTGCAAAGATGAATATAGGAAACCAGGAGGACTATATATGGAAAACATTGTACAGGAGTAAGAATAAGAGAGATGAAAAGTCTATAGCCTATACCAAAACCTCTTGTTTGTATAGCACGAGTACTACTTTCTCCAAGAGAGTTGAGACTTGGCATCGACAGCATAACATCATTTATAAAAAAGAAACTAATGTCATTTTATAAGAGAAAAAATTTTGGGTTACTGACTTGGGAACGATTTCTGAAGTATTTGTTTGAATATAGTCAGATCACCAAATTATTAGAACAAAGATAAAAATTAACACCAAAGAAGAAGAAAGAGGGAGATTTGTGAAGACTTGTACAATTGAGGGACCATCTACCTCTCTTATTTAAATAAACTATATGATACCAAAAAATGGGACAGTTGCCTTTACAAATTATTTTCATTTTCTAAAGAAGTTTGACCAGTGTATATTAGTCACCAAAAAGCCTAAAAACCATATATATATATATATATATATATATATATATATATATTCAACTTACTTGCTAGACAGAAATATGGCAATAAAGGACAACATCAATTTATAATTGTAAAATCTTACAGTGGTGAATGGTGGAAGATCATAAACAACACTCTCTCATAAAAGAATAAAACACAATGGAGATAAAAGCAATTTTCCAGAAAGCTTCATGAAAGAGCTAACTAAATAAAATCCTCCTGAGGGCATGTGAGCATAAAATTGAAAGAAAACAAAGAAATCCCAAATAGCAAAGATTATTCAAGATTTTTATAGAAAATCTACACCATGGGGGTGAATGAAGTATCCACATTTAGGTTATAAGATCATCCTCGATGTGCTTCATCAGGAAGCAAAAATAACAATAAAGTAAACAAAGAACATTTGCATTAGATGATGTATTGCACAGAGGAGATTAATTTAGGTAGCAGCACATTTTGGGGGATGTCATGAAAGAGGGGGGGATAATTTTATTTGTTAAGAAAATTCATATGTTTCCTCAAAAAAATAAGTAAAAGAAATGTTAACAGTTCTTTAATGCCATATCTACAAAAGGCTCATAAGAATTTTTATACATACATAAATAGCACCTTTGATGAAGAAGTAGGAAGAGAAGAGGTAAACTTTTGCAAATGATATTGTATAACACCTTTACAATTACTCATTTGACTGAAGAGAATAGATGACATGCAACCCTGATGTGCTTATGCTTAAGCTACAAAAAGGCAATAATTTGGTTAAAAAAAAAATCTTGCCTCAAATTTTTCTGGATCAAAGTGTTTCCCAAGCACATGTCCAAATCATAGAAGATTCTTTGAAAAAAAAATAGCACATAAATAACTCTGTTGGATTAACTTTGAGTGATTAATTTCAAGTCTGGCATAAAATTACGAGATATATTCACAAAAGTTGTTCCCCAAAATCATGAAGAGTGATGAGTACATGGTCCTTAAGGAAGAGGGGTTCCCTAAAGTTGACTGGGTTTGCACATGCTCCTGTTTTCAGATAATTTGGTGTATAACAAATTATGTCTCAGAACATTATAGACCTTTCTAAAGGTCCATATTTATTTGAAAGAATTCAGTCTAACTATCCACACTGGAAAAACAAAGTGGATAAAGAATGCCTATTCTATACAGTTAGATGACAACACATAATGTTGTACCATTAGGACAAATATTTGGGATGGACAAAATAAATGGAAAACAAGCTAAGCTCAAAACAGAACAGATGGAGGAGAATGGACTGATTAGTTTAGAGACTACCATGTAATGTATTTAATCCCAATTTTTAAAAAACATTTTCCCAATAATGCTATATGATTACAAATCATGGAATACCACAGTCTCCAAAAACTTAAAGGTAAGTGTTATCCAAATGTCAATGGAAAGGTACATGATGGGCATTCATGGACTGCAATAGAATGTCATTAATGAATTATGTAAATGATGTCATCAGAGAGAACATCAGAGATAAAGATTATAAGAAGGTAGACTAGTCCTGTGCTGAAAGTGAGTGAGAACTAATGGATAGCCTTTGTACTCAACTGGCATCCTTGTAGTGTAAGGCAGAAAGAGAGACTACAAGCACATTAGGTAGACTCCCTATGAAGGACTTATGAGTGACATGTGAAAGAATCACATAGAATGAAAGGGCATGAATAGCTTGAAATTTGCATCAGTGGAATTTGTACTAAACACATTGATAAGTGTGCAGTTCCACTGATGTATCAAAGAAGAAATGCCCTTTCTCCTCAAATAATTGAACATGCCATCATCCTTTTCCTAATGAGTAGATTAATCCAAATTACTATATTAACCTCTTTTGTTACTCTACAAGTCTGACTTCCATTGATCTTTTCTAAGCAATCTTTTCTGACCATGAGGATGCCTTATAAATCATATAAGACCTCAACAATTCCTTAGGAAGCACAAATCTAGACCCAAGTCTTTCCACTATTCTAAACTACCTCTCTGTATTTTCTCAAATATTTGTTATCATCTATTTGATTCAGAAGAACAGAGATGTTCATGTCAGTAACAAAAAGTGGTTTTAGTGGATTTTTTAGTGTCAATAAGAAAAAGAGGCTTTTTTTTCTTTTGTAGCATAATGTAATGTCTATAGCTACCTGTTACAATGAGGAAAACACTAGCTTATTTACTTTCCTTATGATACTTTGAAAAATGCAACTGTTAAGTTCTTCAGAACCACATTTAGTAGTATTATTCTATAAATCTAAATAGATGAATAATATATTAAGAGAACAACAAATCAGATAGCTTGCTATCAAAATGGGGTAAACTTTCAACTACTATGCCTATTATTCAAAGTAGCGAGAGCAAGATTGATTCAGTACTGCTTTAGAAAACAAATAATTGTTAGGTTTCTTTTTTTCAGAACATTAATATATATTGTTTACTAGAACTAGGAATATTGTTTAAGGTGTTATAATTTAAAGATGTTATTAACATAATAGCATTTCAAATGTGAAAAAAATATTGTGTTCAATCCATTTCTTTTATTTTTTCCATGATTGACTCCTTAGATAATCTAGAAATTTGTACCACTGAAGTTCTGCTACATTTGATATACTTTCTGTTCAGCTACATAGTTAAAAGCAAGATTTATTTTTCTCATTGTTTTTTTTTTTTCACATCAGTGAAATAAATGAAAACTACAAATCTATGACCACAGAGGATAAGACTATTTTTAGTAGATATTATCAATGAAACTCAATGTAATTGCAATTTTGTGTCACACACTTTTAGATTTGAAATGGCTGCAATTATACACCAGGAGCAATCTCAAATCATTTTTTCATCAAATGATGTGAACTGAACTTTGTAGGGCACTCTAAGAAACATTTACATATGCCAGACTTAGACTGGAGTAACTCACTGCACAGGACACAAAAGTTAATGGATTTTTTTTGAGATTGTATCTTGTCTATGTGCAGTATATGTACTTGGTATTTCTCAAATCATATATAATACTCTCAAAGAGTAGCACTCGCCCTTTTCTCTACAGCTGCATTTTCGATTCATTTTCTGAAGAATCCTGTGATGTACAGGATGAAGATACCAAGAATAATAAATCCAAATTGTGTAAATCTCTATACAAAATATACCTTTATGACAATTTCAAGCTGGAAATCACAGAAAGCCAATAAAATGTAGACAGCCCACTGATAATGAGGTCAGAAATACAAATAAATTTACTTTTAATGAAGACCGGAGGCACAGTAATCAAAGTGTTAAAAATTCATTTCATGCATATCTCATTTGCTTCTTAGCTGATATTTATCACGTAATTCTGTGAGAAAGTAGAGGCCTAAGATGCTCCAGATAAATGGCTCAATTAATTGTACAGAGGTAGACCTCTTTGAGCTGAACCAGAGCTGTGAGCTCTTTATTAAAAGCACTATTCTGTAGCCCATAACCTTGTTCCTTGACTCCTCTCTACTTTCCAATTTAAACAAGTCCCCATGCGGCCTGCTCTAAAGGGCTTTGTCTCCCTGTCATTGTTAAGAGAGCCGAGGCATCCTGGAAGTGTGAAATCAGACCTCATGAGCTGAACGGTTCCCCAGGGAACGCTGGACTGCGCAGAAGGTCAAAGTCATGGGCTGGACCATCTAAAAGTGTCTGATCGCCGGTCTGTGACACAGCAAGTGGGGGGGGGGGGAAGGAGGACAGAGGAGGACTGAAATTGAACACATCTTAATTAAAGCTCACAGACAGCAAAACAAAATGTTTTCTAGGCAGCCTGTCAAATGGGGCTTAAATTTAGCTCTACTAATGAATCTGAGCTGCTAACTGTTATTTCTTAAGATAATAAGACTCACACAGAAGCTGATAAAAAACTGTAGCATGTCTTTTTTGGCTGTTTTGTTACTTAAATATTTTCTAACAATGAAGACAGTTTCCCTAAAGAAAGGCTTGGGAAAAATCTATGCTAATAAAGGGGTAGTAAACATCCCTCTTATTAACTAGTAGGTTTTCAGACTTTAAGGGCTGGGGGATTACAAGTCTTTATACATAGTCTTGTTTTAGAAAAATGTACTTTATTTAATAAGACCATTCCAATGACAGTATTCATTATAAAAGGGTCTCTCTCTCGCTCTCATTTTGTGAAAGAAACAGCGCATTAGTTTGAAAGATCAATTCACCTTCAGAGAAGGAGTTTTATATTAGTATATCTTTTAGTGTCTGAAAGATAGGCCATCATTTGAAAGGGTTTCATTCTATTCTCCCATATCTCAGTTTCTAAAATTGTGTGGCTGGCTTCCCTGGGGAAAAGATGACCTCTTCTATGAGAGACTCAAACAAACCCAGGGGAAAATGATGGGGAGGAGCTGAAGAAAAGAATTCTTTCTCTTTCTTCACTTAGCTCTTGAAAGAATCAATAACCCAGGACTAAATATTCTGCAAAGAAAGTTCATCTCAATACTGATGAGTATAAATCTATCTGTTGAAAGACGATTTTCAATCCTCCTATAGAGAAAGGAACCATTAGAAGTTACGATGATAAGTTCTAAGGAGACTTATTTTCCATCTGCTCAAGAAATTCCCTTCCATAGGCTCTTTACCTCTTTTGAACATAAGCCTTCATAACTGTTTCATATTAAAGAGCATTTGACCTAAGGGTGTGGTGACTAGTTCCTTGTAATTCCCAAGTTATACTGAGGTCATTTGGTCTAAAGGTTTTGGTTTGATGCACAGATAAAACATTAACCTTTTCACTGGAAAAGTTAAAAGGTAAATGAGTTGTACTGAGTAATATTTCTCTATACCTCTGATATTTTCCTAAAGAAAAAATTTCATAGCCAACTTTAAAAATCGGAATACTACTTTCTCAGGCTGTTCACAATTTGACAGAAATTTCAATCTATTCTTGTGCCTTGTTCAATGCATGTGCATGTGTGGGAGTTGTAAATTGAGGCCTTAACCACCACAGTTAATCTCTCTCTCTCTCTTTTTCAAATCAGTATTAACCTTAATGATTTGAAGTGCACTGTCCAACACTGGGCTATTGAGACAGAAGAAAAAACTACCCTCAACTATCAACAGTTTATTAGGGGCTTAACTGAAGTGACCTACTGTAGTAGTATTCAAACGAACAAGGCTATAGGCTTTTTGTGCAAAGGAAAAGAATTGAGGGTTTCATTAAAAAGTAATTTGTGCTTTATACTCACTCATTCAAAGGGAGTCTCAATTGCTCTTTATTCACACAGAGTTAATACAGTATCACAATGTTTCTCAATGAATGTGTAGTAACAAAAGAAAAATTTTACATTTTGAAAAGGAAAAATTCTTTGTAACTACAGTGAGATTGATGGCTACTTAAAAGATTAGGAAATCTTTTCCTCTTATACTCATCCCTAATGATGTACTTTTTTCAAGTATTTGGTTTAAACTAAGGAATTTAGTCTTACAATGTTATATATGTTATAAATTTAAATAACATCAAAATATGAACATGGAGCAAAGTTGGATAAGAGTGAATTTCATTAGTTAAAAAACATCTTGATTTCTAGAAAAAAATTAGCTAATGCCAAAAATGTTATCCCAATACGACATCACTTGTAATCAATCAAATACAAAAAAAAAAAAATACTTCATTCAGGGGAAATATTGCTAGCATTTAGACATCCTATAAAATTCTATTCATGTACCACCCCACCCCAATACATTAATTGTTAGAACATTAAACATAAATTTACTAAATATCTTACTAATAAAGTATTAATCTAATTAATTCCTGTTTCACACCACTTGTTTTTTTAAATACATAACAAATATGGCATGTTACCTTGAAAAAATGATAAGTTGTAATATTTTGGCTCAATATGGACCTCACAACAGACTGTGACACATACAGTTGTTTTAAAAGCATCCTTTTGTACAAATCACAGATATTCAGAAAGCTCATTTTTTCTCTAGCTACAGCATTTAGGACCAAGAAAAGCAAGACTACTTGAAAGGTTTGTAGTACACCTGGCCATCTCTGAGTTAAATATATGTCCCCCAATTTTTGCAATCAGCACAAATGTCATGATGACCACAAAAGGTCCAGGAGTGAATAAGGTCAAAGACTAAATTACCCCTTTGCCCTGGAAAGCTCAATCTTCTCTCTTTTCAATTCAGACTACATTAGATTATAAGGTCAAAACTGAGTGAGGAACCATCAGATTTATTTCTCTAAAAACATAAAAAAGGGGAGAAAAATCTATGTAATGAAAATAAAACTGTGTCTGGTTAGATCTTGGGAAAGATTCTATTGTTATTCATGTTAATTTACATAGTACCATTAGGAAAGGAATATCTATATTCTTCCACCTGTGAAAGAACATGTTCCTTAACTTCCATAGTGGCACACAGGCCAACCAGGTTAACAGAGTTTGCATATTCATGAAGTTTTAACAGCCATGACAGCTTCTCTCTGAGAGAAGACAATCTCATATTATTGTACTCAACCTTACTGTGGGCAAGTATCTGAGCCGTCAAAAAAATATTAATTTTTCAAAATAATTGTGCAAAAAAAAATTTGCCTTGAACTAAACCAGAAAATAACATTCCAACAAAAGAGAAATAAATTTAGAAAATGGTCTTGATATGAATCATTTAATATAATATAAATAGGACACATAAATAATAATAATACTATTCTCTGACATTTATATAGTGCCTATTATGTTCCTGGTATTGTGCTGAGCTTTAGAATCATTATCTCATTTGATCCTCACAATAATCCTATGACATAAGTGTTATTATCATTCCCATTTTACAGCTGAGGAAACTGAAGCAAATGCTTATAGTTACACTGCTAGGGTCTGAAGCCATATTTGGATTCAGATCATCCTGATTCATGTCTGGATAGCTGCCCCAATGAGATCTTAAAGGAAACACATATTCCAAATTATGAAATGTTTTTAAACAAAGGCTAATAGCAGCTACTGGTGCTGCTGCTGCTGCTACTACTACTACTACTAACTTTCTTCAGCACTACTATCTAAAGACAAATTGAAAACTAATTATTTTCACGTTACACCTTCCTTTCATACCATTAAATAGGCAATTGATAAGATACAAAAATAAATTCTAAGATAGCATTTGACTACCACCTGATATATTCTCACTTATGAAACATTAACAAGTTGTTTTTTAATCAATTCTGGTTTTTCAGGATCCATTTAACATTAGAGTAATGAATGATATATACTAATCATGAAATCTTTATAGGCCCTCTAATGGTTGGAAAGATATAGTTCTTTTGAAAGCCATTCTTTTTAAGGATAGTTTTGTTCACATGTAAATGGCAAGTATATTTCCATAAATACTAAAAGAGAACTTTCTTTTGGCAACACAAGATCTAACATAAAGATACATCGAGCTAGTCCTGTTTAGTGAACATTCTGAGAGTGTTTTTTCTAGTTAATGGTAAAAACATCCCCAAATTCCCTAGAAAATAAAACAAGAGTTGTTTTTTAGAGAAAAGTACACAGCCATAAATCCAACTTTATAAATGTTAATTTTGAAAAATGCAGAAATAACAACTGTCAGATCTTATCTCAAATCTAACAGACAAGTGCACGCACAGAAAGAATGATTTTAGTTTGCACTTCAGGAAACCCCACTGATCTTTGGTTCCCTTTAGACCTTTGCCTTGGAGAATGGATCTACAGTAATACCAGATACCCAGTATAAGTCCACACAATTTCTTGAGAAAATCCTGTAGAGGTGGGATTCTCTTTCTGCATTGCTTAAACTGAGGTTTCCCAAATTGGCACACATAGTAAGGGGATGGATCAAGGTATTTGGAGTACCTTTCAACACATATATGATGGAATAACATTTGCTATACTATTAAGAAATTATGTGAAATAAAAGGGTATTTGGGAAATCACTTCCACACCCCACTTCTTTATTTGTAGAGTTTTCCTAACTATATTGGGGTGTGCTATAATGGAAGAATACCTTGCTCATTTCAAATACCCAGTCACAATATAAAGAGCTATATGCCTCTATGCGTATGTATGTGTGCGTGCATGCGTGTGTGTGTGTGTGTGTGTGTGTGTATGTATGTAGCATTTTTTTCCTTTGTACCTATTAACATTGGATTCTAGGCTTTGTTCCTTTTAAACATTTTATTTAGAAGCTACAGTCCAACATAAATACAAATTTTAAACCTACTTAAAGGCAAGAATCTTTTGTGTGGTTAAAGAAGTGACAATTTCTTGCCTGTGACATCAGCTGCCATCAGCCCTTCTGCTCTGATGACTTTCACCTGAAGAAATCCTACATCCTTTACATTGTGAAACATCCGCATTGGACTCTGAAAGACAACATTGTTATTGTTATTATCAGTGTCATTATCATCATCATCATCATTATTATCATCAGATAAAAAGATTCAGAAGATACTGATAAGAGCTTGAAAACTTTCATGGACTCTGAAAATAACTGAAATGACTGAGAAGGACATTTCGATTATTTCAATACATGCCAATCTTCTACCAAAATAAAAAGGGGAAAATACAGGCAGTGAAGATTTATAAAATAAGAATGAAATTCTAAAAATTTATTTAGAATTAATATAATAAACAAACAGCTATCTAGAAAGCTAGAATAGTAATGTACCTCTTATTTAAGTATTCTTTTATTCCATCTCACTTACTAATATAGTCCCTGAGAGCCTTGTTTTTTTTTTATTTTTATTTTTATTTTTTTTATTTTTAAGGAGCTTCAGTTTTGAGGGAAATAATACTTGCTATTGGGCCTTAGGTGATAATTCCTATAGATCATTGAGCTTTGTGTATTAAAGAAAAATAAAATACCAATTTATTGACTTAAAAAAATAAGATGTGTTATACAACAATAAATTTAGGGCTTTTTTTCCCCATAAGAAAACTGGCAAAATGTTCTTGCTAAAAGTTAAAAGTTAGTTCAAATGAAACCTATAGGAATCTTATGTAAAGTACAATTTATGCAATTTATTAATATAAACTTAAATTTGCATTTGCATAATAAATTGAAAAGATCAATGGTAGGAAACCTCTAATCCAATTGATTTTAAATTTGTAATTCAAACATGGAAAAAGCAAGAAGTTCACATTCACAGAAAAGTTTTACTCACAAATTGATTCAATCTATCATTTGTTACAAATAACAAAAAAAAGAATTCTGGGAATTTAAAAAATTAGCTACTACCCTTGATTATTAGAAGAATGATTATTCAAGGATTTAGGAATTTTATTGATGGGCATAAATGTTATGGCAATAAATTCACATGGAAACTTCAAATATGCATTTACTTACATATTTTAATTATAGATAGCTTTCCTCTGAAAAACTTAGTGATTTCCACTCAACAAATCAAGCACACATCTTTATCAAATCTTCAAATTGTTTTATGCTCCATGAAAGTAATATTTTCATGATAAAATTATCTATTAGAATGTTGCTAATGAAAAAAGCATTGCTATCTTTTTATTAATATTGTGAAAAGTGACAGGTAAAGCACACTCTGATACTAACTTTATAAGTCCCATCTGACTAATCATTGTAAACAGTGAAACTATGACCTTGGTAGAGTGAGATGAGGAAATATAGTCACATGTAATCGCATAACCTTACTTTAAAAAAAGTGTTTATCACAAGGATTAACTTTTAATCCCTTTTAAAAGCATTAGTTTATTATCAGAAATCTGTTTAATCTACACATGACAGAGCTCAATGATAATACATTTTACCCTCTGTTTACATGCTTGCAAGTCGAAAGTTGGGGGTGGTAATTACAGATACTGTACTATACTTGTGCACAGTGTTATAATACAAATCTTAAAGAGAGAGGCTAGAGAGGAGAATAGATTTACCAAAAGGTTATAGGAGCTATTTAAATCCAGTTTCATTGTAGCTAAAACAAATAGGCTAGTCTTGAAGTCGTAGAATTATTTTCAGTGTGGATAGCTCATTCCACAGACAGATTGCATTTTGATGCTTCAGTCTTGATACTTTTCTACCTGTATTGCTAGGGTAATTATTGTTTGATATTTTCATTTCCTCAAATCAGCTGATTTTGAGTAATTTATTGCAAATTTCAACAGCTTAGTCCCAGGACATATGATATTACAGAAGGAGCTCTAAAGAGCAAATAACTTTAATATGTGAGCTTGAACATATAACTTTAAGTAATGATTTATCAGAAGATATTCCTGTCTTGTTATTTATGATTATTGTTGAAGGCCTCAAAACCTGGATGGCTTCTGAAGCCTGAAATTTCCATAGCAGAGGAATCTATGATTTGCTGTGAATCCTTTCAGCCCTCAATAGATGGGAAAAGATTGAAATGCTCTGGAGATGAGGCCTCTTTATTTTTTTAATGAAAGGCTGTATAATATATTTTCTGTATGGCTGCAGCAGCTGTCAGGAAGAGCATCTCAGTTCAGCTCTATTATGGGAGAAGCAATACCCCATCCTATGGCATCAAGATCCACTGAGGGGCCAGGACTGATTGACAGCTTGTCACCGTGACGTCTTATTCCATCTCTGTTATGGAGAAAATTAATGTCACACCACCCGCCTTATGACTCGCTGTCATCTTCGAACCGCTCACCTTTTATCAATGCTCTAAATAACATTTCAAGCCCATCGTCTCACGGTGGACAATCCGGTCAAGGGACATTAAATCGGATGACTGTGAAATGTCATAATAAAAATGGAATGCTAACAACTTCTTCTCTAAACTAGCTTCTCTGGTTTTTAAATGGTGACAAGGGGGAGCAAGGGTTCAGCACACCCGTTCTGAAAAGGTCATACAATCTCTCTTGGTCTGCTACCCAGTACTACTCTCCCCCTAACTGCTACCCACAAAAAAAAAAAATAGCAAAAGAAAGGAAGAAGAAAAAGTAAAAATATAGGGGGAAAAGAATTAACAATTTTTTTTAGACTGTGATATTCAAATAATGTTTTGCACCATAAGGTCTATTTAATTTGTAGGCTTTGGATGTTCAGCTACAAATGATTAAATGACTGCAATTCAGTAATTTCTTCAGGACTGTTTGATATGAGGATGATGTCAATTCATTTAAGAGCCTGAGCACAACAGGTGAGAAAAAGTTAACCTAGAACCTTATTAGTACATGAAAAAAAAATTTAGCTAACTGATTAAGCTTCCTAAGATTATCAGTTCAATTATGAAAGCATATCCTACCTCAGGCATAGCAGAATTCTGCCATTTCTGGGTGACCACAAATTTAGAAATCAAATTGCTTGTAGCCTCTCAATATACATAAATGATTTGAATTCTAGGAATTGATAAGTCTTACTATTTCTAGAAGTAACTTTCTCAAACAGCACATCTTAAGTTTCTCAGAAAAACTCAGTCTTACAATATAGTTATGAAAGCATATTATTAACATGGGTTAAAATTTTGAGAAATATTTATTTATCTTGCACTTTCATATAATGTTTTATATTTAATGTAAGAAGGAAAATATTTGATCATTTATAAAGTACCAGAAATTATGGAAAGCATTCACATTATGAAAGAAAGTGATCAATTTAATAAAGTCTATCCAAGGGGGAGAATGTAGTAATAGTAATTTGGTAGATTGTGCTTAAATTTCTAAGTTAACTAGATGATTCAATGTGTAGGATATTAATAAAATACTAATTCATCAAATATGGCTTACATTTATTCAAAATTTTATACTGCCATTTAAAAAAATCCATTTGACTATTTATGAAGCTCTTTCCATGAGAAGAGGAAAATCTGTTTTGGTAATACCCAAATTTGAAATAATTCTCATAATTATAATTATAATTTTCAGAAGATGTATAATACTTTAACTCTGGGTTAGTTTTTAAAAATATGATGTTTTGCCTTACTAAGTCACCTCTATTAAACTGTGTTTATGATAACACTATTGGTGTGTGAGTTGTACAAGCATTAACAGACAGCTGATTCAGTGGAGATATCCAGAATAAATTTGCTGAAGCGCACATCCTGCTAATCTGTTTGAAGAATATTGTAGAGCATTAGTACCAGCACTTCATGTTATCTGCACAGCCTGATAAGGTACATCTTTATTAAATTCAGTTATTGAAAGGATGTCAGTCAGCGAATAGGAATATTTTAAAATCTAAAAAAAAAAAAAAAATTAAGCAGTTCTTTGTTAGTCAGAGCTTGGTTTAATGGTTGAGTGTCTAGAGAAGCCTCCTAAACACCTGGCAGCATTGTACAATAAAAGCTTTGTAATTTTAAGTGGAAAAGCTCCCCACCACCCCCATCTTTCAAGGGTAGTGAGACATTTACTTTTTAGTGCTGTCATTAACAATAAATGATGGAGTAAGAGCTCCCCTCTCTGTTGCTTCAATAAAACTACATAATAGTTGCTTAACAGTGTGAGGATGCTGGGAAATAGAGCAATTTGGTTCAAAATATTTGAAATTGGGAAATCCTATTCACAGTACCAATTTTGAAATTAGTTACACAAACTCATTGTTTTGAAGACAATTAAAAGGTGAGAGTGCTTCATTCCCAATGAATCATACTTTACCACTGAGCAAAAATAAAGGGTTTTTTTCTATTAGATGAAAATGAAATCTACTTCTATACACTGTTACCACAACCTACCAATAATCCTAAGTGGGATTAAACTCCATTTTATTTGGAAGAAAGAAAGAGCAAAGTTATTTGAAACTATGAAGAGTAACAATTCATTTTTAAAAAAAACAAAGTAATAAATTAATTACTTTTGTTAATGGGAATCTGATAAAGTCACATAATGAAAATCATAGAAATTGAGCTAAAAGAAGGCATCTGAGAGATGACCAGCAATAGGACAGCAAATGATATAATTGCTGATACAGAAAGGATGAAACCTTTAGATTCTCAGAGCTTTGTGTTTCTATATTCCTCAGACAGAATGTGTTCTCAGGAATATTTCTGACACTGCAGGTAAATTATTTACATTTTCCTCTAGTCATGTATGAACTTTGAAGAATGAGTGTTACATACATGAGGTAGATACATACATATCTCTTTAATATCGCTTCTCGTTCCTTCTGGTCCTCCAAGGAATTTACAGAGAGGTCAGATATACTGACAGTAGCGGAGGCTGTCAGGGTGACCAACAGCACCAGATGTCCTTCACCCTCTTCCAGCTGTAACTCCAGCTTGTGAGTCTGTTCTCTACTGAGGGCTGACAGGTCGATCTGGCACCTAGAAGCAAACATTTTGAATCAGCAAGTGGCTTTCTTCCCGGGATCAAACAGCAGCAGTGCAGGCCGATATGCTCAGAGCTATGTGAAAAATAAATCAGTGCAAATATTTTTTTCTGGCCATTGGAAGGATTTATCTTTCTACCAAGCAACATCTCTTTCTGACACTCAAACTCATCATAACATTGTATTATCTTTGAGTTTTCTCTAAAAAAGAAAGGGTGAAATAGGTATTCTGGCTTAATTACTTCCCAATTTTTAGAGTCCCCTGTCTCGAAGCTCATAATGACAGAAAGGAGCTTTATATTTGTGGGATTTGCCCTAGAGTAAGACTATAGAACTGAAACCATAATAAGCAGCCTAGGGAAATAAAACAATAGGCACAAACTATTGAGGAGTTAGCAAAATATTATAGTTAGAAACTGTTCACCTTACAACTTCTATCTTTTCTCCAATATTCATTGAGCAGAGGATTGGAATTCACATTATCATTGTGGAAAGTGCTTAAATTTTTAAAATGTCAATATATTCAAAGTAATCCATGTAAATCTAAATATAAATCAACTAAAACATATGCAAATGGTAGGATACGATTATGTATGACACTTGTTTCCCAGCATTTACCATCCTGCAACATCCCCCCCCCTTCCCTGTTCTAGATGCCACTCTCACCTTGCAAACTCTTTTCATAAAAATGTCAATTGATTTTGAAGAGAAAGATAATGTGGTGACCGCAAGGCCAATAAAGTGAGAGGAAGGTGGCAGACATGAATAAATAGGCATTTAAAGACAGGAAATAGCCAATTACAAGAATAAATATGGTTCCATAAACTGAGTGTTAAGCTATCAGGAACAGATTAAATTTTTGCCTCCCTCTTCATCCTCCCCACTCTATCCCTCCTTATTCTCTATTGTTTAGCTGTTAAAATTAAACTGTGAATAGGGCTACAATGTTCCTGATGGTTCTCAGGTATTTGCTCTAGCGATGTCACAGTCATCTAAGTTTGACACTTGACTTGTGTGGGAACAGAAGGCAAAGATGGGAGTTGAAGAATAAAAGTGATGGTCAATGACAGAGATGTTTGTGTAACTGGAGTCTTGTGATTAAGATGACAAGAACCTAGAACTATATATCAAGCAAAGATACACTGTACGCAAAGATAAAAGCAAAGATACACTGTACGTAAAACTAAAGTCATATCAAATTACTAGCAGTTCAAACAAAAGGCACATATTCATATATATTGTCTCTTTCTTGAATTTCATTCGCAACTGCCTACTAGACATTTATAATGCCCTCAGTTTTTGTCTGTTTGGTTCTGCTAATACGTTGATTATTCTTGTCATCAATAGAGATCACATTCATGTCAAAATATCAACAGGTCAAATCATACTGGCTGGACTTCTATCTTCTCATGAAGTGGGACTCTTTCAATATGGACACTTCTCTGAAGAATTTTGATCACTTAAAACTCATTTCACTAAAAATGGCAGATCCATGTCTAATAAGAGAAAGAACAGTCCATAAGAGGTCTGTGATCAAATGATGTTATGCCAAGGCAAATTTCAGAGGCTCCTAGATTTAATCAGACAGTGTAGATTTGAATCTTCTCTGATATTCACTGAAACACTCAAGTGTCTCAAATCTCTGACCTCAGTTTCCTTATCGGTGAAATTTTTACATGACAGTCAAAATAAACCACCTCTGAAGTTTTTGAACTCTTCCTTCCCTCTGAATCTTATATAAGTCATGGGTATTTCAGACCTTCTGGAATATCAGTGCCCTACTTATGATGTTTCCTGCATTCCAAATCAAGTATCATGAATAATATGCATAAAAAGAAACCTGCATTTAAAATATTTTATTTTTTCCAATTACATATAATTTTTTATTATTAATTTTTGAAAATTGAGTTTCAAATTCTCTTCCTTATTCAGTCACCTACCCTCTCATTGTGAAGGCAAAAAATTTGATACAGATTATATACATGGATTGTGATGAAATATATTGTGATGAAACATATATCTTTGATTAGTTGTGTTGGCAAAGAAAATAAAACCCCCTTCCCCCAAAACAAGAAAAATAAAGTTTTAAAAAAGTATGCTATGATCTGTCTTCAGTCTCTATCAGTTCTTTCTCTAGAGATGGATAGCATTTTTTTTTTTAATTGTAAGTTCTTGAGAACTGTCTTGCATCATTGTATTGCTGAAAATAGGTAAGTCGTTCACACTAGATTGCTGTACAATATCATAACTTTGTACAATGGTCTTCTGGTTCTGCTTCCTTCACTTTGTACCAGTTCTTGTAAGACTTTCTAGGAACCTGCATTCTTCACTTCTCCTCCCCTCTCCCCCGAGGCAATTGGGGTTAAATGACTTGCCTAGGGTCACATAGCTAGGAAGAGTTAAGTATCTGAGGTAAGATTTGAACTCAGGTCCTCCTAACTTCAGGCCTATCACCCTATTCACTGCACCACCTAGTTGTCCCGGAACTTGCATTCTTAACACCTTTCAGCCAATTGTACTCCAATTGCTTTGGAATATCATTTTAAAAATCTTCCTGACCTCATTTAATGTCTTCTTCATCAATGATTCCCTCAATATACACATTTGTTAGCATCATGAAAATTACATAAAGATGAGAAATTATATTATTCTTCCTATTACCTTCTAAAATGATGTACCCTCACAATTCTCCCCCCCCCCCAAAAAAAAAAAAAACCTTTGGCATCTTCCTCTTTAGGAAAAATATGTTTTTTAAAAAAAGACTGTTCTATGATCTCAAAATTATGTCAATTGCAGCATGGACCTCTTTTGTGTATACTTAGCTACAGTATAGCTCCTATTTTTCTTCAGTGCTATTTCTACTTCTTCAAGTGGAAGTATTGTGGCTATCCTTGATGGTGAAAAGAGTTTGTTATGAAAACTTATATAAACTTTTCCTTTTTTTTTTTTTTTTTTTGTTCTTGTACTTCTTTAGGCTTATCCTTAAGTATACTTGGGGCAACTATTTGCTTTTCTCTTTGAGCTTTTAAAGAATTTGTCTCTCCACTTATTTTTGATATATTGGTAAAATTATATTACTCAAGATTTTCTACCATTCTCTTCCATAAGATTACTCCAAATGAGTTTACATTATAAACTGGCATTGTCTTTGGACATCATATCTCTATATGGCAAAGTGACTAAGTGTTTACTGACTGAAGTAGTTTCTGATCTTTCTTGCCATAAGTCTACCTTATGACAAATCATCTACAATATTTAAATATTTTTTAAAATTGCGATATTCTATATTATATTGTTATATATTCTTTTATCCATTTTCCATTTGTTGCTATCAACAGCTTGCTTAAATGAAATTGTATTCCCCCTCAGTGATATGACATATTTTCTGTAATAAGTAGGGGTTGTGACAGTTTATAGATTACTCAAAAATGAACCTACATTGATAACTATTTCATGTTAAAATATAATTTTTATTTTTTATGACTTGATTTGTTGATCACCATGTCCACATCCTCTGACTAATAAGTGTTATTGTTCTACTCAACAAATTCTTGTAACTCACTATTATTTCTAGGATCAAATATAAATTCTTTTGTTTAGCATTTAAATTTCTTATAATCTGGTCTCTTCCAAACCTACTGGTCTTCTTACACATTGCTTTTTTTCCATGTGCTCTATGGTTTAGTCATTCTGCTATTCGTTGCACATCCTTCTCCAGCTTCCATCTTCTTGCTTTTGCATTGACTGTCTGCCGTGGTTGGAATGCTCTTTATTCTCTATCCCCACCCTCACTGCTTCTTGGAATCTCATTTCTTTTAAAATTCAGCTCAAGTTCTACCTTCCATACGAAGCCTTTTCTGATCTCCTAACCCGGGTACCAATGTTCTTTCTCTCTTTCTCCTATGAAATAATGCACAATAATATGCCTCTAGGTTAGCTAATAATATTTAATATTTATAAAGTGCTTATTATGTGCTAGGCACTGTGCTAAGTGCTTCATAAATATTACATCATTATAATTACTACATCATTTATTACATAAATATAATTATTACATAGTTAAAACAACCCTGGAAGGTAGGTACTGATATTATCTCCATTTAGCAGATAAGGAAACTGAGTTAAGGTAAAGTTATATGACTTGCCTAGAATTATATAGCTATAAAGTATGTGAAACTGCACTTGAATTCAGATGTTCCTGACTCTAGGTCTGATATCATCTAACTGACCCACGGAACAAATCCTTCAAATACTTGATAACATGCATCATGAATCCCTGTCCTCTCACAAAGTCTTCTTTTTTCCAAGCCAATCATTCCTCTTTTTCTTCAACTGATCTTCATGGAACATCATCTAAGAAACATTAACTCTATAAATTGCCTTCATCGTGATACCATTTTATTAATATCCTTCCTAAAATATAGTACTCAGATTCCAATTCTTCTATAAACAAGGAAGCATAGAATAATACTTCATAGAACTGAACACTATACTTCTTTTAATGTAGCCTAAGGCTATACTTCTTTTAATACCTGAACTATCCTATAATTGACATAATTGAATCCCTACAGTTCACCAACACTTCAAGTTGATTTTGGTCAAATAGTTATGGGATACTTCTTAATGCAGTATTTATTGGATTGATTTTTTTTTTTTTTTTTTTGTATTCAAGTACGAGGCCTTGAATTTATCTCACCGAATTTCATATTATATATTAACCTCAATATTCTGGCCTGTCAATATCTCTTTGACTCTTGATTCTGTAATTCACTTTTGTTGTTGTTCAGTCATTTGGTCACATGACTTTTCATGAATCTGTGCAGCAATCAATGCTGTCCACTTTTTACCTTGGCAAAGACAAGGTAGTGATTTGTCAATTCCTTTTCCAATAGATTAAGGCAAACAGGAGGTCATGTGATATCCCTAGAGTCACAAGTATCTGAGGTTAAATTTGAACTCGGGTCTTCTTGACTCTAGATCCAGTGCTCTATCCACCAAGTCATTTCACTGTGCAAGTATGGAGTTAGCGCTCTCAGATTTGAATTATTTGTCAACTGGATAAGTATGTCTTCTGTGCTTTTATCCAAATCACTAATAAAAATGTTAAGAAGCATAGGACCAGAACAGATATCTCCTTTGAAGAGTTTTTAGTTCTCTGCATTCTCTCTTGCTCTCATCACCTCTTGCCTAGAAATATAACTTTCTTTTTTTTTTTTCAATTTAAAATTTCCTCAATTATCCATTTATTTCACCAGTTATCATTTGTTTTTCTCCCTCTTTTCTCCTGCCTCCTACTAAAAGAAAAAAGAAAAGCCAAGTCATTGTAATAAATAAACATTGTCAAGCAAAACATATTCCCACATTGTACTAATTGCTATTTTACCTCCAGTCTCTCCCAATTCTAATCCATTTTCCCCTCAGCTGCCTAGGTGATTTTACTAAGGTCCAGGTCTGACCAGGTCACATCTCCCTTACTAAACAATCTCCAGTGGCTCCCTATTGTAACCAGGATAAAACATAAAGTTCAGCATTTAAAACTCTTCCCAACTTCCTCCCTTTCTACTCTTCCAGTCTTCTTATACTTTACTCCAATCTATGCATTGGTATATTAGATTTCTGTTACACAGGACCTCTAGACCTTTGGACTGGTTATCTCTCATCCCTGGAACACTCTTCTTCACCTCTTACCTCTTAGTTTCTTTGGCTTCCTTCAAGTCAAAGCTCAAATCCTACTTTCTTCATGAAGCCTTTCTTCTTCTCTCCAGATACTAGTGCCTTTCCCTATCAGATTACTTTCCATTTATTTAGTTATTTACTAGCTGCCTCCCTCATTATCATCTGAGAACCTTGAGGGCAAGGCCGATTTTCACCTTTCTTTGTACTCTGAGCACTTGGCAGAATGCCTAGAATATAGTAAATGCTAAATAAATGTTTGTTGACCACCTGACTAACTGAAATGCCCACAAAGAAAACAAAGATTGGAAAAGTAGTTGGACAAGACCAATTCTACGGAAAATATCTGCACTGGAGTTAACACAAATGCAAAGAATGGAGATACCATTTTGCAAAAAAAAAACCCACAAAAAACAACCAAATTAAAAACCTTAGATTTTACTGTAATGAAAAAAAAAGTTTACTGATAAAATCAAAAATTTGCAATTAATCAAAAAGCATTTCCTAAGGACCTATTATATACCAGATACTGTGCTAGGTGCTGAAGATAAAAAAGGTAAAACTCCATAGCACTTGCCATACATAGATAAAGACTTTCTTAAGCTTTCATTTTTTAAGGAAAAATCTGGCAAGTCATGTCTAAAATATTTCAGAAATAAAATTATCATATAAGACATGTCCTACTTTAAGACAAAAGAACATATTGATTTTTAAAATAAATAACCATATTGACTTTCCTTAGAAATCAAAGAAGTTTATATTGATAGGAAAAATAAGAATAGAAAGTAAAGAATCAGAAAACTAATCCACTTAATTTACTGATAATTAAAAAAACTTCCTTCTGTTACCATCATAATTTTGATAATTTCAAAGAAAACGTATAGATTTCTTCAATCTAACATAATAAAAAAATCTATCATTATAAATCTAAATAACAAATGCATGATATATTTTGTATGAAATATACATCAAAACTGGATCACTACAATGATATAAAGTACAACCAATAGATGCTTTCTAGATAAGATCCACAAAGATCCAAGAAAAGACTGATCTAAATAAATAAGACAGGAGCACTGGATCAGAAGGACATGGATTCAAATTATAATCTGTCATTTGCTACTTGTGTGACTTTGAATAAGTCAAACAACTTTTCTAAGACTTGCCTATAAAATGAGTTTTCCTAGCCATAAAATAAAGTGTATTGACTATGATGACCTTTTAGGGATACAGAGTTGGTTAGCATATTTATACAATTTCTCTCTCTCTCCACCTTTTTCCACACATTACATTCGTGTATATACAAACATATACACATGTAGAAAGAATATGTAGATTTGTGTATATATACACAATGTATATATACACATATGTAGACAAAGACAGAGACAGACAGAGAGAGAAAGACAGACATAGAAAGAGGGAGGAAAGGAGAGAGAGAAGAAGAGAAAGAGGGAAGGAGAGAGAGATAAAAAGAGAGAGACAGACAGACAGACAGAAACAGGCAGATAGACACAGAGACACAGAGGGAGAGAGAGACAGAGAGACAGAGAGAGACAGACAAAGACACACAGAGACAGAGGGAGAGACAGACAGACAGACAGAAACAGGCAGATAGACACAGAGACACAGAGGGAGAGAGAGACAGAGAGACAGAGAGAGACAGACAAAGACACACAGAGACAGAGGGAGAGACAGACAGACAGACAGGCAGACAGACAGACGGAGAGACAGAGAGAGAGGGAGAGAGACAGAGGGAGGAAGAAAGAGAGGGGGAGACAGAAGGAGAAAGAGAGAGAGAGGAAGAGACAGTGGGAGGGAAGTGCTATAAATGGTCATTT
Source organism: Antechinus flavipes (assembly GCF_016432865.1). Classification (NCBI taxonomy): domain Eukaryota; kingdom Metazoa; phylum Chordata; class Mammalia; order Dasyuromorphia; family Dasyuridae; genus Antechinus; species Antechinus flavipes. Next base: position 184,526,167 of record NC_067398.1, read on the forward strand.
ACTTGGGCAAAGAATTAAGGCAGTGGGATAGTAAATCTGAGAAACTGCAAAAATTATTTCTGACCTCACAATTCTTCCTGAAATCAAGGCCATTTAAAAATAATACTTTTTTGTATTATTATATGGTTATGAAAATTAGGATATTGTAGTCTCTGAAGGATTGAAAATGAATATTACCCAGAAAGCAATGGAAAAGTTCATGGTGATTATGAGGTAACCACATCATAAACAGGAAATTACAAAGAAAAAGAATAAAAGCAGGTAAGAAAGAAATGTATGAGAGAAAAAAGAAAATTGATTGGTTATGGAGAGTATGAAATAAGCAATGGCTAACTCATGTGTTCCATTGATATCTTTGTTATGTCAGAAAAAAAGTGGGGAAGGCCTTTAGCATATATCCTCTTTGGTGAACTTATTTGAGGATACAAATAACAGTTAAGGATGGGCAGGGATGAATAGCTTGTATTACGCATCACTGGAAAGAATATTCACATTGACAAAATAACAGTTTAGCATATTTTTGCAGATTGTCGATTTCATTTAAATCTGCAATTTTCTAGCATAATTGTGCATAGTGCACTGCTTCTGGTAATTTCTCATTCCTTATTTATCCTTTGTGAATTAATTTGTTTTAGATGTTGCAACTTCATTTTCCTTTTTTTTTAAACAAGTGGGCAAATTCTTTATCAATTTTATTATGTAGTAAGAATTGTGATTTCACTAGTATAATGAGGAAGGCAGATGAAGAAACTATCTCTACCAATGCAGATTGTCATTTCTTCTGCAACTTAAAGTCTTAGAAAGTTGCCTGAGGCAGTGACAGAATTAAGTGATATCCCCATCATCACACAGGCTGTATGCTAGATATGGTCTCTGAACCCAGGTTTTCCAGACTCCAATATCAGGTCTATTCACATTGCCACAACAGTTACATTAGCTTTGAACACAAACAAATGAACAAATAACAGCCCTTTGTTCTAGTTATATTGCTTTAAAGTTATATGCTTTAAAATTTTATGTTTCAGTCAATAATCAGACATATATTAAGGACTTACTATGTTCCAAGCACTGTGCTAAGCACCAAAGATACAAAAAGAAAGGAAATAGTTCCTTTTCTTAAGGAGTTCACAGTCTCATGGGGGAGGCATTTGTTGTTCAGTTATTTTAGTCATGTCCAACTTTTAGTGACAATATTTGGGATTTTCTCGGCAAAGATACTGGAATGATTGCCATTTCCTTCTTCAGCTCTTTTTACAGATGAGGAAAATGAGGCAAAAATGTAAGTGACTTACCCAGAGTTACACAGTAAGTATATAAAGCAGATTTGAATTCAGGTCTCCTAACTGAGAAAGGTAACAAGTAAAGATGTGCACAGCAAGCTATATATAGGATGAATAGGAAATGATTATCAGCAGGAAGACACTAAGATTAGGAGGGGCTTGGGAAGGCTTTCTGTGATGGTAGGATTTTAGTTGGAACTTAAAGCAAGCCAGGGAAGCCAGTAGGCAGAGTTGAAGAGAGATAACATTCCAGGCATCAAAAATAGCCAGAAAAAATGCTCAGTTCAAAGGGATGGAGCATCTTGTTTCTGGAAAAGCAAGAAATTCATTGTCATTGAAGAGTTTGTGTCAGGGAGTAAAGTGTCAGAATACTGGAAAGACAGTAGGGGGCTAGGTTTTGAAGAATTTTGAATACCAAGTAGAAGATTTCATATTTGATCTTAGAGGGAGCCAATGGCGTTTCTTGAATGAGAGGGTGGAGGTGATGAAATGGTACAACCTGTGCTTTAGGAAAATCATTTTAGTGGCCCAATGGAGGTTGGATTGGAATAGGGACAGATATAAGGCAGGCAGACTCACCAGCAGACTATAGTATTAGCTCAAGTATAAGGTAATAAGAGCCTGAACTGGGGGTGACAGTGTCAAAAGAGAAAGAGAATATATTTGAGAAATGTTTCAAAGGTGAAATCAACAGTTCTTAGCAGTGTGTATGTGAGACAGAGAGAGAAAGAGAAAAAGAGAGAGAGAGAGAGAGAGAGAAAGAGAGAGAGAGAGAGAGAAAAAGAGAGAGAGAGAGAGAGAGAGAGAGAGAGAGAGAGAGAGAGAGAGAGAGAGAATGAATGAATGTTAGTTTGGAACCAGGATGACTCCCAGGTTGTGAACCTGAAGGAATCAAAAGAATGGCATTGCTTTTGACAATTACACCAAAGTTAGGAATGGAGGAGTGTATGAGGGGAAAACAAGTTGTAGTGTAAACTGTCAGAATGATTGTCTGATTTTTCTTTACCTTTGTTCAGTAGCATATTTGTAGGAGCAAAGGCAGTAGATGGTGGGAATAATTCAAGGCTGAGGTTTGGCAGGGCACAACTAGTAATATAATAATAGTTTAGGAACACAAGAGAAGAGGACAGCATAGAAAGGAACCAATTTACTAAACATTTGAGATGGGGGGAAATGGCTTTGGAAAGAAACCAGAAATTGTGGAATTGAAGGGTCTTATGTGTATGATTAAAAGAGTTAGGTAAGAGAAGGTGTAGGATGAGATGGAAAGCCCATAGATTGTGGCCAGAAAAAGAGATTTTAAAAATCGTTAACTAGGAATTTGTACATTTTTGGATGATGGCAAGATCAAAGGTAGGACCACTTTTGTGTGACTGACATGGAATGGGAGGGAGGTCAGAGGAAGTGAGTAGGTGAGTAGCTGAGTGATTAGGATGTTTGAGAAGACAGTATATATGTTGAAATTCATAAGTAAAAGGGCGATGCTAGGAAAGCATAGCCAAGATGGTGGAGAGGGAGTTGTTGATATCTCCCCAGTTTCTTTTGAAACAACTTTAAATTGAGCTTTAAAACAAATTCTGTAATGACAGAACCCTGAAAAGGATGAGGTGAAATAATTTTCCAATCTAAGATAATTTAGAAGAAAAGCACAAAAATTCACTAAAGGAAACAGCTTAAAAAGTGGAATTGGTCAAATGGAAAAGGAGGTACAAAAATCCACTGAAGAAAGCAACTCCTTAAAAAGTATTAAAAAGTAGAGTTAAGCAAGTGGAAACTAATGATTTTGTAAGATATCAAGAATCAATCAAACAAAGTAAAAAGTTTAAAAAATAGAAGAAAATGTAAAATGCTTCTTTGGAGAAAAACAACTGTCTTGTAAAAGATAATAAATACAAAGAAAGATAATTTAGGAATTATTGAACCATCTGAAATCCATGATTGGATAGCCTCTCTGAAGAAAGTATTAAGAACAATTGCCCTGATATCCTAGAAGAAGGGATAAAATGATCATTAAAAAAATCCATCAATCATCTATTGAAAAATATCCCAAAAGGAAAACTCCCAGGAATATTACAGTTACATTTTAAAATTGTCAAGTCAAAATATTGCAGGTAGTCAGAAAGCAACAATTCAAATATCAAGAAGCCACAGTAAAGATTTGTCGTGATCTTCTTCCCAAATGCAGCCAGGTGATGAAAGTTCAGATCTTTTATTATCCCAATATAGCCCGGTTAGCTTAGAGGCCTATCTCTCTGCTTGGTTCCAAGAGCTCTCTCCAAATGTCACCAAATCCAAAGGTCTGGTCCTACAGCCTCTGCCTCTGCTTTCTTCAGTCTCCAGCCAGCTCCAGTCTTCATGTCATTCCGGTGAAATCTCGACTTGTAGCGTCTTCCTCTCTGGAGCACTCTCCGACTGGCCCATTGGCCTATTTATGCTCCTTCCAGAGAGAGGGATTATGGGTAGTTCTACTTAGTACCTTGTTTCAGGTTCTGCCCAAAACATCTTTTTGTAAGATTAGATCAACTCTAATTACTTAGCAGTTAGTAAGGATTCCAACATCTCCCCCTTTCTTTTGTTTTAAAACATAGGGGGTTTCTGAGGGGGTACACATAAATCCATCAATATGGGCCAGAACTTTGTAACAGATATACATGGTATACATAAATCCATCAATATGGGAGGCATTATACATAATTTACAAAAGCACACAGCAATATAACACAGGCTAGTGGTAATGTAACAAATAACATGAATCAACATGAAAATTTAACTACTGCAAAAGTCTCATCAACAATCTTTCATCTCAAGAAATCCAGTGATTCTTGCTGGTTTTTCAGGAACTGAAAGCTGAAGATTTTAAAGTTCTTTTGACAGTCTCATTGTTAGCCATCTGATTCCTTTTCCACCTGTGGAAATATAAGCAGATCCTCTTCCCCAAGCAGTTAACCTATCTAATTCTCTTCTATTTACCACTTTTGGGATTTCTCCTCATCATCTGGTAATTACATTGGAGCTGTTTGCATTGGATATTGTCTTGTTGTCTTAAAAGGCCTGTATTCTTCCCAACTGTAATCCTGATTGCTTTTCTGTTGGTTGATGACATCAGAGTTCTGAATTTCTAAAGTCTCTCTGGGTGTGACCTCAGCTGCTATCATGCCCCACCTGTCCTTTGATTGATACTTTAGAGCTGGGCCTTGCCTCTCATTCCTCTGGGTCAATATACATTTAGAGGCCCAGTGAAAGCCTCGGTTACATTTTGGACATGGGGTTTTGGGTTTTCTCTCACGCCATCTTCTCACTCTATCTCCATATCTACAATGAGCTCTCAAATGTCCAACTTTTCCGCACTGAAAACATCGACGAGTTTCTCTAGAATTCCTCTGCCAAGAAGGACCTTGTCTTTCCATGTTCATCATAGTCTGGGCATAATAAGCATTTGTGCCCACTGTGGCACAGCATCTTATGATTTCTTCTAAAGGAGCATTTTTGTCTAGCCCCCATATAATTCTCTTGCAAATCTCATTGGCATTTTCTTTAGCCAGATGTCTGGTCATTATTTCTGTTGCTGCATTATCTCCAATGGTTCTTATTACAGCTATTTGTAAACGTCCCACAAAATCTGCAAAAGGTTCGTTGGGACCTTGCTCTATTTTTGTGAAAGCATTATTTCCATCTTTCTGTCCAGGGAGAGAATTCCAAGCTTTTATTGCAGCCTTAGAAATTTGCTCATACACTGTTATGGGATAATAAATCTGTTCTGAACTCTCTGCATACTGACCTTCTCCAGCTAGTTGGTCAAAAGCAACTTGTACAATAGCTCCTGTTTGCCTATAGCGTTGGGCTTGAATCCTACATAATTCATGAAACTCCGAAAGCCACAATAAATTTTGTCCCGGTTCTAGACAAGTTTTCACTATGGATTTCCAGTCATTCGGGTTAGGATTTCATAAGACAAATTATCCAGTAACATCTTCACATAAGATGATGTAGCCCCATAAAGAGTGCAACCCTTTTTCAAATCTTTAATTTTTTCCAAATTAAAAGGAGTGTATTTTCTCTCTTTTTGACCTGAAGAGTCAATCTTTTCAATCACAGGATATGCATTTATAAAATCAGATATATCTTCTCCTTCATTTTTTGCTTTAATTAATGCTTTTTCTAATCTTGTCAAATTCTGCTTTACAGGAGAAGCTGACTGTGTTTCTGTCTCTCTCCCTCCCCCTTGTTCCACCCATGAAGGGTTAATTGTGGAGGGAGGGTCATGAGATGTGGAATCATCTAATTCCTCCTGCTGTGAAGTATCATACTCAGAATTGTAATTAACTCCATTCTCATCTGATTCATCCTCCTTTTCACCTAGTAAAGTTGGCACTTCCTCCTGTACTTTCCTTTTCATCATTCTATCACTTAAATAACTTCTTATAGCCAATTGTATTACATTATATGTATTAATTATTGAGTTAGGCCCATTTTTATCATAGAATTGACAAAGATCCTCTCCAACTAATTTCCATTCATTTAGATCTAATTCCTTATCAAGAGAGAAACAAGGACATATGTCCTTTACAGTTTGTAAAAGTTCAGTGATTTGCTGTAAACTTATAATTAAACCTTGGCTTTTCATAATTTTGACAATGCTCTCTAAACATTTTCCTTGAACAGAAACAGGCTGTTTTCTAAATATCTGTCCCATCTTAGCTGAAATTCTACTTTAACTCTTTTAACAAAATTTCTTTGTTGTACTCACTCTAATTTCTGGGTTGAAGAGTCTTTTCCACTGGATCAGGATCAGAGGCTTTTCCACTTGAATCAGGATCGGAGCTTTTCCACTGAAATCCACTGAGGGGTCTGTTTGTCCCTGTTCGGGCGCCAAAATGTCGTGATCTTCTTCCCAAATGCAGCCAGGTGATGAAAGTTCAGATCTTTTATTATCCCAATATAGCCCGGTTAGCTTAGAGGCCTATCTCTCTGCTTGGTTCCAAGAGCTCTCTCCAAATGTCACCAAATCCAAAGGTCTGGTCCTACAGCCTCTGCCTCTGCTTTCTTCAGTCTCCAGCCAGCTCCAGTCTTCATGTCATTCCGGTGAAATCTCGACTTGTAGCGTCTTCCTCTCTGGAGCACTCTCCGACTGGCCCATTGGCCTATTTATGCTCCTTCCAGAGAGAGGGATTATGGGTAGTTCTACTTAGTACCTTGTTTCAGGTTCTGCCCAAAACATCTTCTTGTAAGATTAGATCAACTCTAATTACTTAGCAGTTAGTAAGGATTCCAACAAAGATTACAAAGGATTTTACAGCTTTTACATTAAAGGATCAGAGGGCTTGGAATATGATATTCTGAAAGATAAAGGATTTTGGATTACAACCAAGAATTAATTACCCAGAAAAATTGAGCCTAATCTTTCAAGGGGGAATAGAAATTCAATGAAGTAGGGGACTGTCAAACATTCCTGAAGAAAACACCAGAGCTGAATAGAAAATTTAATGTTCAAATAAAAGACTCAAAAGAAGCATAAAAAAAGTAAACAAAAAAGGGGAGAAACCCTGCTGTTTAAAAAGTTTAAACTCTTTACATCCCTACATGAGAAGATGTTATTTGTAACTCATAAGAATTATATCTCTAATCATAAAAGAGGGAAAAGACCCACATGTGCAAAAATGTTTGTAGTGCCCTTCTTCTAGTGGCAAGAAATTGGAAATTGAATAGATTTCCATCAATTGGGGAATCATTGAATAAATTATGGCAGCTACTGGAATATTATTGTTCTATAAGAAATGATGAGCAGGATGATTTCAGAAAAGCCTGGAAAGATTTACATGAAGTGATAATGAGTGAAGTAAGCAGACTCAAGAGAACATTGCATATGGTAATAACAAGATTATGTGATAATCAATTGTGATGGACCAATTCCAATAGACTTGGGTTGGAAAATGTCATCCACATCCAGAGAGAGATGGATCAAAGCACAGTATTTTCACTTTTTGTTTATTTCTTGTATTTTTTTCCTCTTTTGGTCTGATTTTTCTTTCACAATATGATAATATGGAAATATGTTTAAAAGAATTGCATTTATTTAATCTATATGAGATTGCTTGCTGTCTTGGGAAAAGGGAAGGTAAGGAGGGGAAAGAGAAAAATTTGGAACACAAAAATCATACAAAAATGAATGCTGAAAACTATCTTTTTGTGTATTTGGAAAATAAAATACCATTGAAAACAAAAAAGGAAACAATTGTATATCTATTAAGACCATAAGAAGGAGTACACATAGGTAGAGGTTTCAGGTATAAGTTGATTTTGAAGAGATGATTTAAAAATTAAGAGGTAAAAAAGAGGATTGCATGGGGAAAAGAGGCAAAGGAGAAGCTCAAAGGAGTAAATTATATCATATGAAGAGTCATGAAAGACCCATTACATTGGAGTGGAAAAGGCAGGGCTGCAAGCATTGTATGAGAGCAGGAATTGGGAAGGAGAGAAGAAATGTAAGCCAATTACTGAATTCATTAAGGAAGAAAGGAAAGAGGTAGTGAATTTATTAAAGAAAAAAGGAGAATGACTTGGAGTTCTTTAGACAAAGTTACTAAGATTTTGATTAGATGGTAGATAGGAATTGCATGAACCTTAAAGAAACAGAGGTTACTGAGTGATGGAAGTAGAAGAACTTGAAAGTGGCAATGAGGAACAAGAAGTATTTCAATTCCCTTGTCTTGACCCATGAACTGAGGAGAATGAGTGCAGCCAGTGCTAGAAAAGGTCATCAAGGAAGCTGTGTCACCCACGAGAAACCAGGATCCAGTGAGACACAGAAGTTAGAAACAGTAAGAGAGGCAAAGATTTAGAATAGAGAGAAGTTCTGGAATAGGCATTCCAGATGGGAAAGGAAGTTTAAATGATAAGCTGTAGCACTTGGAATCACTGGAATGGAAGTGGATTTCTTTGACAAAGAGACCTAACTGAGTTTCAATTGATAAATGACGGACAAAAGCAGCTACACCCAAAGAAAGAACACTGGGAAACGAATGTGAACTATCTGCATTTTAGTTTTTCTTCCCGGGTTATTTATACCTTCTGAATCCAATTCTCCCTATGCAACAAGAGAACTGTTCGGTTCTGCAAACATATATTGTATCTAGGATATACTGCAACATATCCAACATAAAAAGGATTGCTTGCCATCTAGGGGAGGGGGTGGAGGGAGGGAGGGGAAAAAAAATCGGAACAGAAACGAGTGCAAGGGATAATGTTGTAAAAAAAATTTACCCTGGCATGGATTCTGTCAATATAAAGTAATTATTAAATAAAAATTAAAAAAAAAAAAGGAATTACTGGAATGCATTAAGGCATGAACAGGTGTGAGAATGTTCATCACTGAGTGGAAGGTACCAATCCTCTGTACAGCACAGAAAATAGTAATAGAGACTTAACACCATTGTGATCCTGGGCAAATCACTTAACCCTGCTTGCCTCTATTTTCTCTTTTGTTGCAAAATATTCTCTACATGAGGATATAGCAAACTACTCCAATATCTTTGCCAAGAAAATCCCAAACAGTCATGAAGAGTCAAACAGGACTAAAATTAATGAACAATAATAACACTAATCTTCTCCCTAGAGGAGGTCTGGAGATCTGGTTGGAGACAAGTGCAGAATGACAGAGAAGAAGCATAGTCTGGTGGTCAGAAGGGAGACCCCGTTTCACTAATCCTTTCATCTCCAAAGGATGGAGAATAGGTAGAAGACAGCCTCTTTCTCTTCGATTTTTCACATTTCTTTTGTTTGTTTTGTGGTTGCTCATTTTTTGATTTTCTAGTTTTTTAAACTGCATATCTTGATAATTCAACCTTTCTTTTACTAGTTAATTAATGTCTGTTAATGGACAGGTCAATTCTCTGAGAGCCTCCACAGCTGTGGATCATAGAATCTGAAGGAGCTGCAAGGCAGCCCTTTCTGACACAGGTGTTGTCAATTGAGAACAAGATAAATTGGAGGCAGAGGAAAGAGAAGGGAGGTCAGACAATGCAACGGTCTCTCAGTCAGAAAGGTCAGTGACCAGCAACTGCCTCTCAGTCTCCTTGTATCATCCTCTCACAAGAGGAGATCCATTCTGGGTTGGATTTCCAGCAGCCACTGTTAGGTGGCTCCCATGTAGTCCAACAAATATCTTTTTTGAGATATAAATATATAAATTTTCCTGAGTAATCCTTTATCTGTTTCATAAATTTTGGTTAAAATTCTCTTTAAAAAAGAGCTATTGTTTTTAACGAAATGTTCTTTAATCCTTTCATAAATGTTGTGTTTTTGTTTTAAAGGTTTTCAAAGTACTGAGAGTTTTTAGAAACAGTAGCCTTAATTAGCCCTGGACACAAGAAAGCACTGATTTATTGCGGAATCTTTTCTAGATCAATGCATTTATTCATTTTCCATGTTTCACTGTATAATATCTTCATGTTAAGTGTTTTATTATACTCTGGCTTACTTTATAAGTCAAATTTCTTCGTTTTGTTCAGTCAATCTTTCATTCAATTTATATTTTAAAAAAACTATGTAGTATGTTACTTTGGGACTGAAATATATTTCCTTTGTTTTTCTTGAATAGTATATTCAAATTTATTTGAATTTTCCCATGAGTAATTAGATTTGAATAATTATGTTCGATATTTCTTGACTCATTAAGATATCTATAATATTTGTTTTTTTTATTTTTTTATTTGAGGTTCTGACATTCATGAGAATTCCTGATGAGTTAAATGTGAGGTTTCTCACTTTCAGTAGATTCTGTTCAACTCTACTTCATTTTCTGTTTCCAATATTTTGGGGTAGTTTCCTTGCATAGCTTCCCAAAGCATGGAAATGAGAATTTTTTTTTTTCATTTTGTCTTTTTAGAACATCTGTAATATTTAAATTATCTCTTTATACCCATCTTTAAACTTAGTTTCCTTGGCTTATAGATATCATATTCCTCCAACGTTCTTGTCTTTTTATTTTTGTTAAATTTTTATTCTAACTCTGAATTTTACATTTTGAATCTGTAATTCAATTTAATTAATCTGTAATTTAAAAGAGAATCACTAGTTTCAAAGAGATTCCTTTTCATGTACTTTATATTCTCTCATCTTGCTTGCCTGTTTTACTTTTTGAGAGTTCTTATTTTCACTCTGATTCCCATTTTTACTTCTTTTAATCATTTCACTATTCATCTAGATTATTCTAGAGTTTTCTGTTTTCCCATTGAGCTATCATTTTAAGGCTCTCATCATGTAATGCTTCCTTTTTCGTCAAATACTTCTGAATTCATTTTTTACTTCATAGTATTCATTCATTGTTTTGTAACCTTAAAAAAATTGCTTTTCTTTTCTTAGTCTCCCACTACTTTTTCTGTAAGTTTTTCTTAAGGCAAATTCTTTTCTATACATTTTTTTTTGTTTGTTTCCTGCTATTCTGTTGTTCTCATCTCTTGCTATTTTAAAACTGATGAAAGGAGCTGATTTAGCTGCAATCTTTTACTCAGTCATCTTGCTGGAGTTATTTTTTAATTTTGTTCATTCTCCTATCTCTTTTTTCTTGGATACCTTTATAGCTATTTTGTTTTGCAGAGATGGAAATGGGATTAAATCAATCTTCTCATTATGATATCAGGTTTCACTAGGCTTACAATGACAGGGATTTAGTCAGGCCTCTCTATTTACACTAAAAACCAGTATTGCAATTCTGGACTCTTTCTTTAAAATAGGATCAAGAGTTTGGAAATCTCCAGGTTCCTTTGGCCATCTCATTGTGGATATTGTTTATATCAATTAAACTTTAATAGAGAATGGAGATAGTTTGTTTCAATGTCTTCATGATCCCAAAATTACTCCCACAATTGTAATTGGTCATATTCGATTGCTGTATAGTCAGTTTCATTTATTATGATGCCAGTTGGTATTTTCCATATTCTGTGATGCTTCTACTAAGTCTGTAAAGCTTTGGACTGTTTTGTTTTTTAATCTCTGAACTATACTTTCCAACTTTGGGGGATTTTTTTGGGCTATACTTCTCAATAATCAACTCAGTATTTACATATATTTTGACAATTTGAAAGATCTTATTAAGTTCTTTGTAAGAAATATATACTTAGATATGTGAAATGTAAATGGCAAAAAGATATTAGCAAATATTCATCTTGCATTTATATACATGCATTCCTTCCCCAAAGTATTTTGGGCTCTAATCTTTCTTTTCTTCTTACTTTAGTTATTCTAATTGATATTTCTTTGATAACATGATTTCTATGGACAATTAAAGAGTTTTGGATAGGTTGTTTGTCTTATTAGCTATGGGTTTTTTTGTGATACATGATCTTTCAAGTTTGAAGAAAAAAATAAATGAATACAATTTAGACTTTTCATTTTCACAGATATCATAGTTTTCTTCCTTTTCAGGCTTACAATTCTCAAAATAACTCATGGCTAACAATCCAATGATCAATATTTCTCTCTGTAGTTTTCACTCTAGTTCTACTCCAATATGTCATGATAAGGAGACAACTATGGCTCTCTGAAAACTATATAATACAGCTCAAACTCTAACTGGCCCTATCAAACTGAGAAAACTTTGAGTCTTTCTGATCCAGTAAGAAGTGATATGGTTATTTACTTAGGAATAACCTAGCTAGTTTTCCAAAGACTAAGGCACTAGAATCACAGAAACACATGGAATTCTAAGGGACCTTCAGAGCCATTCAACTCAATTTCGGCCGGAGCTAGATTAGTTATGTAATACTTAATGTGGGATTTTTTTGGGTTTTCCCACCAAAACTTTCAATAACAAAGGACTAATAATATTACAAAGCAGTTTATTCCATATTTGATTGTATTAATTGCTAGAAAGTCAAGTCTGTCTTCTTCTCAGCAAATTTTCTGTAGCCTCTGTTCCTTGTTTAGATCTCTGAGACTAGTCAGAACAAATCCTATTTCACTTCATATCAAATTCCTTCAATTATTTAAATGTACTTGTTGCTATCCCACCCTCAGCCCCCTTAACATCTTCATTTTTCCAGAGTAAATGTCCTTAATAATTTCAACTCATCTTTCTGGGCAAAAGCTTGGAGACTTGTGCCCTCCTGGTTGCCCCTCTTTAGACACTGTACAATGTCGGCCATTAAGAGATCGTTTTTGAGGGGATAAACAATAACTCATGAAGATTCTTCACTTTGAAATGGGGACATGTCCAACTGCATTGGAAGTTTTAATAAACATAGCAACAACAAAAAACATGACCTATTAAAGTAAATCTATTCACAAATAAGGTATCACATTTATAAAATATTTTACCATCTGGATCATACAATTGGAGCAAGTATGGTCATTTGCTGTTCCCGTGAGCTAGGGCAGCTAAGTGGTGCAGTAGATAGAGCACCAGTCCTGAAGTTCAAATCTGGTCTCAGACACTTAACACTTCCTAGCTGTGTGACCCTGGGCAAGTTACTTAACCCCAATTGCCTCGGGGGAAAAAAGAATACTATAAGCTATTAACACAAAATTTTCTGAATTTCATGATTATGCAGCTTTCAAAATATCACAAGATGTAACAAAATCTCTTAATGGTGATATTTCTCCAACTGCTATTTAATGTCCTCATTTTTCACTTGACCTTGGTGAACTACTTATATTTCAGCATAATTATGCAAAATTGTTAAATTCTCCATTCACTGACTACAAAGATAAATTGCTAACACTGTACAACTTGTTGCACAAAATCTGTTCATAAAGGAAAGCTTGCCCATTCCATAAAAAATATCGCAGCCAGAATAAACTTTTGGAAAACATATCCTGAAGACACATGTGGAGTAAAACAAAACTAACAATAAGAAAAGGAGGATTAAAACTATTAGTAGATAATGGTTTATGTTCAGCTTATCCTGAAGCATGGCAAGAAGAGTCAGTGGCAGGATTCCATTCTTCATTTAAATAATACTCAGTTTCATTTAATGAAATATTTTATTTAACTCTTGCTAAGAAAAGAAATGGGGAAATATAAATATTTCATAATAAAAAAATCTCCCCGTAGTTTAAGATTTCCTGAGTAGTATATGCCATTGTGCCTTTAGATGAATAATGCAGGGGTATCTCTCTCATTCTACACTTATTTATGTTGAGTATAAAAATTTTTTTGTAGGATTGGTGCAGAAAATAAAAAAAATGTCTACAATCAGAATCCAGCAGAAGTGTCAAACCTTCAAATTAATTTGGTTATTTCCAATATATTTGCCTTTGATTTTACAATGTTAATGAAGTCAAAAAATATTATTTTAAGACCTTCATTTGCCACAGTGCTTATATGCAGGCATATATACATTCAAAATATACTCATATAATTTAAAGACATTGTTCCTTACTCACAACTTGCCAATTTGGAGTACATTTTCCTTTTAACTCTGATAAACCATACATCATTATTGAAAATACAGCTGAAAAGAAACTATTCCAGTTTGCATGTACAATCCTTGATGATCATGAACAGTGCCAACTTATGGCCACTGATAACAATGAGACAGATGGCAATAAGGGTAATCCAATGGCCTAAAATATATGCTCCCAAATCAGTGACATTTTAAAGACAAACAAGAATTTTTGACACTAATAAATATTGCTATAAATCTCCCTGTACTGGACTACAAACAACTCCCATTGAATAAAATCTCATGACATGGGATTTACTTATCCTGTATGTTCATAAAAACAACTTGTTCTGTGACAGCTCTCATTCTTGGCAATTTACTGCAGCTGTCTGCAGCCAATTTGTTCACATTATGGCTATGCATAAAGGTGTAACAATCATGGGGATTTATTAGCTGATTATCATAAAGATGGCAGTCAGCCTTTCCTTCCAAAATGCAGGTGAAAAGAAAGTTAAATAATTATATGGGGATTAAAAATCATATCACTCTCTTTAGTTTGTAATAGCAATAATTAGTTGTTATTTGAATTTTACTATATGGTATATATCATAAGTAAATTTATAGATATCATAATGATTACTGAATACTCACTGGGCATATAGAATACTTATTGAATATCCTGAGGATTCACCTCAATGGCTTCTTTTCTCTTTGTCTTAAATAAACCCTTTATCAAGCTAATGCTCACAAGATTTGGTGAGGGCAAATGTCCCTAGTTCAAAAGGTTCATAGTTTAAAAGTTTCAGACAGGGAAGTAATTCAGAAATGTCATTTACTATTTTCCAGAACTAATTTTAAATTCCTTCACAATTTCACACACACTAAAAAAACTTTCTTAATACTTGTAGGACCTAGAACCATTGGTGTCTGGCATGAAGTAAGGTTTAATTTCTGCCTATGATAAGAACTTAATGAATGTTTATAAATTATTTTATTGGTTACTCAAACTTTCTGTGTCTGAACATTTTTTTTTGTTATGAAGTTGCAATTTTAAAAATTCTTATGGCAGAAAAAAGTCAAAATACTTATTTGGATTAAGTCAAATTCTAGACCATATAAATATAAAGAGTTTTTACTTTCAAGCTCTCACACAACTGCTATGTTAATTTTTCCACACACAAACATATACAACAAGTTTTATTCTTGGATTGTTCCATTTGGTTTCTCCTATATGGATAATTCTTTTTTCAAAATACTTATCTACTCTATTAGTTAGTAGAATTAATAATTTTTGTGCCCAACGAATAAATTTAGGAATGTAACAGAAGGAAATGTGCTATAAAGTCTCTTTCATTAGCTCAGGAGAGTTAGAAAGTTTCTGGTTCTCTCATTTGGGGCAGATGTCTACACGGGTTATGACATTCTCATTATACTATTATGGATTGCAGAATCCAATCCAGAGGATTGCACTCTAATTTCTGTTATTTGATAAACACTTAAACAAATTTTCACATTGATATACTAGACATCTCTGATAGGGGCATAGATTTATAAATGAAAAGGATGTTAGAGGTCTTCTGATCAAAATTCCTCTTTACCAAATAGAGAATTGAGATCTTGTCCGCAGTCACATAGGAAGCAAATGGCAAAGTATATCCCATGCTCCACTGGTTCTGACTGCTTTGCTTAAAGCTTTAATTCTGTCATTGAAGGTTCTAGGAATGGAGCTTTTATTGTATGTTTCCCATTCCAACTTCCTTGCTACTTATTACTGAATTTATTCAATAAGCATTTATTAAAAGCCTTTTATGTATAAGTTACATAGGTGATGACAATATAGATGAGAAGAAAAATAGACCCTGACTTCAAAGAGTTTATAGACTTGGAAGATACATGTCCCCAGACAAGTAAATGTATACATAATAAATACAAAGGGACTTCAGGAGCAAGTGGCACCAGTTGGGGAAATTGAAGTGAACTAGGGTCTTCAAAAGAAAGAAATATAAGGGGAGAGGATTCTGGGTAACTTGTGAAAAGGAATGGATTTGGAGACAACCATATGAGGAACAAAATGTTGGCTAGTTTTTTTGGAATGCAATATATATAACATGTAATCAGCTTGGAAAGACAGGTTATAAACTTATTGGGAAGAACTTTATATGCCAAACAAAGAAGTTTATACTATATCCTAGAACCAATAGGGAGCTATGAAGCTTCATGAACAGAGAAGTGGTATGGTCAGATCTGTATTTTAGGAATATTGATTTTAGGAATGTCGAGTGAGGATTGATTGGATAGGAAAGACTTTGAGATAAAGGAAAATTAGTTTATGGAAGGATGGTTGTTATATGAGGGAAGAGAAGAGCATCAGATGCAAGCAATGTTAGAAATGGATAACTTGTAAATTGACTGGATATGGGGAAAGAAAATGAGAATGAAAAGTTGATGTAATGTAAAATTTAAAAAAAGTATCTTCATTAATGCATACAAATAGAAGTGAAGCTCTATTACAACTAGTCTTAAAAAGAGCTTTCCACCAGTTGGCTGGAGAGATTAACACTCAGGATGAGAACCCATTATCTCTGAGAAACACAGCTGATACTGAGTTGAGTAGAAACATTTCACCCAAAAGCTTAATGAAAGCAAATTGGAGAACAATCAGGTATTTTACAACTAAAGGATCACAGAAATCTCAAAATTGGTAGAAATCTCGGATATAATTAAACCTAATCCCTCCCTGAAGCATAAATCCCCCTTACAACATCGCTAGCAAGGAGATTATGCAGTCACTATTTAAAGATCTCCAAAACAGATTACTCATTTCTTCCCCTCTGAAGTCCATTCTTTCTTTTATTTCTTTTAACACTCAAATATTTTATTACTTATTTTTTTACATTCTTTTGAAAAACTATTTTAGTTCCAATTCTTCTCCTCTCTTTTCCCTCAAACTACTGAGAAGGCAAGCAATGTATCCATTATACATATGAAATAATGCAAAACATATTTCCATATTAACCAAATTGCAAAATAGCAAGAAAAAAATAAAAAAATATGCTTCAATTCACACTTGGAGTTCATTAATTTTCTCTCTGTAGATAGATGGTGTTTTCACTTACAATCCTTCAACATTGTTTTGTTAAGAGTAGAGTCTTTCACAATTGATTATCATTATAATATTGCTGTTTCTATGTACAATGATCGGATACTGCTTACTTCATTAGACATCAGTTCCCATAGATCTTCCCAGGTTTTTCTGAAATCACTCCCCTTGTCATTTCCTATGGCATAATAATATTCTATTGCAATCATATACCACAACTTGTTCTGCCATTCTCCAATTAATGGGCACCCTTTCAATTTCCAATTCTTTGTCACCACAGAAAGAGCTGTTGTTAAGTATCTTTGTACATATAGGTCCTTTTCCATTTTCTTTTATCTCTTTGGGTATAGACATTTATTAACTGGGGAATGGCTCTTATTTTTTTTAAAATTTGACTTAGTTCCCTAAATTGTGAAATAACCCCTTTATCAAAGAAACTTACTATAGAAAGTTTTGACAATATTTCATCATCTATAGTGCTTTTTAAGCAAAATATGGTTTCCCAAATTATCTCTTTTAATTATATCTGTTTTTGCCTTTGTTTTGCTTGAGATCATTACTGCCTCCTCTACTTTTTTTTTTTTTTACATAGATTCTATTCCAGCTACTTATCTTATCTCTATGTATATTTGTCTGTTGTATACAACATATTGTTGGGTTTTAGTTTCCAATCTATTCTGTTCTATACAGCTTTTTTTTTTTTTAGTAAGCTTATCTGATACATATTCATAGATATGATTACTATTTTCCTCCCATCTTTTTTTTTCTCTTTATTCTTCTTTCTCTTTTTACCATGTCCCTCCTCAGAAGTCATTTTTGCTTCTGCCCATTGAGCCTCCCTTGATCTATCCTGTTTTTTTTTTTTTTATCATCACCCTTTTATTTTTACTGCTTCCCCTCTTATTTCTCTGTTGAGTAAGATACATTTATACACCCAAATGTGTGTTTATATATACATATATTTTTATATATGTGTGTATATATATTTTTCCTTCTCTCTGTGAACCAATTTAGATAAAACTGAGGTTCAAGTACTGTTTACCCCCTCCAATTTTCCTTTCCAATGTGAAAGTTCTTCCTTGCATGCCCCTTTTAAGTGAGATAATTTTCCCTAATTTTCTTCATTTCCGTCTTTCTCAGTGAATTCTTCTTTCTCATTCATCCATTTTTTAAGATCATCCTAACATAGTTGACTTACAAGCAGACCTTTTGTCTATGTAGACTCCTTCTAATTACCTTAATAATGATAAAGTTCTTAGATGCTATATGTATCATATTTCCATATAGGATCATAAACCAGTTAACCATGACCATCTCATGATTTCTTTCTCATGTTTATTTTTTTTTTTTAATGTTTCACTTGAGTCTTGTACTCAATGTCAATTTTTTTAAAATTAAGTTCTGGTCTTTTCATCAAGAATGCATGAAAGTCCTCTATTCCATTAAATATCTATTTCCCCCCATGAAGAATTATATTCAGTTTTGTTGAATAGATTATTCTTGGTTGTGATTCCTAACTCCTTTACCTTTCAAAATATATTTTAAAACTCCACTCCTTTAAGACAGAAGCTATTAAGTTTTATGTGATCCTAACTGTAGCTCCATTATATGTAAATATTTCCCCCTCTCCACCTCAACCATGTCCCCTTAAAATATTTTCTCTTTGACCTGGGAGTGCTGGAATTTGGCTATAATATTCCTGAGAGTTTTTAATTTTAGGCTTTCTTTCAAGAAGTGATTGGTGGATTCTTTACATTTCTACTTTATCCTCCTTATTCAAGATATATTAAGCAGTTTTCCTTAATAATTGTTTTTGAAATATAGTGTCTAGTTTCTTTTAAAAATCATAGCTTTGGGTAGTCCAGCAACTATTAAATTAGCTCCTTCTTGTTCTATTTTTCAAGATATTTGTTCTTTTTAGAACAAGATATTTCACATTTTCTTAAATTTTTTTTCATTCTGTTGACTTTGTTGCCCAATTTTAATTTTTTAGGAATTATTTTCTTCAGTGAGCTTTTGTACTTCTTTTGTCCCATTTACCCAACCAATCCTGATATTCAAGTTGTTTTTCTTCAGTGAATTCATTTTGCATCTTTTACCTTTTGGTCAATTCTGTTTTTGATATGTTGTTTTCTTCAACTTTTTTTAGTTCCTCTTTTACAAAGTTGTTAATTCTCTTCATACTTTTTTTTGTATCACTCATATTTCTTTTCCAATTTTTTTTCTACTCCTGTTATTTCTTTCTTTAACTCTTACAGGAATTCATATTGGGTTTGTGTCCTGACTGTATTTTTCTTTGAGGCTTTGCTTGGAACTGTTTTCCACACTGTTGTCTTCTGCTCTGCCATTATCACAGATTTTTATGTCTAGTTTCTTTTTTCTTCTCATTTTCTTATATTACTTCTTGACTTTGAACTTTATTACTAATTGAGCTCTGCTCATCTTGGATTGGAAAGTTGCTGTCCCAAGTTTCAGATATTTTTTTCTGCTGCTATTTCAGAGCTAGTTCTGGGGATGGAAAGGTTCTTCAAAATTTCAATTGTTCTAAGGTGGTATGATCCAGGGAGAGATGTGGTCATTGCTTTCTTGGTTTGTACTTTAATCTTTATCTAGAAAGGGCTCCCCTGCAGTTGTAAGCACTTATACTCCTCTGAGCCCTGGAACTGTGATGCAAAATTGCATATGTGCAATAGAATTTCTAAACAGCATCCAGTCTATGCCCAGTAGCAGTTCAGAGTCGCCTGTCTCTTTCTGATCAGTTGTTTGACACCTTATTACTTCCAGGCTAAGAGCTTCCAAAACCGCCGTTGCTACTGTCACAGATACTACCTCCAAGGTCCACATTGGTGCTGTTACTGATTTTGCTCTATCTGGACCCCCTGCTGGTGCACAGATCTCTTCTATCCATTTCCTAAGTTGTCTTGAGCTGAAAAATATCTCACCCTGGCTTTTTGTTGATTCTGTCACTCCAGAATTCAATTGGAGGTATTACTTTAAGTTGTTTAGTGAAAATATTGGGAGAATTTTTCTGGGTTGCTGCCCCTACTGATGCATCTTGGTTCTATCCCCAGCTTATTCTTTTTTTTCAATTAATTTTAGAACTGGACAGTTCTTGATACTGTCTTTTCTTTTCTCTGAAGCTTCTTCTGTGGTCCTATATAAGGTACAGTAGAGAATAGATACCAAGGGGAAGGAAATCTAGGCTAGTGTTTTCTCTTAAACCCTGTAACTTTCCCTTCCCCACCTCTCACCCTATTTTTAATGAAAGTAATGCTACAAGAATTCTTTACCTCATAAAATTGTGAGAACATTGCTTTACAAACCCCAAATGACATGTTAATACATTGTTAACAGCAGCAGCAGAAACACCATCACCACCATCATTATCAGTAACCTCAACTTTCAGTTCACTGATACCCCACCTTCAGCTTTCAATGTGCTATTCATGCTATCACCTTTTTGAAGTTTCTCTACATTTCAGATTCACTAGGCAGTAGACCCTAGAGACATAATTCCTCAATTAATTCCCTCTCAATAAGAACATAATCAACTCTTAAGATATTTAAAAGGAGTATAATATGAAATGCACCACCTAGATGCTACAATGAATAGACTGTTAGACATAGACTTAGGGAAGATCTCTGTCTGAATCCTGCCTCTGACTCTTAGTAATTATATAAACAGGAGTCACTTAACCACTCAGCCTCAGTTTCCTTATCTATAAAATGTGGACAATTGTATTCTTCCAGGCTTGTTGTATGGATAAAGTAAGATAATGTATGCAATGTTTTTTTGCAACCATTAAAGAGATTTTAATACCCTAGAGGGTAAATATAACTGATTGAAAGGATAACAATAATTCTCAGTCTTATATAAAAGTTTTTAGACTATTTGCTTGCTCTCCTCTTTTTTTCCCTCTTGTCTTTCTTTTCCTTAGTTTGGGTCTTAATATAAACCATTCTAGTTCCAGTTTGATGTTATTCTTTCATAGTCCTCTTAATCTGCTTTTTTAGTGCTCAATGTCAAATCTAGACTGAAACTTTTGTCATACATATTTCTAATACAGGGATGTTTGGAGCCATTTTGAATTGTATCCAATTGTTAAATTTTGGATGTTTTTACACCTTAGAAAGAGACATATGCTATAAATCACATGATAATATATTGTTTTGTTGATTGTCTAGACTTAAAAAAGAGACGGAGAAAAGATTAAACAATGCAGATTAAACTTAAAAGTGTGTCATATATATACATTTCCCCCCAAAGAGCCAGCCAAAATTAAATATTCAACATTCAAATATTCTGAATATTCTGACCCTATTAGAAATTGCTCAACTTTTATGGAAACAGATTCAATCCCTCTTCATGAAATCCCTCTTCTTGTTATGGCTTTGGTCTTTGTATCTATGTTTCTCACAGCTGGCTTTTCCCAGAAAAACTCATGCGTTAAATCTGAAGCTTGATCACTTGAAGTGATGCTCAAAGAAACTTAAGAAAATAGAAATGAGGAAGAATGGAATGAATTGGGGGTGGCTTAGAGAAGACATAGAAATGGCATGTGGACTACTAAAATTGAGATTCATTAAGAAGGATGATTTGGTGGGATTTGGGGGACATGAATAGGAGTAATAAATACATGTGGAGAGGTAGGTTGGAATCAGATTGTGGAAGGTTTAAGTTATTGGGTAAGGAGCTTATATTTTATCCTAAATGTAATAGAGAGTCATTGAAGATACCTAGAGGAATAAGTAGCAGTCTAATCCATAGGTACTTTAGAAAAATTCTTTTGATAGCTGTATGGAGGAAGAATTGGAGAAGGGAGAAACTTGAAGCAAGTAGAGTATTTAGAAAGCTACTATAATAGAAGATAAAAGGTAATAAAGGCCTTAAGGTGGATAGCATATTTCTTAATCTCTTTGGATCTCAGTTTCCTTGTCTGTAAAATTAGAGAGGTTGAACTTAATGATCTCTAAGGTCTCTTCCAGTTCTGTCTCTCAAGATCCTATGTAATCAGCTACTCAATATACATCAACACATATATAATATGTATATATATATATAGCACATCACATATATGTAAATATATATTTACATTATATGGATCTCAATCTTTAACCTGCATTGTTAGATTAATACATATTTGCTTAGTTACCATTCTTCTGGGTTACTCTTTACAATTTCACAAATTCTAAAGATTCCATCCTTTGCTGTACTTTGCAAAAACAGCATTTTATGGTCATAACAAAATGTTTTATGAAAGCAGTTTCTTTGCTACAAATAGGAAATCACAACTATATTGTTTTAAAAGTTCAAAAGATTTTCTTATCTCTATCTCCAATGCTTCTGAATAAGAGAGTTCTTCTATAGGAAAGAAGCCTTTTATTATCTTTGGATCCTTTTACACATTTTCCCGTTAGCATAGTTTCTACCCATCAACTGGTCAAAACTGCCACCTACTGGTCAATACTGAGATTTGCCTTTCAGTTCTCTACAATGTGAAATAAATAGTGAAGCTATGTATCTTCTGGTAAAATCCTACATTTTCTTCAGAATGATCAGGTTGATTATGAGAATTAAAATGAAAACAAAGACTATTATTGAAAATATACTTTCTTCCTGAGTGAAATAGAAAGACCAATTAGCACAAACCTGCCAATAAAATCATCCCTCTTCCCAGCATCTTTGTCCCATGCAGTAATATCAATAATTCCTCCTCGCTCTTCATAGAGATGAAAGTCAAACTGTTCCCTCCACTGAGGATTCAATGTTTTGGGCATAATCTGGAAAAAAAGGAACAAGAAGGTAATTATTGTTTTATAATTGAAGCTTCTCTCACCTAAGACACAAAATTAAATTTTAGGTACTAACAGAAAATTATATGAACTTGTCTGAAGCCTTATTAAAAAAAATCCCAGGAACCACAGATAATGGGACAGATTTACCATACTTATTGATCCCACAAAAAAGGAGATCCCTTATGATGAAAACGAACTGTTTCTCTTGAGGGAGGAACTTATCCTCAGCCATCTTTAGTGATGGACAGGAGACAAGGCTAGATAACAATTTGAGAATCAGACTGAACTATTCCTAATTTAGGAAGAAAAACAAGATGAAAACATCAGTTAGACAATATGAGTGATTCTTTATAATAATAGTCAATGAGTGGAAAGAGGAAAATTGGAGTTTCCAAGAATTTTTGTTTCTGTCCCTTGGTTATTCCCAAAATGTGGAGAACTAGGCTGAAAAAAAAAAATACATAAACTAGACAGCTGCCAAGATGACTTTATATTAAGTTTTGGCAGAGGATCACAGGAATAATACATTTCTCTTATTAGAAAAATGACTATTTTCTTAAGTTTCTACTAAAATTCCAAAGAAACAGTTTTTCAGCTAATTTTTGAGGTTTGTTGTGATTATAAAGCAATCTTATTCTAACACAGGCGCAGGTGGAACAGCATAATAGATAGAATGCTGGGTCTGGCATTAGATAGACTCATCTTCCTGAGTTGAAACCTGACCTCAGACATTTAATAGCTATGCTACTCTGCACAAGTCACATAATTCTGTTGCCTCAGTTTCCTCATCTGTAAAATGAGCTGGAGAAAGAAATGGCAAACCACTCTAGCATCTCTGCCAAGAAAATTCCAAATGGTATCATAAAAAGTTGGACATGACTGAAAAATGACATAACAAAAATTCTAAAACAATTTAAATGAAACTAAATCAATAGATATATATTGAATGTATTCAAGGCACTAGGATTAATAGTTATTATAGTCTACAGAAAGGAATTTAATAGAAGAATCATGCATGCTGCAACTATATAAGGAGATTTATTTATCAAAATATCAAAAGTGCTTTATTCCACAGAAGTCTAGATGAGAAATCTAAAGAAAAGTATTAAAATCAAATTATTGTAAAGTGGGAGAACATTGATAATGAAACCATTAAGTTAGTTGGTCAATAATGGTGAAGCACTTACTGAGTGCCAGGAATTGTGCTAGGTGCTGTGGAAACAAAGAAAGGCAAAAATGTGGTCTTTAAAGGAGTTCATATTCTAATGAGAAACTCAACATGTATATATACTCAGAAGAAATGTTCACTTTTGATGGAGAATAATCTCAGAGGGGGGCATCAATAGGGGGCTGAGGATGGGGAGAAAATTCTCTTGTGGAAGAGGGCATTTCAGGCCATTCAGTAGAGGAAGGAGTAGGTCACAAGTGAGTAGATCGAGAAACTGGGAAGTGAGAGTGCTTAGAGTATCAATGTGTACTCCCCCAGTATAAAGGCAGGAAATGAGGAAATTATATTTTTTGAATGGACAAATGAACACTACATTTTTCATATAGATTATATGGAGAAAAAGAGGCAGTATGGAATAGTTGGGAAAAAACTAGATTAGTCAAAAGGGAGAGAACAAGAGACAAGTGCCCATTGTAGATTTCATATTTTAGCAACAAAGAATAGAATAAAGATTTAAACTGTATAGAGTAGTAATGTCAAAGTAAGCCATATCTTTACTCAGAAAACCACAAATTAACATTATCTATGCTGTAACTTTATTTTTATTTATATCATTAAACATTTCCCAATTACATTTTACTCTAGCTCAGGCCTGATTAGGTCTTTCTAGGGCTCAAGTTTGATACTTCTTTTAAGGAGCACAGAAGGAAAGCTGGCAAAGTAAAAGATAAAAAGCCATCAGTGTCACTGGCATATATTGTGTAATTCTTCATCACTGAACACTGGCTGGGAGACAGAGTTGAATGCATCATACTGTTGTTCTGATGTCCTCAAGACATTAGATATAAGAATCAAATTCAAATTGTCATCAAATTCAACCCAGTTAAAAGAAAGGGTGAGGATGCATAAAAAATTTGAATATAAAAATAAAATATGACTTTTCCTTCTATAAACTCTAGGAGTACTTTTTATCTCTATCACTGCTTGTAGTCTAAAGATCTGGATTTGAATATCAGTTTCATCATTTCCTAGCAAAATCGAACAATCTTTGTGACTTCTGACTTCAAGTTTCCTTATTCTGGACATAAGCTTAACATTGATGTATATTACATGCTATCCAAGCTTGCTGTGGGAAAAGTGCTTTGTAAAGTACAAAATAAAACATGAGCTAATATTGCTTTGTGTTATTGTATTTATGTCTCATTTTCCCCAACTTGACTTCTAGAGGGTAGCAACTGGGACTCATAGGGTAGTTTTCCAGATCAACCACAGTGACCAATATAACAGCAAATGTTCAATAACCAGCCACTTGACTGATAGATAAAACTGATGTAATGTTTTAAGTACTAATTTATGGATCATTTAATCACTGAAGAATCATTCCAATGAAATTCCCAAGCATGGTTAATGCTAATGAATACTTTGCAATTGCATTCGTAAAAACAATTGACATGTATAATGGCACTACAAAGAATGAATTTAAGTCATGGTAGTAGGTGGTCACCAACCTGAAATGGATGAGATGAATTGCCCCGAGTCATTAGTTAACACCAGCAGCAAAAAGCAGACCATTAAACAACATCATACAGGGATTTAAAGTTTTGCCTTGAAGGTAGGTGTAGGGGATGGAGAACAGGGTTGTTATATCAGTGTAAGGAACTCCCAATATGGAAATTCCCCCAATTGATGTAGATCAGAAACATAAATGGCATATAATAGCTTGTGATAGTAAGAATTTAAGTGATTTGCCCAGCAGCATAAGACTATATATATGTCAGAGGCTTGTAGTGCCAGGTGTCTTGTCAGAGGCAAGACTACAAGGAAAATTTGATTCTCTATTCACTACATCAGGTGCCTCTCCCTTTATATAATAATGTACATCATGTTGTGCCCCTGAAAGTTTGCAATTACATAAAGTAAAAGTCTTAGAAAACATAGTATATGTTAGTTCTCTGTTCTCACAGATACCCTAAGAAGGGGTTCTGCTACATTTATTAAAGACTAGTTTCTTCAGTTTTAAAAGTATAATCGTCAATGGAATTAAATCTTACAAACACAATAAAGGCAAAATACCTTGCTCTTGTACTTCTGATGACCAAGCCGGAATTTCACATAGGGATCACTAAATCCATTTGAATCCATGGCCTTGAGGTCTCGCCCTTCTATCAAAGTGATGCTGACTATTCCTCTCCATAAGTGGGATTTTCTGTGCAGGTCTGAGAGACGTAAACTTTGGGTCTGAAACTTTGGTTAAAGGAAAAAAGGATTACTTTCAAATATAACAAATAAGTCATTTGATGCTTAAGATTTTTTTTTTATTTTGCTATTCAAAAAGAGAAAATCAAATCAACCTGTTTGAAGATTTTAAAATATGTATTATACATGTTAAATATAATCCCATGGAAGTTTTTAGGATCTTTATAAAGAGCTTAATAAATGAAACATCATCAAAATGGACATTTAGCCTGTAAGACAAAATCAAGAGTCTGAACTGTTCAAATCCCAATGACTTGTAGGAACTCCAAGAAGATTGGGAACTTCTGCAAATGCTGATAACCAATAATCATCTGCTGCAAATTACTTATGAAAATAATTTATGATACTGAATAGTACAGCCAAATCATGGCAATTAGTTGCTTACCTACTTTGGCTTTAGATGATCTATTTTCTTTCAAGTTCTGACTTAATTGTTACAATTCAATCTTCCTTGTATGATCTTTGAATAAAATTCTGGAAGCAAAATACCACTACCACCTCTCTCTCAGCACATAAAAAGATCTGAGATTCTATCCCTCGAAAAGATGGATGTTCAAAAGATTTGGAATTGTAGTTTACTCTTGACCTTGATAGAATGACTAAAATTCTCCAAACAATTGGCACTCAAACCTGAAGCCTGCTTCCCACAGGGAAGAGAACTTATAACTTGAAAAATTGTGAATGCATGCTTTATGTGATAAATGTATTCTCCTGATTTCATTTCTCCTTTAGATATTTGAATATTTCTTCTTTATTGAATTTTGTCAGTTATAGTCACTTCTAACTTAGAATTTTTAACTTGAATGAAACCAGAACTGCATATAAGGTAGTAACACTATCTATATCATTATTAAAGGTAGCCTAAGAGGAAATTTACTTGGTAAACAAAAATGAACTAAAAATTCAGCCTATAATCTTGACACTTTTTACTTTGGCTTTCATAGAAAATCATTTCTGACTAGATTTTTTCAGTGCAAGGAGCTCCCAATTAAGAATTCCCCTTACAATACCAATTTGTACCTTCTCGGCAATTTATTGTCTTATTGGAGTTATCTGTATGTGTTACCAAAGTGATTGTTTCATTTTATAATCCCATTCACAATTCTCATTGTTTGTATTCATTTCAAATGGAATTCCAAGATTCACTTCAAATTCTAAATGTTCATAAATTGTTATTTAACTTGCATTTTACCTAATTTTTTCACCTTAATTGTATAATTATGGTCTGCTTCATGCAATTCCATCTTGTGACCTAATTTCTTTTCCATGACAATAATGTCTCATTTAGCAAATATCTTTGGGAAATGAGGTTTCTCACACAATTGAAGCTTCTTCCTTTGAGGGTCAAAATTTAAATCATTTCTCTATTTTTCTATCTAGTATCTCTTATTTGTATCCCCAATGCTTAACACAGTGCTCAGCACATGATAAATATTTAATAAACACTCTATCTAACTTTCTATCCATTTCTGATGGAAATATTTCTTTATAAAATGTAGGTTAGATTTTCTGGTTTCTTACAGAAGGAATACTAGATTTTTTTCCTGGGGTGTCAATATGAGTAAATGACTGGAGAAAGTAATTTCATCGTTGGGATCTTTGGTTTTTCATCTGGGAACTGAACAGACTTGATTAGATGAGATGAGCTTTAGGGTTCCATCCAATGCTGATGTTCTTTGATTTTAGGATCCATTAGGCCTACTACATGGTAATAGAATTCTATATCTGCTTTTTAGTTTTTCTTTTCACCTCCTGCAATGTCAAGTTGTTTCTGTCACTGCTGTTGTCATAGTACTTCTAATATCATCCTATTTTTCTTTTTCCTTCTGCTTTATTGTTTTTAATTTATTGTGGACTGGAAACCTATGTAGTTAAGCTTAAGAATTTTACATTATATAAAAGTCAGCAGGGCTCTAAGTGAAGGCCCAAGAAGTTAAAGTTCATCAGTTTAACACAGGGACTTTGGAATAGCTTTGAAAAATGTTCATATACTCATGCTAAAGTTACTCCTGCATCTCTTCTGGCAACATTAATCCATAGTATATATATTACTATATCTTAAAATAACTCCAACTACTAGCTTCTTTCAAATGTATGACTTTTTAAAATTACTTGTATCTGTTTATATCTATAATTTTAAATAATTTAATTAAGAATATCTAAATGTTATTTCTCTGGAAGTTAGAGTTATTATAAAGTTTATTGTCCCTAAAGTTAAAGAAATATAAAATGATAATTGTTGCCAATCAAGGATACATTTTCCCAAAAAAATTTTATGGAAGTAATAAATAAATGTTTAAGTTTTTAAAAAGCTATTCTTCTGACTCCTCACAGGAGACAAAGAACTTGACCTACAGACAAAAAAAAGGCACACAGAATACTAAATGTTCATGGGGAAATAAAATTAACTTAATGGAGATTTTAGTGCTGCCATTAGTTGTTATGAAATGCTTTTCTACCTGACAAGGATATTTCTAAAATGAGCTAGATAATGGAATAAAGTGAACACTGGTGATGGGGATGGGGATGGGATCCAATGTAAGGAAAATATTTTCCCTTTGCAAGAAGTTCAGCAATAGAGGGCTAACAATTGTGTTACATACGTACATATTAATACAGAGTAATGTTACCCTATATTCCCCTCCTTCTCTCTCTCTCTCTCTTTTTTAAAAAGGATTATGCTTTTTAACAAAAGCAATCATCAGTGTAACAGTTTTATTCTTATTATAAATGTTTGCAATCATGACAACATTGAGTTTAAGTGCGAGAAAGAATTAATGAGCTTGAAGCAAAACTATTACATAAAGGTAAAGTATCTAAAGATGTAGATGACAAACAACAGAGAAGTATGTGCCAACAGTCAAGAAATGTGAAAGATAAGAAAACTGAATAGTCAACCACATGCATACAAATATAGGAACTTCTTTGGAAATTAATCTGAAAGTACTTATCCCTTGGCATAAGTTGGTACAACATTTACTTTCTTAGTGGTTCTCTTCTCCATTTAACAAAGGTTACTTAATGCAATATGATTACATTAACCATGCGTTAGTCAATGGATTGCTAATATTATTAAAACATTATTACCCATTTCTAGCCATTGGGACAGTATTTTGGTTTGTATATTTTGAATATCTGACGAGAGAAATATTGGATTCATCTGGCAAATGAAAAAATAAACTTTTGTTTAATATTCTAAGTGGTAATTCTGTTTTAAAAATCAAATCCTTCACTTTAAAGATAGACATTTTTACTCCTGGGTAAAGTATGCTGATAAAAATATTAATAATAACAATTATTTACTGAGTATTTACAATGTGCCTACTAGAATATTAAACATATATAAAACATTTTTCAATAAACATAAATCATAGATAACACTGCTTCCTCTCCTCCCCTTTCTTCCTTCCATTCTGACTTAATTTCTTCCCTTCTCTGTTCTTTAAAAAAATTCCAAAAGCAAAATTTCCAAAACAAAAAATAAACTAACCACTACCAAAAATGTCATTTATTCTTGTATTGATTTACTGATTCATGATTCCAGGTAACAATATAGTTTCAGAAATTCGGATGAAGTAGGCATTTACATTTTTGCAATTTCAACTGCCAGGATTTCAGAGCAGGTAAGTAAATTAGTTCAATTAAAATGAGTGTTAATAAATTATAGCCTTTCATCATGCTATAAAAACAATGTGAATAAGGAGATGTATTTTTAGCAAGGTCATTCAATTGTAAGTTTGCTGCTGATGTTAGCTTAGAAAGGGGAAGTGGAATGGTACAACTTACTTGTGTATTTTGGCAACAAGGATTCTGGAGTTCTGCTCTGGAGAAGCCCAAGGCTGGAAAAGCAGGGGTTCTGTAGGTCTGATCGAAATCAATGGTCAGAACTCTATGAGGATGTGAACAGTGTGCCTATCCATCCCTAATGTTAAGTGTTTGAAAGATCTTCACAAGCAGCTACACTCAAAGAAAGAACACTGGGAAATGAATATAAATTGCTTGCATTTTTGTTTTTCTTCCCCGGTTATTTTTACCTTCTGAATCCAATTCTCCCTGTGCAACAAGAGAACTGTTCGGTTCTGCACACATATATTGTATCTAGGATATACTGTAACCTATTTAACATATAAAGGACTGCTTGCCATCTGGGGGAGAAGGTGGAGGGAGGGAGGGGAAAAATCGGAAGAGAAGTGAGTGCAAGGGATAATGTTGTAAAAAATTACCCTGGCATGGGTTCTGTCAATAAAAAGTTTAAAAAAAAAAAAGAAAGAAAGATCTTCACAAACCAATTTTCGGGGAAAAAAAAAAAAAACCGGTAGCACTATTTTCTATGGTACCAGAAAATTTCTTATAGTACAAAAAAAAGCATATACATTATGCAAAGTATATACATGATGGTTATTATTTCTTTTGATAAGGTGATCCAGTGGAATTGGTATTCTAACCTTCCATTATAAAAATGGAACTTCTATCAACTATCACTGAAGTCCTACAAGGTGGCTAGGTTTCAAGTATAGTCCCACTGATGTATAGTATGTCCACTAATATTGCCAACTGGACTGCTGCCAATTGATTGGTGCCTATGGACCAATCTGGTTAAGTGTTATTACTAGGATGATGAAGTCTGCATTTAGAGTAACTCCTGAAGCCATTAACTAACATGAAGGAGGGTTGTAGTCTGTAGTCTAGTTCCTCATTCCCCATTAGATCATTCCTATTTTCTCTGAGTAAACAGATGCTTGAAATATTGAAATAAGAGTAATTAAGAGTCAAGAATTCCTGCAGTTTATAGATAATATATGCAGTAGCCAAGGGAATAAAATTCAGGTTTTATTACAAAACAAAATAAAATGGCAAAAAGAGATTTGGGGATAGGATGGGGTGGACAATTTTTAGAGTCTCAAACATTTTTAAAGTCCATTTTGGTTCTTATATAAAATTATATAAATGAAAACCTACATAAAACAGTGAAGATTCCAACATGATTCTAGTTGTTTGCTGCTAGGTTGGGCATTACACAATCACATAAAGAATACACCCAAATAGAAACAGGCTGAGAGTAAATATATTTGACTTCATGAGACATATACAAAATACCAACAATAACAAAACAGCACCTCTAATATAATTGAATCCAGCAAAATATCTGGTCTCATAGTAATATATCAGAGACTTATAGTGTGGACTCCAGCAAAAAAGATAGTGGAGGAGAAAGGATATTGCAGAAGGAGTAATTTAATTGCCCTATATGATAGAAAATGGCAGTTAGAAGATAATATTAACAGGATACAAAAAGAAAGATGCAGATAAGGTCAATTAAATGTAATGATATGGACAAGGAGAAACAAACTGGACCAAAATCACCTTCTAAGTTATTTTGGAAAATTGACAGCTATAAAATTCCCGACAAAATCATTTCCCCAAGATACTATCTCTGAAGGCTGCTTATCATGTCATTGCTATTGATATATTATTTAGTCATTTTCTTCTCCAGAATTTACAGATGAGGAAACTGAGGCAAACTATCATGAGAAAAATTAAAAGGTAGAAATTGGGATGAATATACTTTGTAATGCCTTGGTATGTGTCTTCTCTTTACTCATCTGTATGTATATTGTTTCTCTTTTGAGAGGATTAGGAAAGCAAAGGACTCTGTTTTGTTTATTTGCCTTGTAGAACTACTAAGCCCTAATACAGTATCTGGGACAAAATAAATGTTGGGGATACCCAGATGACACCATGGTTAGAGTGCCAGGATTGGGGTTAGGAAGACTTGATCTTAAATATGTTCTCAGATATTTACTAGTGGTGTGATCCTGGACAAGATTGCCTCAGTTTCCTCATCTGTAAATGAACTGGAGAAGGAAATGGCAAACTACTTCAGCATGTTTGCCAAGAAAATCCCAAATGGGGTCATGAAGAGTCAAACTGAAGAAAAACAACAACAAAATTCTTGGTCATTGGTTGATTAGACTGGACAAAGATAAGAAGTGAAATGACAATTGGTTTCTCAGCAGAGACATCCAGGACTCAATAAATTTTTATGCATTTTCAGGATGGAGAAATTTTAGAATCTATATTATTAACAAACAAAAAAAAATCAATATATTTACCAATCTGTGATTTTGTTGGTGTAGGCATTTCCTCTACGAATTCAGAGCACAATCTTTAGAGTGGTATTAGTACACCAAATCTTAGATAGCTGTCTGCAACTCAGAGAAGTGCTAGGGCATGCCCAGGAGGTATCTTGGCTTGGAATCAAGAATTTGATTCCAAATTTTAATTCAACCTCAGATACTATGACCTTTTTTATAAATCACTTAATCTCTGCTTGCTCACTGGAGAATGAGGATAATAATAAAAGCACCTCTCTCAGAATTACTGTGAGGATCAAATGGAATTGAATGAAATATTTGCTAAATGCTTAGCACAGTGTCTAGCACACAGTAGGTACTTTCCTTCCTCATGGTTCCATGATTAGTAAGAGTTGGACATTGTATTTGAGCCCAGTTCATCCTGACTTTAGGTCCATCATTCTACAACAACCCTAAGACTGCCTCTTAATCTTTGTTATCATTATTATAATGATAGCATTATAATCATAGCGTATTATCATCATCATTATTATTAATAAAATATTTGTGACTCTTTAAAAAAAAGGTTTATTGTTTCCTGATTCTGAACCCCAGGTCTAGGAAATAAAGCAACTTATTTAATTTTATGTATTTAATTTAATTTATGGCAAGAGGGAAAGTCAAAAGTATTTTTCCTACAAAATCCTTACAATCCTCTGCTTTTGTTACCTTTGATTCATTTTTTTTCTGTGTTTTTATATAATCACCTACACATTATAAAACTAGTGGGAAAGATATTGCTTCTCTGTTTACAATGAGGCAGTATGTCTGTGAGAGTCCATTTTCCCTCTATTTTCAGCACAGGGGTACATGTGCCTTTATTTAATCAAATGACCCATGAGACACTTTACAAAGAAGAGATAATGACAGCTTTAGTGTGACTGTTTTGTACTATGAACACCCATACTTATCAAAGCACGGTGCAATTATCAGCTCAATCCCAGTCACAGAAGCTTTCTATCTTTCTCTTTCCCTACTAAGCTCATTCCAGTGAATTGCACCCAGATGATGTATTCCAACAAGTGGATTTGCAGTTCATCTATCTTTCAATTCAGGACTGCTTTTTACAATAAACCCTTTAGTACTTTGTCCAATTTAGTTTTAGAACTATGGTCTTATTAAAAATCTTTGATCTTTTATTCCTTGGAAAACTATTCTTAACTACAGTGATTCTCAGTGGAGATATGTCCTTTAATTGTATTCTGAAATTTTCTTTGATAAAATTCACTTCTATCCAATTTGACCAAAAAAATTATTAAATGTTTGTTGTGTTAGAATACTGTCTTGTGCTTAGAGAGGAAACAAACTTTAGATGAGCATTAGGCCTGGTTTTCTGAGAGCTTAAAGTCTTGTTAAAGATATAGCAAAAGCAGATATAACTAAAAATGAAAATAATGTATATTAGTGAGATTAAAAATGTTTTGCCCAAGATCTGAAAGGATACCATTAGTATTTGTACATTTTTCTGACAACTATTTCGAATATTGTACCGAGATCATCTGTAAAGGTCATAAACATTTTTTCAAGATAAAACTCAGTTTCAATAATTGTAAAAAAGGAATACTATATTCTAATAGTCTCCTTATTTTTTTCACTAAAATATCTGATACTTCTGGGAACTGAACATTGAATTACTTTCTTTTCTATGATGATTATTTTTCTTGGTCAATGAATGACAAAAATATATTTTAAAATTATCTAGAAAATCACAATAAGGCTCAGATTAGTCTGTTTCTATTTTAACTCTCCCCAAATAATAAGACTTGTAGAACTATCATAATAACTCTATGTTAATTCTATTTTAACAGCATAACACTTTAAAACTGCTTCTCAAACATGTATTGTTTTTAAGATGTTAGGGTTTATGTGGACCACTTTTGTTTTTAGTTAAAAAAGTGATTTTTCTGACAGGCTAATTGAAAAATGTTTCACCAGGATTTAGTACTTTCTTAAATCAACAGAAGGACACTCTATACCTGATTCATTCTGTAATAAGGTATATTTCAGCTTTTATCCTAGGTACTATTCTCTTCACCTGAGAAAGCATTCAAGATTGCCTATAATATTTAAGACTTTTGGATTTTTGAATATTTCCATATTCTTTTTTATACTTTTGTAGAAAAACAACACGAAAGAACCAAGGTACCATTTGGTGAAAGAGAAGTGATATTGGTTATCAGACTAACTTCTGATCATGTATTTACACCTTTTTGTCCCATTATTTATATAATATCACTTTTTTTTTTTTTTTTTGCTGAGGCAGTTGGGGTTAAGTCCAGGGTCACACAATTAGGAAGTATTAAGTGTCTGAGGCCAGATTTGAACTGAGGTCCTCCTGATTTCAGGACTGGTACTTTATCCACTATGCCACCTGGCTGCCCCACAATATTATATTTTTAATGACACATCTTGAACCACTGATTTTTTAAATTAGAAAATCAAAATGCTAAACATGAGAACTTTAATGAGTCCTCCACACATCAATGACTTAAGGAGATATTGAAAAAATGTCACACAATGTAGGAGGCATTTAACAGGGAAACCAAAAAGCCACACCTCAAAATAAGTATAGTTTTTACATTTCATAATTGACTTTAAAATTTCTTACATGGACTGCTGCCCTACCTACTCATTGAAATTTTTTTTAATTTCTAAAGCAAAGTACAATGTGGATTGCAGTCCTCAGGAAACTAGGCTGCAAAGTAACCTTAATGTAGGATTTTCAGTCAAGAAATCTTGAGTGCAAATGCAATGGACAAATAATTTTACCCCTTTCCATCTCAGTTTTCTAATTTATAAATGGAGGAGGTTGAGTTTGGCCTTTAAGTCTCTTCTAAATGTAAATCTACCCTAACCCTAAATGCGCATTGCTTTACCATTAAATAAGTTATATGATTTTGGTCATCTCTACTTCAGTTTCTTTATCTGCAAAATAAAGTTGGAATAAGTGATCTACAAAGTTCCTTCAAAGACCAACACTTTATGATCTCTGAAGAATACCTAAACCAAGTGCTCAGAGACAGTCTGTTAAACCTCAATGTCAAAAAAAAAAAAAAAAAACCTCAATGTCATTATGTTATTCCTGTTAATTACATGTTTGGTATAAGAAACATTAGGCAATTAAGAAGGTTAGGAAATGTAAATGGACAAAATTGGATAATTAGAATGGATTAGGAATATTGAAAGTCAGAAGAGGGTATAGTAAAAAAATAGCATTTGATAGGTAATAATTGTAAAAACAAAACAAAACAAAACAGACCTCATCATGTAGAGCAAACTGTGGAAGTAGAATAATACCTAGTTGTATGTCTTCAATAAAATGAAACAGAATTTTCAGTCATTTGGGGTTCCACACTAATATTATGTGTTTGTGATTATACATATAAAAATGTGTATCTATCATCTATCTGGTGTGTGTGTGTGTATGTCTGAGAGAGAGACAGACAGAAAAAGAGAGGAGGGGGAATGGGAGGAGAAAATATTCTGGTCAGTTGTCCTAGATAATGTGGCTAAGAGTATTCATTTTGAATAACTAGCAAAATAAAGTAGAAATGACAATTTTACACTAGCCCCTCAGTAATATTAAGGATGCTGAATAAGTCAAAAGATAGGGGCCCACATCTAAAATTATCTTCAGATGAAATTCTCTGATCATTTTAATAAAATGAATAAACAAATAAGTCATTTCATTTATGTCAAGAAAATAAATGGAATAACTAAACACTAGAGGCCACTTATCAAGAAGTCTTCAATGAAATGAAGGGGGAAAATGATAAGGTTTTAATTCTCAAGTTATCTATGCTCACTGAAAGTCTAAACAAGAGTTCAGACAAGAAAGGGAACAACTATTACAATCTCATTTATTTCTGGAGAGGAGGGACCTTCACTTATATATTGACTAGCTCAGAGTTTTGCTAGATCATTAACTAGATCATTTGCTAGATCATTGCTAGATCATTCTATAGTATAAAAACTGTGTGGGGCCTAATCTCTTTAAAATTTGGAGATTTAAGTATCTGAATGCTCTTTGAGGTCCAAAAAGAGAACAAGAAAACATCAGTGCTTCAATCACAATTTCTAAGACTATGTAATGGTGCCCTAGAGGTAAATTTCAAAGACAGGAAAAGTTCATAGAAGGCAGAAATAAGTAATCAGTATAGAGCAAAATGTAGTATAGCAAGAAAAGTTAGATGATGGTGCTCATAAAAAAGTAAATAGTGTTGAACTAAAATCTCTTATATTAAAAAGCCATGCACAGAAGTCTCATTTTTCTCTTTCCTCAAATACAAAGCAAGACTATAGTTTTTTTTTAATTTAATAAGATTTTATTTTAATAAATAAATACAGACTGTACAAAATGTTTCAAATAGTATATAACTGGCCTAAAATTATTGTGGAATAAGAAAAGACATTTTCAAACAAGATTGAGCTTTAAAATTTAAACAAAATATCCATGTCATGGCAGTAACATGGCCCACAAAGTCTATTTCTTGATCAGGAAAGAGATGGAACCTTCATGATCTCTCTACATTAGATCTGTTATTTCTATACAAAGATCTCATATAAAATTAGATCTAATGGAATGGGTCACTAGAATGAATAAAAATCCTCCATCAGTTTTGAATTTGTGACAAAATTCTTTCTTCAAAATCAATGAGTTTTAGAAGTGATACAACTTTTTAGTCTTTAATAAATAAGAAAATAAAAGTGACATTAAATTGAGGTATCATATATGACTTAGTACTCAAAATAAGAGGGCCACTCAAGAATGTGAAAACAGTACCTTTGCTGGTTTGTGTTGAACAGTCAAATTTTCTAGCCCAAAACAAAAACCAAGAGTAGCAATATAACATTGAAACATTACCCTCCACCAGAAAGACTTCACTGAGAAAAACGATCCAAGCACTTCAGTTTCTGAGAGTTCCTAAAAACAAACAAATATTTAACTAAACTCTGAGTTTGTTTCAGAAATGTTAGCAAAAAACCAAACCAAACAAAACAAAAACCAAAAATCAAAAAAAAAAAAAAAAAAGAAAAAAAAAAAGAAAAGAAAAGAAAAGAAAAGAAAAACATATGCTTTCTATATAAGTGTTCTGAATGTTCATCACATCTTTACTGGGATAAATTAAGTTTTTCCCATCAAATCCATTGAGATTCAGAAAAGAACTTAAAAAAACATATTTGGATATCATCCACTTACCATTTCTTTCTTGGGGACTCTTCAATAAATCCCTTAATCTCTAAGCCTTCCATTATAAATAGCAGAATTATTAATAATAGTCAAAACAATTTGTTTTTCAGGTGAAACAAATTTCTTTCTTTTAAAAAAGATTTTAAATTATTGGCCTTCAGAGCATTTTTAAAAACATGTAACAAGAGTCTTGTCTTTCTATACCATTTCCATAGACTTTTACTGAGGTATCTCTAAACTGATAAAACTTTGTTTTTGCTCTGAATTAGGCAGTGTTCAGAAGTTCATGTGGTTTCATCAACAATTTATTATTGTTATAATAATTAATATTATTATTATTATAAAAGTAAAATAGCCTTATCTTATTACAGTATTAAAATTGATGCCCAGAAGAAAGCATTTGTGGTCAAATGAATTCAGTAGTATTATGTTTGATACTGGAAACAATTTATTAAAAGAAAAAAAAAAACTTTGAGAAAAGTCTCCACTGGTTTAAAAATAGTCCAGATGTCAGGAAAATGCAGTAATTTATAGAATTTAAATATTACTCTCTTTAAAGCATCTCTCATATTCTCTCACATAAGGGCTTTCTTTCATGTTTAACATGTTTAACGGATTGCAAGATTTATGGTAAAGAAATAGAATATAGAATGGTGATAATGAATCATAGGTTAGTGCAAGAGTTTGTGACTATTATAGTTCTCAAGATGATAGTTAAAATCTGAATTTCACATCAAAAAATCTGCTTAGAAAATGACAAAAAAGAATTAAAAGTGGGTACTTGTGTGTGTATGTGTATGTGTGTATGTGTGTAAAACTAATCCAATAGATTTTTTATTTCATTTATGGGTATAATGTTGAACAAAGTAGAACCTGGCGCTATACATCCCAGAGAAGATTCCATTTTCAGAAGATACCACTTAGAATATAAACTCTTGAGAATAATGTGTATGTATGTTCTTTTCATATCTTTGTACCCCCAAAACTTAGCAAAATATGGGGCTTATAAGAAACATTTAAAAATGTTTATTGCTTGATGTATAGTTAGCTATTTATCATCTCTTGTACTTGAGACTTACTCCAGTGTTTCTTTACAGTATTGATGTGACTGAGTTCTTAAAGTCTATGCCAGTGATGTCAAACTCAAATAGAAACAGATCCCTGTGGTCCACTCATTCAAGTGTTTTGTTTTGCCAGCTATGAGTTTAACAATATTCTGCTGTATGGAAGTAAAAGTCTAAATGCTAGCAAGTCTTACCAAAGTGACAGGTCTTCAGGTAGATATGGGACCAGTGATGTCTATTATCTCAAGATGAATTCAAGTTTGAAGGGAGTTATCACCAGAAGGGAACCACTTATTGATGGATAATTTTTTTTTGCCCAGTGAATCTATTTTATATTTTACCAAGCCATGGACAATTTAGAGAGAATACTAGCCTAGACGAAATCTAGGATCATTAGAAATTATGAACAAGTATGATGTGACTCATTTTCTTCATCATACTCAGCTGCCTTTTGTAGAGAGGTAAATTGAAGCTTGGACCTTCTGAAAAACTTCTTTAAAGAAACACTTTTGAGATATCACAAAAAAAGGGAAAAGGACCCACATGTGCAAAAATTTTGTAGCAGATCTTTTTATATGGTAAGAAACTGGAAATTGAGTGCATGCCCATCCATTGGGGAATGACCGAATAAATTATGGTATGTGAATGTTATGGAGTATTACTGTTCTATAAGAAATGATCAGTAGGATGATTTCAGAAAGGTCTGCAGAGAATTAAATGAACTGTGAAGTGAAGGGAGTAGAACAAAGAGACAACAAAATTATGTAATGATCAACTCTGATGGATTTGGTTTTTTCCAACAATGAGGTGATTCAGGTTAATTCCAGTGTACTTGTGATGAAGAGAGCCATCTCCATCCAGAAAAGACAATGGGAACTGAATGTGGATCACAACAAAGTATTTTCATTTTTTTTGTTGTTGGTTGCTTGGCTTTTTTCCTCTCATTTTTTTCCTTTTTGATTTGATTTTTGTTGTGCAGCACAACAAATGTGGAAATATGTTTAGAAGAATTGCACATGTTTGACCTATATTGGATGACTTGCTGTCTAGAATAGTGGAATGAGGGAGAAAGAAAATTTTGGAACAAACGATTTTGCAAGGGTAAGTGTCAAAAACTATCTTGCATGTATTTTGAAAATAGAATGCTATTATTAAAAATTTTAAAATAAAAAATATCTAAGTTCAAAAAAGGAAACACTTTTGAATCTAAATATTATTGATAAAGAGTTCATGTAGAAGTCATACTCCTAAAAGTTGCCCCATTTTTAGAACAGCAATGCAGCTTTGTATTTCTCTCTCAGTGATAACATACTAACATGTTTTTTTGATTTAAAGAATATTACTTCTTGTGACAGACTACTGAAAATAAATTCTAATATTCTTTACTGGGATTTTTAGTTAAAAAATTCTTTTCTTTCATTTTAGTGTGCATTATTGAGATTTTCATCAATTCTCTCCATTAAAATATAAATACAGTGTTATTGTGTTCAATATCCAAGATAAAAAAGGAACTGATTCAAATATAAGAATAAGAGCTATTTCCTAATAGATAAATAGTGAAAAGATATGAACAGGCAGTTGTGAAGAGAAATCCAAAATATAAACAATCATATGAAAAAGTGCTCTAAATCATTATAATTAAATTAGAAAAATGCACATTAAAAAAAACTCTCCAACATTTCATCTTTTACCCATTAAATTGGCAAAAATCACAAAAAAGTTACATGATCACTGAAAGAAGAATTTAGGGAAGCAGGGCAAACTATATGTCTGGTTTTGAATTGGTCTAGTTATTTTGAAGAGGTGCTTGGGAATCATAGCCCAAAGGTCACAAAAGTCTTTATACCCTTAAATCTACCAATGCCATAGTTGGCTTATACCACAAAGATACCAAAGAGAGATAAAAGGATAAATACGTATAAACATTTTTATAGCACTTCTTTTTGTAATGGCAAGGATTTGAAAACAAAGAACAGATTACTCATTAATGGAGTATGACTGAATAAATTAAGGTAAATGACTGTAATGAAATACAACTGAGCCATAAAAAAATGAAGAAAGAGAAGATTTCAGGCAAACCTGGGAAGACTTATATGGTATTATGGAGACTGAAATAAGCAAAACATAAAGATTAATTTATATAATCACATTGCAATGAAAAACAATTTCTGATTAATGGAATGATCAATCATGATTTCAAAGGATTGATGATAAAATATACTATCTAGCTCTTGACAGAGAAGTGATGAATTGAAGATGAAAAAATTAGTCTTGGAGATCTATTTTGCTTAACTATATTTATATGAAACAACGGAGTTTAGTTTTTTTTTTTTAATTTGGGGGTAGGATTTAAGGAAAGGGAATAGATATTGAGAAAAAAATTTCCTGATAAACAGAAGTATGTATATAATGATTTTCCATATTTGTGTCTAATGGTAGCCATTTATAGGTCAGAAGGAGAAAAAAAGAAATTTACATGATAATTTTACGATATTTTTAAAAGGTACAGTAAGTTGTACATAATAAATATGCTGTTTCATGTGCAATTACTTTTTTTATTATGATTTGGTATGAAAGTGCTTGTTTTATTACATAAATTAAAATTTTAAAAAAGAACAAATAAAGAAGACAAGAAGATCATTGAAGCACCAAAAAAATACATGGAACAGAATAGAACAAAGATATACATTAAGGAAAACAGACAAATAGGACAGTTTTGAAGATATCATGTAACTTTTATTATACAGAGGGTCCCCCCCAAAGTCCTACTGAAGTTTCAAGCTTCTAAAGCTTAAAGACTTAAGCAAAAAAGTAAATTTTTAAAAAATATAGATTTATAATTTCATATGCAATCTTTTTCTGTTCTATTTTGTATAAGGAAATGTTCATATTATTTGGTACTGATTCAATTCACAATAAAGAATCTTTGAAATATATCATGTTTTGAATTATGTTTTATTATGTTTTGAAAGTTAAAATCTTCATTAAAAGAAAACCCTGTTGAAGCTCCATGGCATAAATGGTAAATTTCCAAGAATCAATGTTTCTTTTGATAATAAATTTGTTAAGACAAGACAAGAGAGGATCTTGGGCTTATAATTCCATTAGAACAGTAATTCAAGATAGTAATTAAGTCAGGCTTTTTTTTTTTTTTAAGATTTAAAATCTGTCAAATTTCTATGCAGGTTAAATATAAGTAAGTGGCAACTGTTAGAGATTGATTTTTTTCTCCTTCCCTCAATTTTAATGATAACTTATCTAATTTCTCATATTAATTCAGAAGATCCCTGTATAATTACATTTCCCTCCCTGCTTCTTGAGGTAGAGAATAGAACAGACAAAATGAGAATCTTAGAGATTTTTCTTTAATGCTCAAAATTTAATATTTGGAATTCATTAGATTTAAAGGCATAAAAATATGAACCATGTTTATACCTACTAATTTCTTAAGCTACAATTTACCTGCTGCATTTAAGTATTTTCTTTTTTATTAATCAATTACAAGGTTTATGTCCCTTTATAGCTGATATTCTCAAATAAATTTATACCTCTTCTTTAAATAAAACTACTTCTTTTTCTTGTGCAATACATTGCTCTGTGTAGATACAAAATTCATAGTGGGGTTATCAAGGGTTTCTTTTATCTAGTTTTTCTAATAATGTCCCCCAAATACCAGGCATGCTGATAATAATTTTGCTAATGTATTGATTTCATTACAAAATATAAGAAAACAGAATCATCTACGTATGAATTTCAAGGTAATCTCTTTAAAAATCATAATTGTGGATTTTAAAAGTTACTTTTAAAGCCTAATCAAAAAATTAAAAAAGCCTTTTTCAGTGAAAGCGCCAGTTTAATACTACCTATGCTAAAATTGAAAAGGAATAATAGCCAAAAAAAAAAAAAAAGAAGGAAAAAAAGCAAACAAAACCCACCATGACAACAACTTCATGATTACAGCTTATTGACATCAGTAGGTTGAGGAGACTAGTATTTTTCCTTTGGTCTTTTTAATATTAATTCTCAAAATGCAATCAATGTTACAAATTATAAAAATCCATTTGCTTTCTTCTAGTCCTCTACCATCCAAATATCACCTCAAACCAAATAAATTCTCTTAAAATGAGATATAACAAGATAATTAGAAATAATTATTTTTCAGGGATGAAAAAAGGTCCATTGGATTCTCCTTACATAATTATATTTTTCCTGCTTCTTTCCAATCTTCCCACGATTTCAATAGGCAACAAAAGCATTTCAAACAAATGAATAAATTTATACTAAGCACTAGGAAAATCATAAAATGCTTTAAAAATAACCAATAATTATTAGTATGATTCCCTCAACTACATTAATTTAACAGCAGCAGAAAAATACATGAGCATAGGTTATTAGTTCAAAGTTGTTATGAACTTAAATCTGTGTTCCACAACAAAAATGTAAAAAAAATCATAACCAACCCATTTATGTTGAAAATAAAATGATCTTTAAATTTATATTAGGAACAACTTAAGATGGGATTCAAATTCTTGAAAAAATATTGTTCTATAACTACTTAAATACAGCTTTAATATCTTAAGTACATTAAAATATTTAGCTCAATTGATGGACTAAATTTCTAACATTATTCATAGTGGCATTTGAAATTCCTATCTTTTCAATACTACCAAAACATAAGAAATGGAGATGTCTTTTCAGAAGCACAAATGCTCTTTATCAATATAAGAAAAGATAAAGAAACTCATCAAAAATTTTGTGCATATTCATCTT
This sequence comes from Antechinus flavipes, assembly GCF_016432865.1. Classification (NCBI taxonomy): domain Eukaryota; kingdom Metazoa; phylum Chordata; class Mammalia; order Dasyuromorphia; family Dasyuridae; genus Antechinus; species Antechinus flavipes. The sequence continues at coordinate 184,569,305 of NC_067398.1, forward strand.
GAATTAGTTGAATTTCACTTCTTCAGTCTTAGCCTTTGGTGCTACATTTAAAGAAAGTGCTACATATCTAAATAAGATAACTGAGAAGATGACTTCTAAGAATTTATCCATTTCAAATCTTTTATCTGGTTTGTCAGTTTCTTGAATATGATTTCTTATCCTTTCTATACACTTGATGCAAAAATGACCCCTTCCAAAACTCTGACTTGTACTTTTAAATATTACTAAAAAGGGACAGTTTTTATTTCCCAGAGAAGCAAGAATGCAGTTATCCTCAGCACCACTTAATTTGCCTTTAATTTTTCTTCCCAAATTTACCTTAAGCCTTTTTCATTTGTTCTTGCTGATGAGACAATGGGAAATGGATAGTCCATGAAAATAAGGATTTCCCCATGCTAGAGAATTTAACCTACTCATATCATTATTTCTCCTTTCTCCACATGCACTCATTTAAACTTTACCATCAGTCATTTTAGAATAAGAGGACAATATAACCTATGAAACAGAATTCATGTTTGCCTCCATTATTCTAGTAGATGGTGTGACTTTTTTTTCCTTTTTTTTTTTTTTTTTTTTTTTTTTTTTGTCTGTCTAGGTTGCCTCTTGTTATGCTGGAGAATCCTCCTCCTCAGTGTTAATAAGGGCAGCATTTAGAATAATGCATGCCGACCACACGAAAGGCAAATCAGCGACCACACAATTAAACATGTTGAATTGGGCACAAAGACACCATGTAATCCAGCCACTGCTGAAGACGATATTTTTGTCCTTTTGCTTTGTATAAAGTCATCCAGATCTGCTTCCACAAGAGTCCACAATATTTAAAAAATTCAGCAAGATCAGTGTAATAAGAATAGCTATTTTAATGGAAAATTCATTCCCTGCCCTATTATAACTTATAATAGACAAAAATGTGTGATGTTTTATACCATGGGAAATATTATTACAATCAAAATGAGAAAAAATAAATGTAAAATTTAATCAGTATTTTATAGAGGAAAAAGTACCTTCAATATTAACCATAAATAATATTATTTTAAATAAATTTCCTGCAACTTTTTTTTGGTACTTTGAAAAAACACTATAAAACTATTTATGGAAGAATTAATGGGTACAGTGCTATTTTATAAACTGTCAATTAAAACAATGAGTTCATTTAATGTATATTATCTAGAGTCTTAACTGTGGTTCATCACTATAGTCTTTATGGTTAACTTGAATTTTAGGGTACAAATGAGGTGCTAAAATAATTTTTATTTAGCATTTTAAATTTCTTTAAAATTTGAATACATTGAGCTTTACCCCCTCTAATCATAGGAAACCAAAGATAAAAAATTCTTTGCCATTACTTAAGGATGTTATGAACAATGAGGGATTTCATTTTCTTTGGTATTTTTAAAATAACCTGTTTACCCTCTGAATATAAGGTTTTGTTAGAGAGCAGTTGATAATTGTTAAATAAGGACAGTTTTTTTCTTCCTTATGTCTGAGTGACTGTGTGAGACACTTAAAAATGTGTTAATCTGTTCCTCCACCTTTCCTTAAATTAAAGCACTTAGAGGTTTTCCAATGCATTTTTAATGTGTCATCCTGTGTGTCAGGTTTAACTATGCCCTGCAGACTTAGAGCTGAAAGTGCTCTTTGGTTAAAATTAACAATATCCTTGCCAAAAGCTTTATTAAAAATTACTTCATTCAGCTAAGGTCTAAAAAAGTAGTATAATAGTTCATTAAATGATGCTTAGTGATTATAATAATCATTATAATAGAGATGTATTACTTTAAAAAAGATATAAGCCATCAGGTAACAGAATATAGCAATTAGATATATTCACACTGATCTATATTATAATCTTAAAGAAAGAAGTCAAAATGAAGTGTTAACATGGTACTAGGAAGTACAAGGTAGACAAGTTAACATTACTAAAATGCAATTTTTCATTTGATTGAACTCAGATTAGTTTGCTATCCCACTATCTATGAAACAAAAATCCACCCTTTTGTAAAGCAAAATCATTACCTCTGACACTTTAATATGGTCAATTATTTTATAAAATATTTTTCTACTTTTAGTTTTTCCTACATATATTTGTACAATACCCATATTGTTCTTTTTTGGTCTTGTTAGACTTATACATTGAATAATTCTACCTAACAATAAGAAAAATTGCCTGCAAGAATAAAATGTCTCAAAAAACTTAATACATTGTTATTTAAGAGTCCAAATTAATTCTGTCCCATTATATTGACTCAGGCCCACTTAATGAATCCAGTGTTTCTCATTTCTCATTTTGGTGAAAATAGTTGCTTTTTTCTCCTATAACAACTAAAATTGGGTGAGATTCCAAGTCTTCACAACAGAAAATTTTATATTAGGATGTGAGGATGAAGATTTTTATACTCACCTTTAATTATTATTTTACAGAGTTAAAAGAAAATTATCATTATCCAGAAACAGCCCAAACAATTCATAATTATTTACTACTCTTGAGAAGCAGTAATAAAATACAACAAATATCTTGAATCATATTTTTGCTTTTCAGAGATGTTTAGGTTCATGAATATTTTTTTCCTTGCTTCCCATTAAGGTTGGATGATGTTTGGTTTCAGTTAGATAACACATTTGCTTCAAATAACATATAAATCAATCTTGAATGGCAATTACTATTTCACTGTCCACAAGCTAGCTATTTATCCTTTTGATTTCAACAGTAAATACGACCTCACATTATGTGAGTGCCACAAGTAATAAGATTTCAATTGAGAGAACCTATTATTGGCAGTACAGCTGAAACAAAAATAAGGAAAGAAATCTCATCACTGAAAGTCAAGATGATGAAAATGATGAGCAGGTAGTTAAGTAATGGGAAATGCCATGAAATGATTCATCCCATATAGAGAAGAGACAGGTATATTAAAAAAATAACAATGCCAATTTAGCTTTTTCTTGTGTGGGTATATCACTCTTGAAAGGAACTGAGTAAAGAAAATGTGATTTTATATCACAGAAAACATATAACATCATTATATGGCTATATTTAAGTCTTTTCAACAAAGTTAAAGGTTCTACAATAAGACATTGCATTCACAGGAAGCAGCTCAAAGACTGGCTATGTGCCAAATACTGGCAGAAAAAATGAAAGAAAACTATCTTATCTAAAACAAGATTCCAAAAATAAAAAAAGTAATTTGAACTGTGCTTTTACTAGAGAGTCAAACGACTTTAGAACATTGCTAAAATAAACACGTAGCACCAGAATTCAAAATGCTAGCTGTGAAATATAGATATACTGTGTATGTGTAAACAATAGAAGCAATAATACCATACAGAGCAGAGAGAATAATAATGACAATGATGATAATAAATAATTAACATACAGACAGCTTTAAAATTTGCAAGCACTTTATTCATTTTATTCTCACAACAGCCTAGAGAGATAAGTGCTATTATTGTGCCCATTTTTATAGTTGAGAAAACTGAGGCAGACAGAGCTAAAGAGACTTCCCCCATGTTCACACAGCTAGTGTTAGTATTGATAGTGAGAAGTGGGAGATTCGCGCACAGGACCATGTAGCAGAAGGTGGGATGCTCTATGAACAAAGCAGAAACACAGTAATACAAAGGAAAAGATGCACAAATCTAGAGACATCTTTACCTAAATGTTTAAGTGGACTATTTGTACCTGATCTATGGCAGTCTTCTGAGCTCCTATTGAACTCATCAGCCACAATTTGTACTTGACTTCAGTGTAGTGATGAGATTATTCCTCTTTTATTATGAAGGATAAAACAAGTTTTTACACAATCCTTCCGATTCTTTAAAAAACATTAACAAATGAGATCAAATCATATCAGTTATTGAAAGGATGAATTTCCCCATGTTTATGATTGCAAATAAAAGTTGTTTAGCCTATACCATAAACATACTAACTTGTTAAGTACTCCTATATAGAATGTAGGGGGAACCACCCATGTTTGTTGCTTTTTTCACAATATTCTTTCCCATACAAATAGATTGTTATGAAGGAAATGGTTAAGCAAGAAATCTCAATTGTGGAGCAAGAGTTGAGGAAGATGAAGAATTTAAATGAGATGTTGCTTTAGAGCAGGGAAGATGGAAAGGCCATTTCAGTGGCAATGGATCTGCCACATTTGACATAGCACATTAGAAATATATATCCAAATTCCTAGTAAATTCTAAGTGATAATTCAGTTTTTCTATTTAACCAAAATAATTCCTGGCCAGCTATTTAGAATTCATGAAATATCTCCCAAATCCACCAAAGTTCTGTACCCTTCAAAAGTAAACAGAGATTATTCATTCCCAGGCTGGTGATTAATTTACAGGAGTTTTTCAGACATCATGGTTCTAGGAATTTTACTTAAATGACTTTGAAAGTAAGAAAACTATAAGAAATCTAGCTTTTCATTTTCACTGTTTTTTGTTGTCATTTGCTTGAATTTTGTTTTCTTTCTCATTGTTTTTCTTTTTGGTCTGATTTTTCTCGTGCAGCATGATAGTTGTAGAACTATGTATAGAAGAATTGTACATGTTTAACATATATTGAATTATTCGCCATCCAAAGGAAGGGGTTTTGGGGAAAGAAGGAAAATTTTGGAACAAAAGGTTTTACAAGGGTCAATGCTGAAAAATTATCCATGCATATGTTTTGAAAATAAAAAGCTTTAATAAAAAGAGAAAAAAATAGCTCCTACATGGGCATGGATTTATTTCTTCTGCTTTTTTAAAGGTAGCCTTGATAGTTTTGGGTGACTTTGTACTTGGCTAACATATATCATGGGCAGCTAGATGGTATATAGTATAGGGTACAGAGTTCAGAAAGATCTGAGTTTAATTCCAGTCTCAGACATTTACTAGCTGTGCGATCCTGGATATATCATCTGTTTACCTCAGTTTACTCATCCATAAAATGAGCTGGAGAAGGAAATGGCAAATCACTTCAATATCTTTGCCAAGAAAACCCCAAATCAGGTCACAAAGAATTGCACACAACTGAAGCAACTGAACAACCACAATATAAACACCTGGTCATTTGCAGGTAGAAGCCTTCTTGTTTGCTTTAAAATAAAATGTTATTACTCTATTACTGTATCACTTTGGGTATATTTTCTGTTGTTAGTAATATTTTTAGAATAAATAATAAATGTTTTAATACTGTTTATAAGTTTACATATAATTTAAATAATGGGGAAATTGGCATCAGAATTAATTAATACTAAAATGATGCTAAGAACATTTTTATAGATTGTTTGGAAGGTTGTTTGGGTGAATTTTTAAGGGCATTTTGAGGTAGCACAGAGGAAGATATGATATGATCTTATGTGTATCACAAATACACAATGAATACTGGTTAAAAACAAGATTATTTAGCTAAAGGTGACATATTCCTCTCCTAATATAACATTCTAATTTTTTCCAGTAAATATACTGGAATTTAATAATTAAACACACTCCTATACACTGCAAGAGATACTGATACTAGAAAAATACTCTTCTACATCTCAGATCCTTCTCCCTGGAGTGAAATTATACTTCAAAGCATATATTTTTTTACAAGAAAGACAACCCCAATACCCACTTGCAACCACATTACAGTTAGCACATATTTTTTCTTCATTTAGATCTTGACAATCACCTAGTGACTAATTTAATTTCCATTTCATCAAACTTTCAAATAAACCATTGTTCTTTTTCTTTGTCTGTCTGTCTGTCTCTCTCTCGCACATACACACCCCCCAAAACAAAAAGAGGTGTGTGTGTGTATATATATGTACATATTCCAATCCCTACATAATGAATATATGCTATGCTTATACATTTATAAATATAATTTATTGCACTACATAAATATAAGAAACTATTTGTATAAAACAGATTTGCATATGATATATTTATATATAATTTATATATTTACATGTACACATTCACTTATAGATGTCATATGTTACCATTTGTGACCTATAGCGTATCTCCCCTTTACTTTCTTCCTTGAACCACACCTTCATCATTTTGTTATAAACATTTCCTGGACAACACACTTTTGATTTGGAATGGTAAAAAGGAACAGCAAAGACGGCAATAACTTTTAAGTATATCAGACCTTTGTTATATGGGGTTCATCTTCGGTAGAACACAGAGCTGGAAGGAGCCTCAAAAACCACTGAGTCCATTTTATTGGCATGGGTTGGTGCGGAAGGAAGAATGAAGTCTAGGAATTAATTCCCCAAGGTGGCAAATTCAGAAGCAAGATTCAATCTCATTACCTCTGAATCCAGAGTCAATGGATTCAGTCAGTCTCTGAATTGTGCTATGATGCTTCCCCATTTCTTACTGATTAGAAGCAGGATGGGGTGGACAAGTGTTTCATGGTATTATTTAGAAATAGATTCTATCAGCCATTTCTTCAGCCCAAGAGGGACATCTTCTTTGAGTCTAAGTTAGCAATATGCTTTCCAGTCCGAAAGAGTGATATTTTAATTCATTTCAAGTCAGTGAATATCTACTATGTTCAGGATACTGTGTTTGACCCAGGGAATAAATGCAAAGTTAAAAATGAAATAATTTCTGTCATTATTTTTATATTTCTAAATTTTTATATTCTCCTATATTCTACTTCTTGAAATCAACATATAAAAAGTAAGTTTATTAAAATATCTATTCAGAGGAGTATAGCTGTGTCATTGTGGATAGAAAGCTGATTTTAGACTCAGGAAGTATGGAGTTCAAATACTGCCTCTGATATATATTTGCTATATATTGAGTGTTCCTTACAGAGATGAAATTCCATATTATTTCCAGGCTATTATATATTTAGTAGTAATATTAAGTAATAAGAACAAAGTAAAAATAGTACATTCTTATTTTCAAATTGTGACCAATAGTAGTAATAATTTAATCAAAGAAATTAATGCAAAAAGAACTTGCCTCAGAAATTTCTATCATGTCTTAAGCAGCTATGGACTATCCCAAAAGTGTTAGTGAAGTTTTAAGGTTTTAAAACTTCAAACTTGACATTTTGTACTGGAAACATTAATTCTGATAATGGCAAAGATGATGGAACATATTACAAAGACACTCATATGTATGTATAGAAGCATACATATATCCACACCAGATCTGTGTGGAGAAGAAATTCGGAGGTTAGAGGAACATCACTTCCAATTGGGTCCACCAGGAAAGGGCTCCTGAGGGAAGTGTGTTTTTACATGAGACATTTTAAAGTTGAATCTGAATTATTGATACTTTCTCATGATTAGATATAAACAAAACCATAAATTAAGCCCTGATTTGCTTACTGATTTTGAGTTTAAAATTGCTAACATTTAAAATTTAGTAATCAGCTTTCACATTGTGAAAGTTGGCTGCAACACATCCCTAGATTCAAGGTTCTTATGTTCGACTCCTTGTGACCCTGGGCCATAGCATGCTTATACTGTCCATGGGATTTTCTTGTCAAAGATATTGCTGTTTCCTCCTCCAGTGGATTAAGGGAACAGGGATTAAATAACTTATTCAGGGCATGCAGCTTGTGTCTGAAGTCACATTTGAACTCAGGTCTCCTGATTCCAGGCTTGATGCTCTATCCACTGAGCCACCTGGCGACCTCCAAGATCCAAGGTACCAGTAATTTATTTCTCAGAAAAGTGTGTTTATTAAAGAAATGAGGGATTCTCTAGAGCCTTGTTGAGGAGAGAGAACATTACAAACATGAGAGTTATCTTTGACGAAGGCTTGAAGGTGAGAGATAGGTCACATTTAACTGGATTGTAAAGTGGGTGAGACAGAGGAATATAAAAAAATAGGTTAAAACTTGATTATAAAAGGGCTTTAATGGGCAGAATGGTATGCATCTTATTCTGGAGGTGAGAAGATGCCAGCAAGCTTTTTAAGCAAGGCAGTAATAGGGGAATGACACAATCAGATCTATGCTTTTAAAAAATCAATTCTGTAACTGTTTAGTGAATGGGTAGCAGAAGAAGAGGTTGGAAGTAAGGAGACCACTTAGGAGGCTGCTGTAACACTCCAGATAAGATGTGAAAAGGCATGAATTAGGGTGGAGGATTCAAAAAATAATTTTAAAAATATGATTGTTCCTAACATTTATGTAGTCCTTATTTGCAAGATATCCAAATTATATCTATACCATTAAAAAAAACTCCAAAAGTAATTTCTTTTATCTTGTGACTGATGACAATGTTTATTAAATCTGTTGCCATGAGACATCCACTAATTTTGAAATCTTTCCTAATGCTCTTGTACTCTTTTTCTATTCCCTATTCAGACCAATTACTAATAACTTCATATAACAGAGAACCTTCAATTTAGTTTTCTATAAAATCTGTGTTAGATGCTTTTTCTAATCTGAGTCTATATTAAACCATAAGGATATTCTCTCTGTATGACGCCTGATAACCTTTCATGTTAATTATGGATGTCTGTTATGTTTGATTAGAAAGCAATGGAAAGTAATGTGAAAGTTTTCTTTCTAGAATATTGAAAGACTTAATTGTTTTTTTCTTTCTATGCAGAAGAAGCTTTTCTCAAAGAGACATTGAAGAGCAAGTGCTATTAATGTGTGTGTGTGTGTGTGTGTGTGTGTGTAGAGCTTACCAAATCCACATCAGAATAATATTTTAAATACATATTAGAAACACACTTAAAATATAAAGGAAAACAATTATTCTAAAATACTGTTATCAAAATTAATATTTTTAGATGAAGTCATGGAACCCAAGAATCCTGGGTTCCTTTCTCTTCTCCCTTTAAAGCCAAATAATCAAGTTTCAGTTTATCTTTCGAATTGGGTTTCATATTACTTTGTTTCACACATTTTCTATTCCAATTATACATAATCTTCCACCTCCTGGTCATTGTACAGGCTATCTTCCACATTTGTAACGTTCTCCCTTCTCATCACAACTTCAGCTTTTTCATTTTTAGAGGCGAGATTACTATCATCTATGCACTCGAGACATGATAGCATTGTCAAGATGTTCTTGTTATATTAGTTTGCATTTCTTTGGTGAACATATTATTTTATGTTTCAATTTGGAAATATCTTTTCTCTCATCGCTCAATTTCCCCATTAAATATTTTTCTCTCATCTTTCAATCTCCCCATTAAGTCTTATACAGTAAAGAAAAAAGAAGCCATTTTAGACCAAGAATACAAAACTCTAGAGTACTATATATACAAATCTAAATATGCATTTAATTGCATACAGCAGGTCCTATACCTTTAGTGGCAAAGTAGAGAAAAATACCTAACAGAATATATAGATATGATTCTTATGAAAAACATCTTGAATAATTCATAAATAATAGACATATTAACTCTTTATTTATTTTTAATAAAAACAAGCACATATTTTTTTCTTAAATACCCTGATTTGACTTTTCAGACATGGCCCTAAAATCAGATATAATATGCTCATAAAAATGCCATCTCTCTATTATTTTGTGAGGACACATTAATAAAACAAAATATCAAAAAAATTTCACTGTTGCCAAAAAGAGTGTAATATCCTGCTATAATGCTACATCTGAATTGTTTGGGGAAAGTATAGATCTAAATATGAGAAGCCATATTTTTATTGAAGTCTGTTATAATTCAGGGCACCCCTAAAGTCTTAATGCTGTTTTTAAGCTGCTTAAAATAGCAACAATAATTCTGAGATATAACTATGTTATCTATAGAATAGAAAAAAGCCTACTTTAAAAAAAAGTTTTAAAAATGACCACAAAACTAACAGTTTTATTATATGATATTAAAATGTAACTATAAAGAGAGGAACCTAACACAAACAGAAATCTGGAACTTTACATTCCCCTGAATAGCTTTTAATTTTTACCTATATGCACTAAAAAACTGATGTCCATGACCAGAGTTAATAAATACCTAACCAGAAACACATAGAAAGTATACATTTCTAAATGTAATCATATACCAACAAAGGATTCCTTTCCAAATATTTCTGTTGTGAAATATAGAAATTATATGCATCTATTAAAAAGATAAACCCGATTTTAAAAGTTGCCAATAATTCTCTTTGCACAAAAAGAATTTACATGTATATCACGAATCTTAAAAATACCCATACACCTTACAAATATTTCATTTTTTCATCATTTAAAAAAGTTACATACAGAAACAACAAAATGTAAAATAAAAGAAGAAAATGTGATTGAATTAGAAAGGGGTGGGGAAAGCTTGCCATGTACCAGGGTCTAAAAAAAGTTGCCATGATCTTTTAAAATGAGCATTGAGCAAATGATATTGGGGAAAAAACAGTTATTGGACTCAGACTGCATTCTCATTCCTGATGGTCCTTTTTTTTTTTCTTCTGAAGAGAGAAGGGAAAGTACTTGGAACAGTCTACTCTCCATAGGAGAATGTATTCATATACCAAAAAAATAGTAGGGCTTCAGGGCCCAATTTGGAGCATTCCACTCTTATTTTTCCAAAGTAGAAATGCAAAAAATTGGAGAAAAGAAAAAAATCTTTCTTTATTGGCACTGCCCTGAGGGACCATCTCTTGGTTTCTAATCAGTTGCAGTGACAAAGAGATTTTCTAGACCCTGTTGTGTGACAAAAATCAAACGCTTAGGATGACATGGAAAAGTTAGTGAAGGCAAAGCAGATTCCCCTCCAAGATAGTGGTGGGGTTCACTCAGTGGAGTGGCTTTTGTTTTTAAAAATGCTTCATAAGGTTGGATTAAAATGTATGAGAGGGGGAAAGGTTGAGGTTTGTTGTTACTTTTTTTTTTTTTTTTTTTTTTGGATAGTGATGAAATTCTATGGTAGAGTTTGCAGGGTTATGAAAAAGATTTAGTAAAATAGCTGACAATTCTTTTCAGAAAGAAATGCTGAAGACCACATGCTAAGAATTACCTTACTTGATCTTTTCCAACTCTTCCTCATTAGCATGGTCTGTAAATGAAATAAAGTAGTTTAATTACCTTTCTACTCATATACACAACAGGGCTGCCAAGTGACTTAAAGGACCCTCCATCTTTTTTCTAAGCTCTCTAAAAAACAAATACTTGACAACAACAACTATACAAGACAAAAATAAAAAGAAACCAACAACAGAACACAACTACAAGCATTTTTCACATTCAAACAGTTTATCTGGTAAGAGCATAGGTTGGTTATTCTTTTACTGAAAGAATTCCAGACACTATTAGAAATAAAGACTACACACACCTCATTTCTCTGAAATAATTTCGAATTAAAAATCATGAATTTTTTAAAAGACACCTTGTGAATGAACAGCCAACAGTACATAAAGTAATGACTTTTTTTTAATTAAAGAAAGTAGCATGAATATTCACAGTCTCTATAAAAGTGAGTTCAGCATAGACTTTTCCAAAAATACTATGGAACTATAAATTTCCTCATCAGTGCTCCCTAAATCCAACCTAATTATAGTTTACCTTTATCTGCATGCTAGAAGTTTCCTTAAATAATAGAACACAATTTGGTTTCTTGAGATATCCATTAATTTTATCCATATAGTTGTTTTTGTTTCTGTTATTCTTATTCCTACTCCTATAGCTACTGCTTCTGCTGTTGACTTTAAGTCAATTATTTCATCAGAACTTTTGTTTCAAAACAGTGTTTGAAGCTTGAGGGAAAGAGATTTCTAATCAAAAAGTTTCTCATCAAGTTCTGGTTTTGCACTATTCATAATGTGTGCCTCAAAATTGTCTTTCTGTTGCCTAACTGTAAATGACAAAAGCCAAAAACAAGGGTTTTGCTCTACTAATGAATTTCAGAAAAGCTTTAAGTAGTAAAAGAAAGGGTTTATCCTTTAAGCAATGAATCCTCTATATTTTACTTTATTTTCAAAGTCCTATTTAATGTCACATAAGGTGTATAAGTTACCCAAAGGAAGTTAAATACTAAAATACAAAAAAATACAGTACTTCTGGAAATGTTTGCCATAACCAGGTGAATGTTTGTCATGTCTAGGTGGGGGATAAAAGTCAAGGAAATATAATAGAACTTAGATGGAGAAGCATTTAGTATCCAGAACACAATACAGAACTGGTCTGTTTTGAAGCCAATCCATGAGGGTTTATTTATTAAAGTATCAACAAGCCCTTGTGCTTAGGTGGGCCAATGTCAAGGATTTAATGTATAAATTAGTAATTTTAAACTTTTAGTGGAATTGATTAACTTTTTTGTTTCCATAGATAATAATTATATGCGTTATTAATGACATAAATATATCAGAGTTCAAAAAAGAAATATTTATTGAGGCTATAAAATTTTGCAAAATCTTTTGAAATTAACTCAGAAGACTTGACATACCTACAATCCCCTCCAACAGTGTAAATACCAAAAAAAAAAAAAAAAAGCTTATGTGTGTGTGTGTGTGTGTGTGTGTGTGTGTGTGTGTGTGTGTATGTAAATGATGAGGTGCAAGAATTGAGGGTAAGAGATCCCTTAACAGCAAAGGGATCCCCTTGGCCGGTGGCAGGTTTTGCAAAAGAATTCACAAATCCCAATAAATACAGGCATAAGGTTTGTGGCAAAGAATGGGTTTATTTATGCTAAGAAAATAGTATGCTAAGAAGACAGTTTTCTTAGTGGGCAAACTCCTGATAGGAATTAGCAAAGATGTGTTTATACACTGAGAAGAAAATATCTTCATCAGTGGGCTAAGTCCAGAAGGGCAAATAGCTAAGATTTGGGGTTCAGAGTCACTTTTTATTAGCCTTTTGAGGTCTGGGGCTTCTTTGATCTTTGGCCCCCAGCTGAGACCAATTATTCCCAGAAGAATCTGATAAGACTGATTTTCAATTCATTTCAATTCTATTCAATTCAAAATTATTGTCTGGGAAGGGTGTGCTCCTCTCAGAGGCCAGGAGGATTTGAGAGTTAGGAGTACTCTTCCCCCAAAAAGGGACACAGTTTACATAAGCCTCCCCAAAGATTAAAGGGGACACAATTTACATCACATACATATATTTTATATAATACATTTATATATGTCTGAGTCATAGAAAGTGGATAAAATATTAGCCTTTAAGTCAAAAAGAGATGTAGTGGAATCCCATCTCAGATATTTAATAGTTCTATAACTATTAATAAGTCACTCAAAACCAAAATAAAGATGACAATATCTACATTGCTTACACATCTGCCATCTGCCTTTTCTCCCTTTCCCTACAGAGAAGAGCATTTCCTATAGCAAAGGTAGGGAACATCTCACAGGTATAAGACCTGCGAAATCATTTCCAAAGGCAACTACAGGTGATGATGAACTGAAAGGTAGGTATAAACATCTCCCATTACTTAAGTTCTATAACTTGATAGTTTTGCATGGTCCATGAATGACATTTTTATTATCAAATGGCATTTAGTAGAAAAAAGGTTCCCACTCCTGTCCTAGAGAGATTGAAGAATTTAATTTATTCAGCTTTGGCATTCTTTCCTAGGAAATGAATTGTCCTGAAAGGTGAATGAATACTAATTCACTTAACTAATACTATCTGGACATCTTAGACGTCCTTCATATCTATCTACCTGGGACATTCTGCTGTTTGTTATTTTGCTGCCCTAATCTTTTTCATTCACATTTTCACAGGGTAATTGCTATGATTTAATTAGATAATTGATATAAAGTACTTGGCAAAAATAACTGTCAACTATTATTACATATAATATACATATGTTATAGATCCTTATTTACTGATTTTTGCCTATTCTATTCAAGTATGTCTTGATCCCCCCACCTTAAAAAATTAGAACTTAGCATTCCTTTAAACTATCATTCTAAATCTTTCTTCTTTTTCTCAACCAAATTCGTAGAAAAAGCTGTCTACATTCCTTATGTCTACATTTTTCTCACTAATTTCTTAACCCTTTGCAACAGTGATTTCTGACCTCATCACTCAAATGGAACTATGTTCTCTAAAGTTTTCAATGAGTCAAAAGGACAACACCAAATTACCAAATCTGATGATCTTTTCTCAGTCTTTGTCTTTCTCGACTTTTGCCACAGTTGACATCACTGGCTACCCTCTCCTCCTGAACTGAAAACTAAAATCTTTCTTCTTTGAATTTTGATGAAACATCTCTTTCTTAATTTTCCTCTTACTTTGATAAATCCGTCACAGTCCTATTTTTTGTTTCTGCTTCCACAATATCTCTTTCATCCAAACTCTTTTTTCTACTCATACTGCCACCCTCTATGCTCATACTGTCATTGTTCAACTCCTGAACTACAAGATTAAGCTCTCTGCTTTGTTTTCTATTCATTCCAGCCCATCTCCACACAGCTGCCAAAGAAATTTTAAGTGCAGAGCTTTGTAGATTGAAAAACATATCAGCTATTTCTATTACTTCTATTTTGGTTATAGAATTAAGTGATCTTCTTTAGGAAAAGCTAGCCCTAAAATAAGCCAGACAAACATAGCCTCTTAAGTCCAGGTTACCTATAGATTTAGTGAATAGAATGAGAAGATTTGACCATTTATTAGTAGATAATTTAGACGAATAAAATAATCATAAGATAATAAGGTTTTTCAAAAGGCTTTAAATTTCCCTTTCTAGGAGTAAAGGGAGGGGGAGACCAGAAACCAAATTACCCTTTCTGGCTATGGAGAAAGCTTAGCCAAAGGTTATTTTCCAACCTTCATGGATAAGGCCCTCCCCCCGCCCCCCCTTTTTTTTCTTAAACTAGAGTCTAAGTTCAGTAATGGAATCTTGTAAGGAAGATGGGGGTGGACTGCTAACCATTGACTCCAAGGTCCTCTATCCCAATAACTTTCTGATTACAAAAGGTACTACCAGCAGAAAAGAACTTCAAGCATAAGATTAAGAAAGTCCAGGAGAAGCCACTGTCCAAAAACATTATGTTCAAAATAAGTTTCTGTAATTTTCCCATTTCTTCTTTTTTACTATAAAAATCCTTATCTGTAAATAATTCCTGATCTCTGACCTCTGAGGAGTCTTTTGAAAATTAAATTATAGATGGCTCAGTAACTTTGTCCTCAGTTTCCTTTTTTATTTCAGATACTCAATTTTTAACAACTTAATAAACTCCAATGCTTCTCTATTGCTGCTAGGCTTAAACAAGTTTCTCTATTATTTAAAATCCTTCACAAGATGGCTCCAACCTATAGTTCCAATTTCATTATATATCACTACTCTTCCTATATTCTATGGTTTCAACAAACTGGCCTTCTTTTAGTTCCTTGCATACTAAATCCTATTTCCATTTACTAACCTTTGTACTATCCAACCTACATTCTTTGAATGCAATCTGTTCTCTGCCTCATAGAATTTCTCAAGACAGTGAGAAAGCTAACTTTTCTATGAAGGCTTTTAAGATTTCTTTAAATTACCAGCATTCTCTCTCCTTAAGTACCTTGTTCTTATTCTCTCTTTATCTACCTATATATGAATTTAGTTTTTCTACCAATTTAATGCTACTTGAGAGAAGAGATTGTTTTATTTCTTTGTTTATATACTCTCAGTTCCTAGTATAGTCCTTGGTACATAAGAGGTATTTTAAATGCTTATTTTTTCATAATTTATCTTTTTCAAGATGTATTATAGAATGATATTATTTGCCTTCCAAAGGCAGGGAATTCCAATTTTTGAATGAATGGTTCACTATAGGGAAGAATTAAGATGTAACTTGTGTCTTTCCATATGAATCTGGGTAAACTGTGTACCTGTCTTTTATGTCTGTACATGAGCACTGTTCAGTGGAAGGGAAGAAAAGCAAGTCCTTTAGGCAATTTTAAAGCTAAATGAGACTTACATCTTAAAAGTGCTCTTCCTTTTTTGCACCAGGAACTTTACTTCAGCTGTAAAAATATGTAAGTGTACTTGGGCATGTGTTGTTAGCATCAAAAGCTGCTGGAATATAAATCTAAATCTCTTGTAATAATGATCAGTAGCTCAAATTTCCTCAAAGACAATAAGAGGAAATAAACAATTTACAATATGGTCTGTGATAGATGAGCTGAGGGGAATGATTACATTTGTAAAAGATTCCACAACCTAAATCCATTCTTCACTTTCAATTGTTACTTGAATGATGTTTTCCTTTAGGCAATTACATAACTATCACAGATTATGTTAAACATCATAGAGCTACTACTGAAAAAAGAATACATGTTTTACAAAGTATTTACAAATCAAATTTTTGAGTGCGATATTTTCTGAAATGCTGAATACAGAAACAATCTGAGCAGCATGTTCAAAATAAATTATATCAGAGAAAAAAATCTTGTTTTAAAATTTATTTAATGAGTACAAGAATCAATTCACTTATTTCCCAGGATTCTGCAATTGTTAACAATAGATAAGCAATTTTATATTTCTAGAGTATCTAGGAAAGCATGCAACACAAATGAACTCACTTTTATTTCATAAAGACTCCAATGATGAAATCTGTGCATTGGAATCTGTTAGAAAAAGAGTCAGAAAGATTTCATGCATGCACAATAAGACAAAACCATAAAAGAACAGGACACACTTAAATAGAACAAGACTACAATTCTTAAAAAAAAAAAAAAAAAAAAAAAAGCTTCATGCAGTGAGAAGAGAAAGAAGATACATGCCATGCAACTTGTTAGCATACTCCAAACAAATTTTAACTAATAGATACATCAGTGAAAGTTGAGAGGGGAAATCAAGATAATATTATTTATTCACAATTTTTTTCTCTTTAAGATTCAACTGTGTTTTCACCTCAATCATATTTTAATCCCCAAATCTATGTAACAGTTTTGCCTTTTTAGGTACTATATGTCACGTTGTTTATTGATAATTGTGTTTCAAAGTCCTTTTAGAAATGTATTTAATAAGCTGTTAGGCTTTTTAAAGCTTTCATTTTTACTGATTTCTCCAAGTGCCATTTCACAGAAGGATAAAATATTCAAATACTATTTCTCATATATAAACACATTATTATAAATAAGTTCAACTAACTGAAACTCATAAGATTTTTAAAAGATATTTTAGTGCTTTCTTATGCTAATAACTTACTTCTTCTAGTCTGTCTTCTTTTCTTTTTATTTACAATTTTCCTAAATGGAAGTATTGAATAGAATATTTAATTACTGGTTAAAAGTTCTTCATACTTATCCTTTATTTTTGCTGTTTCCATATCACCATACATTAAATGTCTATGATATCATTGTGCAAAACAGATGGCAATTCCTTTATTATTTAATGGAAAGAGTTGCCTGAGGCTCATATAGTTAACATGATTTGTGTTAGATTCCAGGACTTGGGTTATATGATTTGTGTTAAATTTCAGGATTTGACCCTAAGTCTTCTAGACTTCAATTCAAAAACTCTATGCAGAACATCATATTTCCTTTCCCTCTGTTTTAATACAAGCAAAATAAAAACATGCAGAAAAATACACTTACATCTGTATATGTATGTATGTATGTAAGTGTTCATGATGAGCATTCATAGATGTCCATGAAAATAATTGTAGCATGAATATCAAAAGTTCAGAAGCTAGAGAAATACTATCAAGAACTTGATAAAAGCTTCTAGGTTAAATTTTGTGATTTGAGAGTTTTGTCACTTTAATAGTAGGCATGATAAAATGATATGTGATATACTAGACACTATAAAACATAACAAAAAAGAAAATTGTTTTTTAAGCAGGGAGAAAATAGCTGGTCACTGATGTGGTACCTATTTCTAAATCAGACATCTGTTCAGTTGGACCACTAACATATTAGAGCAAAAAGCAAAATCAATACCAAACTAGAAAAAAGAATTAAAAGAGGAAGAAACTGCATCTTGTTGAGGCAATTTCCATCTAACTTATTTAAATTAGTGGTTGAGCTTAAAAATGAAATGGATAAAAAAGCAGACCTTACTTAACACAAATTATTGGCATTTATACAATGAAGAGTCTAGAAACTGCCTTAACCAAGAAAGTGGAGATATATGGCCACTGAAGCAATACTCATTTAGAATTGAAACGTTTCTATAATTGAGAGACCATTAATAACCATTAATCTGTATGCCTAAAATAATGATAGACTAATGGCAAATTTCCCATTTCCACACATAGAATGATCTATGTATCAAGAATATGAAAAGAAGATAGGCTTTTGAAAACTACATTATATAACAGACGATATCTTGACAATCAAAAAAATTGAACATTTTAAAGACAAGACCCTACCGTGCTTACTGTTTGTTGAATACATTATACAATGTCATCCTAAAGATTCTTCCATCAAAGTCTCTCATTCATGCCAAAATCATAAAAGATTCTTTTAAAGATATAATAGAGTTAACTTTGATTAATAACCCTTTGATTATTAATAGCAAATTAGGCAAAAGACAGGAAATCATGGACTTATAAAATGTTTCTGTCATTTTCATGAAAGATGTATAGTCCAGAATTCTGATTTAGAGATAGATTCTTTATTATGAAGTCTTCTAGACGTTCCTGTTTGAAGATAACAATGTGGTAAATTCATCAAGCCCCAAGATCTTGCAGAACTGTGAGAAGACTCATAGTTGAAGAAATTTTACTGTCCAGATAATGATATATAGCTGAATGATCAACCCATAAAGTTTATCTATCAATACAATGTTTCCTGGCAGAAAATGGAAAGGTCCTTGGTGGGCATTAGCAAACTACAACACAGATTACTCATAAAGAATTTCATATGAGAAGTTAACAAAGAATAATCCTGGGGAAGCTGTATGACCAAAAAAGAAAAAAGACGATGAGCATGAGTTAAGAATAATCTCTGTAACATATATGCTCAACTTGTATCCATGAAATGTGAGAAATCTAAAGGAAGTTTTCTAGCACAATGACTGCCCTATTACACCGTGTAATAGCTTCAAGTGCTTCCCATCAGCCATAGTATCTTCTTTAAGACAAAGATCAATAAGCATATCCATCTTTTACTTCCACCTCCCATCCCCCAACTTCACTAAAATTTCTGCTTTTGTTTATGGTCTTTACCTTAAGAATTACCTCAAGTTGGAAGCCATAAGAAACTGAAAGAAAATGGTCAGGATGATCATCTTCAAGAAGCAAAAGATGGAACCATCAGCAAACCTTCCTTCTAGAGCACAGCACATGGACTTTCCAATTCACTCCACTGTCCATTTGCAGCTCTGCTTGGTCATACTCCAATGAACAAGATGGTCCCTGGTGTTTCCCTGTCCACAAGCTTTCCAGTATCCATTTCTGTTTTATCTTCTCTCATTAGATTTTATGCTCCTTCAGAATAGGCTGTCTTTCTTTTTCTTATTTATATGCCCCAGAATTTAGCACAGTGATCAGTATATAGTAAGTCCTTAATAAATGTTCATTAAACTGAAAAAAAATTTTCTGTGCCTACCCCTCAGACAAACCTCTTCCTTTTCTTGTGATTATTATGAGTCTCTCTGTCTCTCTCTCTCCCCCTGTCTCTTAGTCTCTGTCTCTCTCTTTCCATTTATCTAGAGAAATAGAGTGAGAATTAAAGTGAAATTTAAAGTAAGAAGTATTTCAGAAAAGCTTGTTAGTACTTGGCAATTCTACTCTCTCAGGGTCTTGGAGGAGTTACTCAGGAAGTGAGTAGAAAAAAAAAAAAAACCCAGTCCCTTCAAGGAATTTTCTCTAAACTCAAGTATAATTCGGGCATAAAAGAATGACCACAGAAAATTCAAGAAAAGGGAAGAATAAAAAAAGACACGTGTATTTGGGGAATATGAAACTGACAAAGAAAATGCAAGAAAAAAGGAAGAGTAAACATTAAGTGTCAAAAGAGAATGGAGTTCACAGTTCATAAATGTTGGGCTGGAAGGGACCATTTTGTATATGAGTTAATTGTAACATGGAAATATTAAATAATTTGCCCAAGATCATAATGATATTTTGGCAAGCTGGAATTCAGAAGAAACAATCAATGAAAAGCAACATATATCCTGAAAACTCAGTTTCTCTCCTCTAGTCAGTATTACTCAGCAGCCTATCAAGTTAGTTCCAGATGACCCATTCCTAGCCACTATATTATTTTCATTATTATCATTATGTTATTTTTGTTGTTGCATTTATTTTAAATTTGACAGATAATGAAAGTTTAGGGCTTGTGGAAAAATGCCCTGAGCAAAAATAAAGTTGAGAATTACAGTCTCACTGCTTGATGCTTCTTTAATCTACAACTCCCACCTTTACCCAGTTCAGAACAATTAATTATTTTTACCTTCAAAGTCCAGGCTTGGAATTATAATAGTGACTGATTTTGTGACTAAGATTACACATCTTCCCTTTTAAAAATAAGTGAAAGAAGATCAAATTTTCACACTGAATGTAATAATTAGACATCTTGAAAAATATCCATGTGCTTATTCTAATATAAAGGTAGATGTGAAATAGAGACCAGACAATATTCATAAGCAAAAGGTAATTTTAATTATAGATAGTAATGTTGAACATAAAGAAATTGATGCTTTTGATAATTCAAGGGCAAGTTGAACAAATTGTAAAGCCCCTTGTTTTCAAGATCTCTAAAAACTATTTTCATTAATATAAAATAAAACTTATCATTAACTCATATTTCCCAAATGCCCAAATATTATCAAGGAAAGAAAAAAATTTACCAGTGTGAAATACTAAAAATGATGTATCCTGCTTTCTTTTAGGAGAAGCTTTTAAAAAACATATACAACATTATGAGGAGACTATTTCAATATAAATGAGCAGGGAAATATTCATCTTAATCACTAAATAAGCAAAATTGTATTGTAAAGAGGTCTAGCTTCAATAACAACAGCATGAATAAAACTGAAATGTTTTGGGGGTAACAAACATTTTGGGCTTATTAAAATCCCCATGTCATCTACTCAAACTGTGACTTAAATCATGTAAAAATAACAATACATGCATGTGAATCCAAACAGATCCAAGGATCTACTCATTCTTATATAGATCATGATAATGTCTATAATGTTCTGGATCTGTTCCAAGGGAAATTATTTTTATGTGAAGGATTTATTCCAAAGATTCTTCCCCTTCATCTTCCCCCTCACCTTTACCTCTTAGCTTCCTAGCTTCTTCCAAGCCTTAGCTCAATACTTAACATACCTTTTTGGTCTTCTTTCCTTCACCTCTTCCAGTGCTTTCCTTCTAAAGTCATCCCCCATTTACACTGTATATATCTTTTATAATCATAGCTGTTATAATGAAATAATGAAATAATGTGAGCTATTTGAGGCTAGCAGGGACTATTTTTTGTTTTTCTTTGTATCCCTAGCACTTAGCACCGTGCCTGGTATATGGTGAGAATTAGTAAATTCTTGTTAACTAAGTGATTTTCTATTAAAATATGGGTTTTTATGAATGGTTTTCAGTCCTAATTATTTATAAGTTATTCCCCTCCCATCTCTGTACAATCTAGAATCACATTTCCTTTAACTCTTACCAAACATCTTTTTTTTTTTTTTTGATAGAATATGTAAAAAAGGAGAAATCACTTGGCTAGAGAATTAATTGTAGATATTATGAATATATTTAGCAAATACAAAAGAATATATGCTTATGTGTTTTTAGTTAATTATTAATTGTTTATTAAAGGCAATTAAAAAAAGATAAGCTGAAACTATAAATCTCACATACAAATTGATATCTGAATTGAATTATTTCACTTGCCTTCAAGAAAAAGATTTCCTAAATTAATTAGACTTTAATGACATGTTGAATGTACATTTTCATCAAGCATTTCTTTAAAACATACACACACACACACACACACACACACACACACACACAGAGGCAAACACACAAACACGTACTCCTGAAGGATCCAAAACTAATACTACTTTAAAAATGAGTTCTAGTTCTAAAACAAAGGACTATAGCACAATTTCTTTATGTAGCTCCTATTAAATTATGCCAAAGTTTCTTCATTCTGGTGAATATTTGTTAAATCAGGTCAGGAAAAAAAACCTGACAACATCTACTGATTTGGGTCAAAAATGATTTTTAGCACAACCTTGGCACATAGTAGGCATTTAATTAATGTTAGCTGACTTTAATGATGAGTATTTTACCCAATGCCCAACTAGTCTGTTTCTCTCTATACCTTGTCAATTTCACACTGCAGCAAAATAAAGTCCAGATGGCAAGTGCTGAAAAATGGATAACATCCAGTGACTGAAACATACTTATTATTCAGCAAACAAAAACCAGAAAGCAGAAACTCTGTTATAAATTCATCTCTTTTTTTATATGCTGTGATGCAATTGGTGAATAGTCCAATTCAAATTTTAGTGTTTGGACACTCCAGAGGGAAAAATCTAAAAATTTAATTGGCTAATGAATATACTCTTGAGACCATTATTAATTTGTTAGCTCACCCTCGAATTTAATAGGTATAAAACAGACTTGAAATTAAATGCATACAAATCCTTTACTTGTTTACAACAAGAGGTTCTGATTTGGTGGAATGAAATAGGGGAAAAAAAGATTTCAAAAGGTACAATAAATACAACAATGCCCACGGCACTCACAGAAACAGTGAACAAAACTGAATTTTATATGGAGACTCTTAATTATCAACCCCTAGTGCAAAGAATGCACACAATGCACTTCAAACAAGAAAGATCAAGGAGTACCTACTGGCTAGACCTTGTATAAACTTACCACATCCCTCTGTTCTCCTTCTTTTGGAGTAAGAATTACAGACAGCAAAATGGTTCCCAGATCATGATCAGGATAATGTGGGTCTTTCAGAGTTAGAGTCACATCTGTTGGTCTAGGAGATAATAATAACAACTGATATTTACACAGTGCTTTAAAGTCTGTGAAGTGCTTTACATATATTATTTTATTGAGCCTCACAATAACTCTGGGAGGTAGGGATTATAAATCTAATTTTTTTCATTTTACAGATGAAGAAACTGAGGTTCAAAAAAGGCTATTTATTTGCCCATGATCATAGAATTATTAAGTATTAGTTAGGATTTGATCTTGGATCTTCCTGATACCAAATCCAGCATTTTATTGCTTATACACTGTCTAAATCAAAACCATGCATATTATAAAACTCACTTGGATGGAGCAGATTAAGCTTTAAGGGATATTTTCTATTCAACTTTAATAATTTAAATTTATGTTATGGGTGCTAAAATAAGAGTCACTTAACAAGTGCATGTTGAATTGAATCCTTGATTTAGTCATCACAATTATTCCCTTGATCTATGTAGACTGCAACTCTTCCATATTACAGTAGGCAGTCTTTGAGTTATTGCAAATAAAACAATTTAATGGCCTATTGGCTCACTCTGTTAATGATTCTCTCCAAACTTAGCTTAGCTTGATCTTCAAACAATAAGCACATTGTTCATCACTAGACCTATATTCAATGTCTTCCCAATATGATACGACCTAAAGAACATAGGGTCAACTCTACACTACACAACCCCTGCCATAGAGCAGGTCTCCTGCTGGCCTGGATATTCTTTATGTGAATGAGATCATATCAAAAATGGTTCTCTTATTTGGCTAGCAGCTAAATGAGAGTTTCAATGAATGCAGCCCTCCTCCTTTTTGTTTCAATAAAGTAAAATACATTTACTTTATGGAGGAATTTTTTTGGTAAGGGAACAATTCAGTAAATATGCTAGTAGCTGAATTGGCTGGCAGAAGTATGTTATTTTCTCTTTCTTTCTTATAATTCATATGCCTAGGAAGAAGAAATAAATGAAACTAAAATCAGGCAGTTTGAACTAGATGACCCCTTCAGGTTCTTTCTATTACCATGGTTTTCTTTACCCTTCCCTCAAATTTGCATTTTATTTCAGTCAACTAGCATTTATTAAACACCAACTGTGTGCCATGTACTATGTGAAGCTCTGCAGATACAAAGGCAAAAAAAATTAGTTCTTCTCTCAAAGTGCTCAATATCTAATGAATAAATCAAGCAGAAAAATAACACAAACTTTACAGTGTTCTGCTTTTTTTTTTTTTTTTTTTTGCACAATGGAATTGGATCCCTTTTCATATTATTGAACATTGGTTTTAACTTTTGTGAGCTATGTCCTTCTTATATTTTTCAAGTTTTCTCATAACCATATTCTATAAGTACAGGATACTCTCATTGAAAGACCAGTGTACAGGAATAGAGGAACCAAATTCTAGTCCCAGTATTTCTGCCTATCAGCTGGGTGAACTTAACTAAGTCATTCAACCTGAGGTTCTGATATCTGAATATGGAACTTCTCAGGAGGAAAAACCACTCCTTACATTCCACAGAGATATAGTTGAAATTCACCTATTCTATGAATTTGGCACTGATATCAGGAAGTGACACATGAAGACAATAGATGATTCCCTGTGGAGGGATGTAAAAAGGAAAAGAGGTTAGAATGACATATACCATCCACCATCAAGTGAAGGGGGTCTCTGGAACTTGGAAAGAGGTAAGTACCAAACAAGAGAGGCAAAATAATATGGTGACCAAAATGCATTAGAGACCATTTGGCAAAGAGGAGAATGATGGTAAGTTCTTGACATAGTTCCTAAACTTGGCAAAGAGGGAAGACTTTAATTATATGAGTACATCTGTTAGAATTAAAGCTGTTGTTAAACTCCTAATTTGCTTAGTCAATGATCAAATCTTTGAAAGGTGGAAGATATTGCAAGGATTATTAGTGTGCTTATGTATTTCTGTTAGCAGTTCATATATTTTGGGTTTTAAACCCTTATATGAAAAATTTGATAAGTTTTTTTTGCTATTTGTTTCTCACCCTAGAGGCATTAACTTGGTACAAAAGGTCTTCAAATTTATATATAATCCAAGTCATGTAGCTTATTTTTTATAACTGCTTCTATCCCTTGTTTGATTATCCTACCTATATAATTCTAATTCTTGAAATAATGTAATCTTTAATATTCAGGTTAGTTATCCATTTGGGATTTATTATAAAATGTGATGTAAGATTTTGGTCTAAGCCTATCTGTCATGTTGATTTTCAGTTTTCTCACTGGCTCTTATGAAATAAAGACCTATTTAAAGAGAAAACACAAATTGATAATAATTACTTCAAAAATGCTCAACTTTAATAAAAATCAAAGAAATCACAAAATAATTTCAGATGGGAAGGTAATAACCTTAAACCTGCTTTTTAAAAAAGGCAAATGTAAATCTAGATTACAGAGAAACAAATACACTGCTCTATTGATAGTGAAACTACAAAATTAAAGAATATTTGTGTAGGGCAATCAGTCAGTATATAGTAAAAATAATACAAAAAACATATTCCAGTATCCAAGAGTTCCACTGTCACAAAGTGTTATTAAAACCCAACAATAGCAAAAATACTTTCCATAAAACTGTTTGTAGCAGCACCATATATAATTGTAAACAAAGAGTAAAAAATTTAAAGTTATAACTCTAGGGGAATGGTTAGCTCTATATAATAGCACAAAGAGGTAATGTAATATTAAGTAAATAATAAACACCTATATATGTATCAATGAAGCTTGATGAAATAAAAATTTTAAATTACAATGTACTAATGGAGAAGTAAAATCTTATTAAAAGGAAGAGATTACATAGAAAAGGGCAGGATAGCATCTCACATCATGCAATTAATATAAGAAAGTATGAAGTATAAAAAGAAATTTGAAAAAAGAAACCTAGAATTCATTTTAACTATACAAGATTAAAGGGAGAAATTAATGAACAAATAATTTTGATGAAGACTTAGAGTGAATGATGGACAAGATAACACATTAATTAATTAATTAATTAATAATTGCATTAATGCTCAAGTTAAACATAACTAAATATTTTTAAAGCAATGAATAATATTGGGAGATAGTGATCATATATCAATTCACATTATATGGCAATCAAAGAAAGAAATGGTAGGCATAGTCAGACATGTTTCCTATGCAAAAGAGAGAATATATTTTAAAGTTCAGAGGTAATATAAGCAGTATCCCACAGCTTAATATTGGAAAAAGGAATTTGAGTAAAGTGAGATAATAGACTTTCTAGAATTAAAGTCTGGTAACAGTAGTAATTTATGTGTATGAAAAAGGAAATGAAGGATATATGTTAAAAAAAGAACTAAAATGGCTACATGAAATGCTCATTAAAGAATACAGATTTTAAAGAGAAATTTATAAGAAGAGATAGAAGTGAATGTTTGAAGCAAATGAATGTAAATTAATAAAATGAAATGAATGTAAAAAGCATTGTCCCAAGAACTGGGACAAGCATTGCAGATGCAAAAATAAAGTGTAACTCATTTATCTCAAGGAGATCATGCTTTAATTGGAGGGAACAACAAACAAATATTTAAATAAATAAATGTTAATTGGCTGAAAAACATAGGAGATAATATATGGAAAGCTCTCTGTAGCTCTTAAAGCACTATAGAAATATTAGTTATTCTTTTTAAAAAGAAAAGAAAATTTTAGCAAAATATAAATTTCCATCAGAAGAATATATTACAAATAAAAAAGTTCAGATATAAAAAAGATGGAAAGGCAGTATGTTCTTAAAGATGTTGTGGAAGTGCTGCTGGCAAAGCCCCTTAGAGATGACAGCATCTGAAGGTTTGGAGAGAAGAAATAAAGTAAACGGAAATGTCTATTGAAGTAGGATATAGTAGCAGTGTAGGTTGCATCCTCTATCTGACTGTAAAGAATTTAATTGGTGATTCCTATTTCATCCAAGTAGTAAAAGCACTAGAGGAAACATTAAATGGAAGGGAAGGTACCTGATCAGACCAGATGAAGTATGGATGGAAACTCTACTGAGACAAGGCTGACCAAACACCAAAAGAGGTGAAGGAGGAGCAAAGGAAGATAGTATCCTTGGTTGTGACAGATCTTTCTTCAATCTGGCTGACAGCTCAGATGGTTCAGATAAGGAGTATCGGTAAAAGAAAAGCAGTTGGCTGATGAATCTGGATGTGTGGTGTGAAGGAAGGGAACAATGGACAAAGAGGGGTAGAATGGTGTTCAAGAGGGCTGAATCCCAATACATTAAAATCTAATAAATGCTAATGGCAATAAAGAAGGGCCATTTAGAAGAGAAAAAGTAAGAAAACACCACTGCTTGAGTTGAATAGGAAGGCAGAGAGAGATGACAGAGAAAGAAGGAGTAGGTTAATGAGCTTGGCTTCTGTTCTGGTCAAAAAGAGAACTTGTGAAGTTTTACAAAATAAAAATGTGATTACTTTGCATGAGAATGCATTTATCAAAGACAAATCAAATTTATTTACTCTTTTGAAAGAGTTGTCAGTCTAACATACCAGAGGAATTCCATGGATCTACAATATTTAATTTAAAAAAAATGTCTGCCATAGAGAACTCTAGGGCTCCATTTTTAGCTCTATTCTGATCAAAACATTTACCACCTAAAAAAGTGATATTAATTTTCTGAACCCAAATGTAAGATTACATTTATCTATATTAGAAATTATCTAATTCAACTCATCTCAGTGTTTTAGCCAGGTAAAATATTTTTAGATGATCTGAACATCTGTTGAGAAAATATCTGAAAGGTACAAGATTACTTGTCTTTTTCTTCTTTTTGAAAAAGCATTTCCAGTGTTTAGCACAGTGCCTGGAACATGGTAGAAATTTAATATTTATCGATTTGTTATTGGTTATAGTTGAAAAGGATAATCCATCTGTTGGATTACAGAATTAGCATCCTAAAGGCTTATTGTTAGGTTAGAATTGTAGGCTAAAGTTACTAAATTAAATTTAAAAATATATGCAAGGTCATGTACTTGGATTCCAAAAATTAATTGAACAGAAATAGAGGGGAGAGACAACTACAAAGCAGGTAATGTGAAAAAGACCCAGGTGGGGAAAGGGGGAAATTATAGCCCAAATAGGTGATTGTGTCATCTATGAATCTGTTCATGTGTATGATTCTAATTCAAGAAATGTAACAGAATTCAAGTCAAATATTACCAAGGAGAACATATTATGGCATCTTTGCTTATTTGTTATATTTCTGAAATTTAAATAATATCTAAGCATACTAGGAAGCTATCTTGCAAAGTTATTTGTGTATGTAAGATAAGAAGCCCTATAAAGTCAAATTGGTAGAAGCTATCATATCAGATATATTCTATAACACTACATATCAGCTGAGCCAGTGCTGTTTTTTAGCCTCTCAACCAACTGGGATGCCTGAAAGATCTAAAGTCGGAGCCGTCAAAAGCAAGAATCCCAAATCAGATTGAAATATGTCTGGAAAATATTTAATGAAATAAATAAAAATATAATCCAACATAGGCATTAATTATAGGAGCTTCATTAGACTCTCTACCTAAGGATAAACAGATCCAATTGCCCCACCCTATTAAAACTTTCAGAAATCTACTTTTCCCTGAGAAAATGTGGCTAAATCATTTTGACACTTCTGGGACTCTGATATAATCCTAGGTATTGATTTTCAACTCAAATATCTGTGGTCTCAGTCGTGATCACTTTTAAGGATGTAGATAGCTTGGTGACCCCTTCACCAGCCCCAAAAGCTTGAAGTTCCATAGTCAGTTTTTGGGCTAGCTCTCTGAGGACCTGAGGCTACAAAAGCCTTAATAAATAAAAGGGGTCAGAAAAGTAGTATGTGAGGCTAACCTAATTCTATAACTGAACAAAATTTTCCCAGATTTAGTCCTATGTGAAATGGTGATCATAATACCATATTTGTACTATCTACCTGACAGAACTCTTGTGAGATAATATATTTACAATGCTTTTATGTGTGCTACAATACAAATCTAAATTATGGGTTAATTATTATTAATTTCCTCAGTGGAACAAGCATAGTACTCTGTGTGGAAGAGAGGCTTTTATTGGAATATCTTGTAGCCACCTGCATGTTTCAACAGGACCTCTTCCCAGGTTGCCCAACTCTAGGACCCAGTTTGAAACACACTTGGGACAAGTTAGCCAGCGTAGGGGCAGATATTTAGCATACAATGAACAGAACCTAAACACAAATTTTATTTTGTAGCCAGCACTTTTTACTCTGGGGTAAAATAATAAGATATTATCGTTCATCAAAAAATGTGTCATTACATTGCCTGTTTATTGAGACAACACTGGAGTCATTCCTGACTCTTTACCTGACCTTATTTTAAAGAATATTTACGAAATACAAGTCAGATGCTAGATATTGAGAATACGAAAACAAAAAGCAAAGAAGTGTTTGTATATACAAAGAACTCTTGCCTTCCCGCTCCCTACCAATAAGATGGGGAATAGTGCTTTGGGCACATTTTCCTACTTTACAGGGATGCTGGGAAATATCAATAGGTTATATTTTTAAAGCACTACAACATAGATTGTGTTTTTCCCACATTAAGACAAATAGGTAGGTAGAGCAAGTATCAACTATTATTTTAAAGATTAGCAAACTGAGGTTTGTAGAGATTAAGTGATAAACACAAAATCATATGGATACAATTTAGGGCTAGTGTTCTTTTTTTTTTTTTAATTTTGAAAATGGAATGGAATTTAAAAGGAATTTTCAAAGAATTCCATCACTGAGTTTTGAAGTTTTCTTTTAAACAGTATAGTGAAAAGAGGGCTACATTTGAAGTCAGAGGACACAGCTCTGTTTTATACCATCTGCATGAGCTTGAGCAAGTCACTTACATTGTGCTTCAGTTTTCTCACTTGTAATATGAGTGGGTTGGACTAGATAATCTCTGAGATCACTTCTAGGTCAAATTACAAGCCTTTATTAATTGTCTCATTTGTCTTTAGCATCTGTGATATGTATGGGAAATAGGTTTTTTCTTATGGGGAAACTGAGTTCTACAGAACTAATACAAGAATGAATCAGATTTAGACAGTAGGTTTCCTAACACCTAGTTGTAGACCGTTTCTTTTGCTAAGAAACTGAGCTTTGAAGGGTTTTTCTTTTGAAACTTTTGGAAAATAAAATGAGTAATTTATAAACATTTATTAAGTACATACTATGTGTCTGGCAATGTGCTAAGTGCTAGAAATATGAAGAAAGGCAAAAGATAGTCCCTGCCCTCAAGGAGTTTACAATTTAATGGAAGGGAGAATAACATATTAAAGGAGCTCAAATGAAAGTGGGGGGAGGGAAGGTAGGAAGACCAGAGGAGTATAGCTGGGTGGGAAATGATAGGGTAGTTATCTTGGGTGCCCTCTTTAATGGAGGATATGGGAAGAGCTCTACATTGTGTACCTTCTAATTGTTTCAGAGTGAGGATCCTAGGGGCAAAGATTACTGAGGAGGTAAGAGTTTCAAAATTGATATGATCTATCAGATTATGAGTTTCTGGGGAGCAGGATGAAATCTACAGTACTGAACAGGCAAAGAAATCTGGGAATCTGTAAATCCTTTCTGGGATTTTATTGCTACTTCTTCCCTTGTACAATTCTGTATACCAGCAAAGGCCAATGGGAAGGCAAAGAGAAGCAGAGGGGCATAAAGAACCAATTATCTGGCCTTGAGAAGAGGAGGGCAAAAAATGAAATCAAATTCTAGGGACTGGCTCTCTTCTTTATAAAAAGCTGGAAATAAAAATCACCAGTAGCCTGAGAGAAAGATTTAGTTTGGAAATGATGGAAAACACCAACTTCCTTCCAATAGATTTAAACAACACCTGTTTTTTTCACTACAGCTCAGCAATAGCCTGAGAGATTCCAGATACTGGGATTGACTCCTCAGCTTAATCCTGAGAGAAAAATCACTCAGCTTATTTCAATATATAAATGCCTACTATGTGAAAGGTATTGCGTGAGTCACTGAAAACAGTTCAAAGAAGCTGATATTCTAATTAAATGACTCTTAATTGTATATAATCATTTGTCTAGTTCAATTGATTCTACCTCCATAAATATTTTCACATTTGTCCCTGTCTCTCTACTCACATGGTTACCATCTTAGTCCATAGTGACCCTTAGCACCTCTATGAAAATAACCCACTGACTTACGAGTCTCTTCCAAACTCTACAATCCATCTTACACAGAATTAGTTGTCCAAATCAGTATTTCTAAAATCCAGATTTGACCATCCTACTTCCTGTTCAAGATACTCCAGTGATTTCTTATTGCCTCCAGGATAAATACAAAATCTTGCATTTGCCATTTAAAGCCATTTAAAATCTCACTGCTGTCTCCATTTCCATATTACCCTTTGCTTCCTTTCATACATCTTTTGTTCTGGCCAAAGTAAATGCTATATTCTCTATATAGATGATGTCAATGTCAAAGAGAAATACAGACTCCACATAAAGTTCCATGGGGATTTATATATTGACTTAGAAAGTAATATTTTAATATTATCTAGGTTTTGTTTTGTTTTTATTTATTTCATTAAATTGTTAACTATTACAATTTAATCTGATTTAGACTTGTGGTTCTTAAACTTTTGTTCTCGGTATCTACATACAATTAAAAATTATTGAGGATCTGTCCAAAGAGTTATAGAGATTATATTTAAATTTACCATATTAGAAATAAAAATGAATCTTGAATTTGTAGATTCTCTGAAAGGATTTTAGAACCCCCTAGCATTCTCTCATACTTTGAGAGACTGCTGATTTAGACTATATTAGAAAATGTGGTGTAAATTTGACATCTTTGGTGTGCATGATAGTTTATTTTCTTCCTCAGAGTTTCTGCACATATTACCCCACTCTCCTCCACCCCACCTCACACATACCTCTGAGATGCTCTCCATGCTTTCTGATATTTTTTGGAATTCCTACCTCTATCTAAGGCTCAACTAAAATGCCACTTCCATATAGCAGGTCCAATCTGATTCACTCCTCAAATTACTAAAGGCTTGCTTCCACCAAAATTATATTGTTTTATGCTATCTATTTTTGTATTTACTTATATGTGTAGATGCTATCTCCTTAGCAAAAAATTCCTCAAGGGTTGTGAATGTTTCTTTTTTGTCTTTGCATCTCTAATAACAAATATATTGATTGGAATATAGTAGAGGCTTAATAAATGAATGAAAAAGAGAAGCAAAGTAAAAAAATCCAAACCAATGAACAACTAACAGGTTTTTTCTCCTTCTCCACTTACAGTTTCCCTCTAGAGAATTTTTTCAATTGTTTTAGGGAATAGAAAAGATATTTATGCCTTAGTATGAGACTAAATAGCTAAATATTCTATAGAGAAAAAAAATGATTTGAACATGAGAAAATGCCTGAAATTCTAGGTCCTTTTGAATTCAATCATCATGATCATATACTACATATATCTTAGCTACAACTTAAGGAAAATTAGTTATGAAGATGACTTTTATGAATGCAAATGGTTGAGTATATTTTGCTGTATTCTTTTGGCTTGTATTTGTATTTATTCATCGTACGTGTTACTTTCTAATCTTGACTCACAGATGGGACACACAGAAAATACAGAGTAAAGTCTTGGGAAAGTAAGATCTTGTCCTCTATCCCATATGTGAATATTTATATTTGTGTTTTTTCTGAACCTCATCTTTTTGCCTTTTTCCTTATTAAATGCCATCTTGTTCAATTCTGCTCAATGTTCTAGCCTGACAGATGTGATGAGATCTTGGTTCTGACATTGATTGTAAGAGCTATAGCCTTCCCAACTTAATGTCATCTTTACATTTGATAAACATATCATTTATACCTCTATATGTCACTGATAACAATGTTAAATGACAGAGGATCCAAGTAAGACTACTCAAGACCTTGATCCATCAAGCCACTGAGACACTGGTAGGAAAAGCCCATTTGGGATTGGACCTGCTACTTAGCATTTATGTGATCCTGGGCAAGTGGTTAGATTCTCTGAGATATGATTTCCTCATCTCTGGAATGAAGGATTTGAATAACATGGTCTCTGTGGTCTTTTTCAGGCTAATTCAGGGATCCTATGAAGAAGTGGACCTGGCGTGACAACAGGATTATAGATATAGATATAGCAGGGAGCTTGGGAGATTTGGAGACTAATATCTATCACTTTACAGATGGGGAGACTGAGGCCCAAGAAGTTAAGTGATTTGCATGAGGTGATATATGTTTCAAGTGGCAACAGAGGGATTCATCCAGCCAATAAGCATTTATTAAATATCTACTATGTGCCAGGAACTGTGCTAACATGACAAACATAATAAAACAAAAAAGGCACAATACAGGACAAATAGAATAATCAATAACTAAAATTAAGAGGGCTTAGGAAAAGCTTCCTTTAGAAGAATGGATTTTAATTGGAGCTTAGAGAAAGCTCGGGAAGCCAAGGCAGAGATGAGAAGAGAGAGTATTCTAAGTATGGAGAAACAAGCAGAGAAATTGCCTGGAGACTAGAGATGGAATGTCTTGTTTATGGAGTAATAGAGAGAGACCAGTATCACTAGATATAGGGTATGGCAGGGAGTGATGTATCAGAAGACTGGAAAGTAGGAAGGGGATAAATTACAAAGAATTTTGAACATCAAGCAGATGATTTTGTATTTGATCCTGGAGGTTAACAGGGAAAATCACTCAGAAGGGTGGATTGGACTTGAAGGAAAAAAACCTAGTGCTTCCAGGGACAAATACAAAATGCTCTGTTTGGTATTCAGAGTCTTTTATAACTTACCCTCATCCTACCTTTCCATTCTTCTTATGCCATTTTTCCTGATACTAGACTCCTAGCCACTACAGGAAAAAGACACTTCATTTCTCAGTTCTGGAAACAGAGATATTTTCTCTAACTGTCCCCCATACCTAGAATGCTCTCTCTCCTCAATTGTGCTTTTTAATTTCCCTGAGTTCCTTCAAGTCCCCAAACAAAATCCTACATCCTATAGGAAG
Organism: Antechinus flavipes; assembly: GCF_016432865.1. Classification (NCBI taxonomy): domain Eukaryota; kingdom Metazoa; phylum Chordata; class Mammalia; order Dasyuromorphia; family Dasyuridae; genus Antechinus; species Antechinus flavipes. The sequence continues at coordinate 184,603,113 of NC_067398.1, forward strand.
CCTTCCTGGACCCTTCTTAATTCCAGAATTTTCCCTTTTAAATATTTCCTTTTCATTTTATATGTAGCTTGCTTTGTATACATTTGTTTGTATTTGTCTCCTCCATTAGATTAGGCTCCTTGAGGACAGGAACTGTCTTTTGCCTCTTTTTATATCCTGAGCAATACTGCCTGTTTGGTGCATAGTAGGTACTTAATATTTGCTGAAATGAGATATTTGAGACAGCCAGACCCACCAATAGACAATTGCAATAGTCTAGTGATGATAACTTGCACTAGGTTAATGGCAGAATCACAGAAGGGGTTTTTGAGAAATGTTGAAAATCAATAGACTTTGACAACAGATTAGATATGGGAAGATGAAAAATAGTGAGGAATTAAGGATGACCCCTAAGGTGACCCTTGGGGGTTGGGAGAATGGTGACATCTATGACAGTAATGAAAAAGTCTGGAGGAGAGGAGGGTATAAGGGGAAAGAAAATGAGTTTACTTTGGAGTTTAATTTTGAGTTTAAAATATCTACTGGACATCCAGTTTGGGATGCAAGATTAAAAGTCCACAGAGCAATCAGAGCTGGATTGGTAGATTTGGGAATAATCAGAATAGAGATGATAATTAAACCCATGGAAACAAATAAGATCAGGTGAAATAGAACAGAAGAGAAGAGGACCCAGGCAAAACTTGAAAGGACAGCTAAGGTTAGAGAGCATGAGGTAGATGAGGATCCAGCAAAGGAGACAGAGAAGGAAGTCAGATAAGTAGGACAAGAACCAGAAGTGAGTAGAGTCCTAAAAAGCCAGAAAGAAGAAAGTGATCAACAGTGTCAAAGACAGCAGGAGTCAAAGAGACTGAAAACTGAGAAAAGACCATTGGATTTGGCAAGGAGGGAACTTTGGAGGAAGAAATTTCATTGGAAGCATGAGGTGGGAAGCTGGATTTTAAGGAGTTAAAATGAGAGTGTGTGAGGAAAGAAGATGAAGGAACCTAATACTTCTCAAGGAATTTAGGCAGAAAGGGCAAAAGGCATAGGATGACATAGGGAAGGGAAGAAGAATCAAGTTGGATAATTCTGACGCGAGGAGAGACATGGGCAAGTTTGTAGGCACTAAGAGAGGAATCAGTAGAGAGGAAGAAGTTAAGATGGAATGAGATGCATTGTAAGTAAGGGGGATTTTTTCTTGACAAGGAGTAAGGTCACTTCTTTCTGTGAGGATTTGAAGTGTAGTCTTCTGACTCTAGCAAGAGTCTCCAGTTTCTCTAAAAGTCCATGCATATTCCCAAGTATTCTCCCAGAAACAGAATGTACATATCAGTATCCTCTATGACAATTCTTTATGCTGATTTAAGAATGAGGCAAAGCTTGCTTTTCTTTTCTTTTTTTCTTCTTTTTTTCTCTTTTGAGCTGATTTTTTTTTTTTTGTTTAGCATGATGAATATGGAAATATGTTCAAAAGAATCACACAAATTTAACCTATGTCAGATTGCTTGCTGTTTTGAGGAAGGGGAGGGAATGGGAGAAGAGAGAGGAGAGGGAGAAAAATTTGGAACACAAGATTTTGGTCAAGTGAATGTTGAAACCTATCTCTGCATATATTTGAAAAAAAAAAAAAAGGAATGAGGCAAAGTACTGTATACCAAATTGCTTACCTTCTCAATGAAGGGGGGAGAAACCAGAATTTTAAAAAATTAATGTTAAAAATAGTTTTACATGTAATGGAGGAAAATAAATGCTAATTTTAAAACAAAAAACAAAAATAATGCAAGAAGGAAGTAGAAGTCAGCAATTAAACATGCTGCCCAATGCCACATGGCAATTCAGGTTTTAGGCTGTGGACATGTTTAATTTTAGCATAGAAGAGATAAAAAGACTGGATCAAAGATTCATTTTCTTTTTATGGCGGGGGAAATTATCAATGTCCAACAATGATTTATTGAGTACTTATCTTAGACTTAGCATTGATTTAATGCAAAATATCCAACAAATAACTGAACAGTGTACAAGGGACTGTGTGGTAGGGATAATGTCATTTAACAAAGTTTTGTTAAATGACAGTTCTTTGTTGAGTTAATTCTGTGGTCAGAGAGCTGTGTGAGAGTGAGAGGGAAACTACATTACTTCGGTTGAGGGGAGGAGGATAGAGAAAATTAGCTAGTGATCTGAGCTAAATGTGCCTAGTCTACACAGAATAAGGTTCTTATTTGTATAATGAATATGGAAGCATAGTGAAATCTATGGACCCTTTCTTAGAGTAATACTTTTTTTTTTAATTTATTTTTTTCAGTTTCTTTATCTTTCCTCTGGTTACATTCAAAACAATTTTTTACATTTGTTTTTAAAAATTTTTGAGTTCTAGATTCTGTTCTTTATCCCCACCCACAATTAAAAGACCACTTGTGAAATTATGTAAAACATTTCCATAAAAGTCAAGTTGTGAGGGAAAAAACATAGATCTCCCACTCTAATGAAAATAAAAACCCTCAAGAAAAATTAAGGGGAGAGAGAAGGGGAAGGGAGGGAGGAATGGATGGAAAGAATGCTTCAATCTGTATTCAGCCACAATCAGTTCCTTTTCTGGGTATGGATAGGATTTTTCACAAGTCCTTCAGAATAATCATGGATGATTCTACTATTGAGAATAGCAAAGTCATTCATAGCTGGTCATCCTCGAACATTGCTATTACTTTGTATACAGTATATTTTACTTTGCTTGAGTTCATGGAGGACTTTCCAGGTTTGTTTGTTTTGTTTTTTTGTTATTTTTTTTTTCCTGAGAGCATCTTGTTTATTATTTCCCAAAAAACAATAATACAGAATGATGTTTTCAAATATATAAAACAAAATACATATGATTACAAAGAAAACCAATTATATTTTTTAAAAAGAGTGTGGAATCTACATTAAAATTTAAATGATTCACAAATGTAGCATGGTAATTGATATCATGAGGATGGATGACACTATTCTTTTGGATATCAGGAAGGAGGGGAAACCTAGGGAATAATGAGATTAGTTGGATCAATGACTCAAATCTTGTTTTTGGAATTAGAAAAATTGAGAAATTGGTAAGGGAGAAAACCCTGAGGCCAAAAATGAAAAGCCCCTGAATGTAGTCTAACAAGGAAATGATGCCTTAAAAAGACTTGAGGCCCAAAGTTTGATTAGTTAAATACCTCATCCACAAATCCTTGCTTTGTCAGTCTCCTTGCCTTGAGCATCAAGGTTATGATTTTTTTAACTCCAGACTTCTTCACCTTGCCCCTGAGTGGGTATCCCTTAACTTTTTATGTGTTGTCTTTCCCCATTAGAATGTATGCTGCTTGAGGGCAATGACTTTCCTTTTGCTATTATAGTATATATTGCTAATATATATTAGCACAATTACTGGCACATAGTAAATACTTAATAAATACTTGTTCTAACTATCTAGTTATCTGTCTATCCATTCATCTATCATCACCACCTCTTGAATGGATCTTAGGAAAACTGAAAAGTAATTTCAAAGTTTCTTTAAAATAAAAAATAGAAATTATTGATTAGTGACCAGTAGTTATATTTGATAGCAATGATTTCCCAAACTGTTGGCCATAAGTAGAATTTTTAGCTATGATTTAATACAGACTTAATTTCTATAAATAGTCAGTTGACCTATCTGATAAAAATGCAATAAAGAGTTCTGTGTCAATGAAATGGAATACTTGCTTTAAAATTAAAGAGAAATGATGTTTCTTGCTCTTGTGGACCTGACAGTACACAATAAATCTAAGTATATTAGAGCAGTGTAAAATGCCAGTTGCTACATATGATAGATCTAGTTATGAACCAAGATCATGAACTAAGCCTCTTCAATTTTTGCAGATGAAAATTATGAACTGAGAACTAGAATGAGTTTCACAAAATTATTCTGCTTTTATTGTCCACCTACTTGTAATTATATCATTCAAAACTGACACATTTGTAATAGGTCTCTGATTTTGGCCTTGGAGAATTTCATACATATATTTTCCCTTCATTTTTTATAAGATCTCCATAAAGTTAGTGTTTAATAAATATTTTTTGACAAATGAAAGAAAACTAGTCTATCACCCTGGGAGCATATTCAAATTTCTTATACCTCACAATCAGGAATTTTGTGTCTATTCAACCTAATTCTTTTCTTTTTAAAGAAAAGGGTAATTCTTCTGTCCATAAGATCCCAGAAGTTATTCAGTCCAATTCTATATTATATAAGTGAGAAAAATGAGGTCCGAGGAAATTAAGTGATTTGTACAAAGTCACACAGGCAAGTGGCAGAGCCAAAATTTTAATCTATATCTTCTGACTCCCAATCCATTAATTCTTTCCATTCCATCACATATACTTAATGACTAGTCTACCATTTTGCACATTCATTTCTCTTTTTGAGACTATATAACACATACATAAAGTCATACCCCATTCCTCCATATAAGTCCTTGACTTATTCTTAGATTTGGAATCCTTGACCTCATGATGTCTTGGTGTCCTTCATAAGCCATTTCTTCTAGGACTTGGCTTTGTTCTTGCTAATACTCTTGGGGCATGATAGTCGTGTGGCTCATTTTCTATTGAGAAAACTCTCTCATTCCAACCTGTTGCTTGTAATGACTTCTGATGACTCCCTACCTGTGGACTACCTTGATGCTATTTCACTATATCTGCTAAGTTGTCCCTTTAACTAGTTTCCTTAATAAAAACTACTAAACTCCTTAAAAGTTAAAGACCATTTAACCCAACTACAGAAAAGAAAACTGAGGCCCAGAGAGGTCATATGACTTTTAAGTCCATGAGTAGTAAGTGGTAGAAGCAGGTTCTGAACTCAGGTCTCTTAACTCCAAATCCAATGGTTCTTAATGCCACTTGCTGCCATTCTCTTATTATTTCATCCGCATCTTCCCTTGACTTCTTCCTTGCACTTACTGCTGAGCCTTTCTAACTTTCCTGTCTCAGTAGGATATCTAATCTCTGGGTCCCTGATCTGGCATATTTCACTGCCTGCTGACTCCAGTACTATACTTAAATGTCAAAAGCACTTTGAAAGATGCAACACATTTTACAGATGCAACTACCAATAAATCCCTGTATAGCATCTCTTTATAAAGAAGCTGGTGATCACTTCTATGTTAAACTTTTGTGAACTTTGTGTAAGTGGTAGAAAGATTTAATTGAAGCAAAATTCACAAGTATTTTCTTTTTAAAAACTTATTTTTATTTTAAATTTACATCTCAATGGAATGGGTATTCATATTTACATAGCTAAATAACTTTTTAAATGAGGCTTGTACATGAAACTATACACTTCTATAGCATATGTGTATATACACATATGTATGCATACATATTTTTTCTTTTTATGTGTAGAATGAGATCAATTTGTAACTTTTGATACTATCTTGCTTATCTAAACTTCTTTCCATTTTTCTCTCCATTAAAAAAAGCTGCCTTGATGTCTGTTATTCTTTCTTTTTCTTTCTTTTTTTTTTTTTGTTACCCTATCAAAATCTCTCTTTGCTCTCCAATGGGAAAAAATGAAGGAAAAGAAAAATAAAGCAAAACAAAAATAATTTCATAAAGAGCTCACATTTGCTCTATATGAAAATATGTCTCATTCTGTTTCTTGAATCCATCACTTCTCTGTCAAGAAGTTGGTAGCAAGAAGTTTCATTTTCTAAACCACAAGTGTAATGATGAAACACAATTGTGGTATTTAATGGTTTTTAGTGACAGATGACTATAACAGAACTGTACCTTTTTAACTCCAATAATGTGAGATCCAAAAAAGCTGAACCCATAAAATCATCCTGTAGTCCAAAGTCATAATCAAAGACCTGCAATAAAAAAGACATAATGCATGTGTTATTCTAGAAACAAATGAGAATCTTTGGGTTTGAAAACTCCTTAATTAGGAAAAAATGAGTGAGTAACCTATATCACTCACTACAACTCTGATATTCTGAATTCTGAAATAATCTGAGATCTATTTAGTTATTTTCAGGGATGCCAAATTCCTTCTTTATCACCATCTTATAAGTTCTTTTCCTTTCATTTAAAGAATGCATACTGTACAATACTCTAATGAGTAGAGTTTTCCCCAAATTGAACAATGATGATATATCATAAAAGCTGAGGAATAAAAGTCTCTATTGGACAGTCCTATGAGATTTCCTTTCCTTTTCCCCAGTTAAGTAGAGATGTTGGGAATGGAAAAGTATAATTATATAGCAATATGCTAGTATAAAATTCAGCAAGTCTTTTCTCTATATAGGGCTCTTGTCAGGATAAAACAAGATAATGAGTTCAATTTTCCCATATTTTAAAGTACATTTAGGTTCCATCCTTTGGGATGGCAGGGGCAAAGGTGAAGTAAACACACACAAATATGAGAAAATTGAGCTATTATATGTGAAGGCACTTTGAAAATTTTTTTTTTAAAGCAGAGTAAAAATGTGATATTGTAACAGTGTCATTAACAATAATAAAATGTAAACAAAAATAAAAGAGACTGTGGGTTTGCTACATGGGCATATCTTTATCTTTCTCCTTGCTTAGAAAAAGATTATTTTTAAAATATTTGCTCAAAATACACCTACACATCACTTCACAAATATCACTTTCTTAAGCCTACTATGTTACTCTAACACATATTTTAATAATTCAGTAAGTCCAATATGTCAAAAATGGGATTAGAATTTAGAAGTTTTTAAATCTATCATTTTGGCTCACTTTCCATAAAATGTTCCATCATGGCAAAAAAAAAAAAGTGGCAGAAGTTGTGAATTTATTTATGTGATGATTCTGTTATTTCAAAAAAAAAGTTGAAGTGTCAGGGAAAACAATTTAATTCCTCTCTGATATTATGTACCATTTCTATTAGTGGCCATCATCACTAGTTCCTGATTAGGGTAGCAAAAACTAGATTATGAGCATTAAAAACTGATTGAGGAAGCACTATTCAGTATTCTACTTAAGCATTCCTATATAAGGCAAATTTATTTATTAAGGAAACAAACATAGATGAGTAAATGAATAAAACAATTATTAAGCATTTACTAAGTACAAAGCACTATGGTAGATGCTGGACAAATTAAAAAGAAAATACCTGCTCTTAAGAAGCTCACATTCTAATGGGTGACTCAAAATACATTTAAGATTTTAGCTGCAAGTCAGATAGGAAGATTAAGGGTCACTAGGATGTTGCAGCAATGAAGATGCCACTTCTTTAATGTCATTTTTAATGAGGTTGAACTATTTCTGGTTCTCCATTGACCCATGAGCCAAGAATCTTGGGTGACAACGATGGCTATAGATGATGGGCTGCAAATACTGCTATAATCTTTTGATTTGAGGGTCTTGGGCTGTCACCATAAGGGTCTATAAGAAGATGATAATAAAGATAGTGGTGATGGTTTGATTTGCTGGCAGAGGCTATTTCCTGCACAATGGAGAAAGGGCACAGTTCTAGAATCAGAAAGATTTGAGTTTAAATTCAGTCTCAGACACTTGTTAGTTGTATGATCTAGAACAAATCATTTATTCTCTTATTTGGCTCAGTTTCCTCAATTGCAAACTGGGGGTAACAGTCAATTAATTTTTTATTAAGCACTTACTATGAACCAGGCACTGTGTAAAGTATTGAAGATATTCTTAAGAAAAAGAAAAAAAAATCTTTGCACTCAAGGAGCTTGCAATATAATTGGGGAAGGCAAAACAGAAAAGAAAACTGAAAGTGGGGGCACCATGAGTTACCTTGTATGCCCTGATAGAATTAGAATCATGCAGAGTGGCTGAGGGAAAATGAAGACATAGGATAATAATAGTATCTATCTTTCATGGTATCAAATGAAATAACATTAGCAATAAAATTAACATTTTTAACATATTAGCAAAATATTATCTTAGTATAGTGCCTGGCACATAGTAAACACTATATAAATACATATTCCCTTCTCTACCTCCCCTTACCTCATCTATGAGCTTCCAGCTGGAATGACATCTTTGATATGTATTTCCCTATTTCTAATTTAATCAAGTATGCCCTTACCTACAAAAAAAATTGAGTTTCTTTCATTTTATTGCTTAATTTATTAGATGAATTATATCCTTCTGAATGTTTGGAAAAACTCATAAATAAAAATACATTCTAACAAAAAATTTTTTAAAAATCTCTTTTATAATCTTCAACTAAAAAGCACTGAGAGAATGAGTTGGAATAAGGGAAGAAATAGCTCTTTTTTAATCACTGATTTTTATCCATGTATACTATTACCATTGATTGAGAGGGGTATGAGGAGATCCATACATTCTTCAACATTACTGGGAAAACAATGTAGGTGCTAATTATTATGGTTTGATAGGAAATTCCCATTTATTCTATATAATAATGGAGTTTTTTTTTTTTAGAAAATCTAATACAATATGACAACATTGAAACAAAAAAAAATAACTAAAGGTAAATTCTGTGCAGAACATTGTACTAATCACTGGGAGAGAAACAATTATACAGCATCCCAACTACTCAATTTGTACTCTATTTCTACTAGTGGGGATGGGCTGGAAGTGTGGCAGTGTGTGGAGGAAAAAACAAAAACAGCCATTCAGTTAATAAACATTTAGAAAGTAGCTATTATATATCAGTGGGCAGCCAAGGGATGCATGGAGTATGAGGTCGGAGTCGGAAAACTGATCTTCCTGAGTTCAAATATGGCCTCAGACACTTACTAGCTGTGTGAACCTGGACAAGTCAATTAACCCTGTTTGCCTCATTTTCTCATCTGTAAAATGAGCTGAAGAAAGAAATGTCAAACCACTTCAGTATTTTTGCCAAGAAAACCTACCCGGGATTATGAATAGTGGAACATGACTGAAATGACTAAACAAATGAATCAATGGGTAGCTAGATGGCTCAGTGGATATAAAGTGTAGGATCAAGAATTGGGAAGATGAGTTCAAATTCAGCTTTAGACAATAGCTGTTGTGTGGGCAAGTCATTTACTTTCCATTTACCTTAATTCATAGAAGAAAATAGCACACCATTTCAGTATTTTTGCCAAGAAAATCCCATAGACAATGATCCACAGGGTCATGAGAAGTTGGTTATGACTGAAAAACTGAATAACTCCTGCTTTCAAGGAGCTCAAAGTCTATCTAGGATACTGTGACATAATTTAACTTGTATAGGACTGCTTGCCATCTGGGAGAGGGGGTGAAGGGAGGGAGGGGAAAAGTTGGAACAGAAGTGAATGCAAGGGATAATGTTGTAAAAAAATTACCCAGGCATGGGTTCTGTCAATAAAAAGTTATTAAAAAAAAAAAAAAAGGAGCTCAAAGTCTAACGTGGGAGATGGCACACAAACAACTAAGTATGAACACACTACAAATTGAAAACAAGCAAGTACTAGAATTGAGAGGGAGAGATCAGAAAAGGCTTCTTGTAGAATATGGAATTTTATTATATATATATATACATACATATTAGATTTGTTTATTATTATAGCTTTTTATTTACAAGATATATGCATGGGCAATTTTTCAGCATTGACAATTGCAAAACTTTTAGTTCCAAAATATGGAATTTTAGATGAGACTTGAATAGAAACAGGAAAGGCAGGAGGCAGAGATAAGGAAGAAGAACATATATAACTTAAACCTGACTATACATACATACATATATGTATAAACAATTAATTAATGTATTAATATGGAATATATACCAGAAATAATAAACAATTAATGAAAAATATATAATTAAGTTCATAAGAAATTAGAAATAATAAAACATTACAATAAAGCAAAACTATAAGGGGGAACCTCATTACTAATAGGGGAGATCAGAGGTGGCTTATTTGAATTAGGCTTTAATGTGTGAGTAAGAATCTAAAAGATGAAGCCAAGGGAGAGAGGGATATTCCTGGAGTGGAACTAGTCTAAGTAAAATCATGACGTCATCAAAGGATAAAGACCTAGTCATTTTGTTATAACACAAAGGAAGGAGAGGGGAATAATTTGAAATAAATCAAGGAAGATTCAGTCAGTGGATTATAGTTTTAGAAATGGAAAGGAACCTTAGAGGTCAGTCACATATGTGGGATAGAGCTACCTACCATCTCCCATATTTTGTATAGATAAGAAAACTGAACTCTAGAGAGTCAAGTTATTTGTGTTAAGTGGCACAGGAGAGAAAAAAAAAAAAACAGCAGAAAGAAGAATTAAATCCAGGTTCTGTGACTCCAAATTCAATACTCTTACCCCTATATTATGTGATGGTAGGTTGTTCTTGAATACTAAATATGAACTTGCCTCAGCATGGACAAAATGGAATCATTGGATATTTTTGAGTAAAGAAATGACATGATGAGGCAGCTAGGTGGCACAGTGGATAGAGTACCAGCCCTGAAGTCAGGAGAACTTGAGTTCAAATTTGACCTCAGATCCTAAATGCTTCCTGGTTGTGTGACCCTGGGCAAGTCACTTAACCCCAATTTCCTCGGCCAAAAAAAAAAAAAAGGCAAAAAAATGACATGATTTTATCTGTTCATCAAAAAAAAAATTACATTAGTAGTATGAAGGATTAACTGAAGATAATAAAACCTATTAGAATACAGTAGCAATAATATAGACAGATGGTCCTGAGGGCCTGTGTAAAAGTGGTGGTAGTAGGACAAGAAAGACATTACAGAGATGCTATTCAGATTATGGCAATTAGGTAGTAGATAGAGTGCTGGGCTTAAAGTCAGGAAGCCTCCTCTTCCTGAATTCAAATTTGACCTCAGACACTAAGTGGCTGTATGATGATGGGTGAGTCACTTAACTTGTTTGACTCAGTTTCTCATCTGTAAAATGAGTTGGAGAAATAATTGGCAAACCAATCCAATATCTTTGCCAAGAAAACCTCAAACTAACAAAGAGTTGAACACAACTAAAACAACTGAACAATGCCAATAATAATTGAGATTATAGTGGCAGAATATGCCAAATGGTTGTGTACTGTGCATGTAAAGAAAGTAGCTACAGTTTCAAAATAATGTATTCTTGAAATATTAAAAAATAAAAGGTAACTAAAAGGAGTTTTAAAAATTCAAAGCTTGAAGATAATGAAGATGAAAGTATGTGCAATGAATTAAATATTTGTGTCACTGATAAAAAGAGAAGGCAGAAGTATAAGAAAGGTTAGAGGGAAATATAATGGACTCAATTTTTTAACATACTGAATTTAAATTGGTGGTAGAACATCTAAATACAGATGTTCAGTAGGATATGTGAGTCTAGAGCTTGAAAATGAGAGATCAGGGCCAGAAATAAGGGTCCAAAATTCATTTGCATGGAGAAGATAGATGAAATCATGAGAGTAGATAAGATTTCCAAGGAATCAACTATAAAGAGAAAAGAAAATGTCTTGATCTTTGGAAAATAAGACCAACATTAAGAAAATGGAAAGATGACAAGCAAATAGTGAAGAAGAAAGAGGTGGAATGAATAGAAATGTAGAAGGATCATAAGTTTCACTAGTGTATCCAAATGGCTATTTTTTAATTTAAAACTTTTTTTAAAGCATTTAATTTATCTGCACACATTTTCCAATAATTTCTATATTGTGTAAATTCAGACAATAATAATGTTAATAATGATAGTGGTTAGGACTTTATTGTGCTGTAAGGTTTGCAAAGCATTTAACAAATGTTTTGTCATCTTACCCTCACAACCACCCTAGAAAGATTTTTATTCACATTTTATAGATAAGGAAACTCAGACAAATCAAGTGATTGTCCAAGATCACACAATTAGCAAATATGTATGGCCATATTTGAACTTGGGTCTTCCTGACTGTAGGTCCAGTGCTCTATCCATAGTGCCATCTAGCTTCCTCATATGTAATTAAAAAGAAAAAAAAAACAAAGCCAAACTTATTGATTACTTCCTCCTGGTCATTGATCATAAACATGATTTTAATATGCATTGCAAATATCTGTGACACATCTGATAAAACAAATGCATATTTTATATATAAAATTTGGCATTGAATTTTACAAAACAAAAAATACACTGAAAAAACAATTTCTACCATCCAGTCTACTCCCACTAATTTACACCAAAACTTCTATGCCTTCTAGGATTGTAAATTGAAACACAATTCGATGTGTTCAAATGTACAAAATCTTTCCAGTATCACAGAAAGCTACTAAAACTAATACATAAAGTAATAGAAGATAGGGAATGAGGTATGGAGGGAGTCTTCAGTGGGACAAGTCTAAATAACTAAACTCCAGATCATTCCTTTTCTTCATTCTCAAGGATTTTCCCTTTTACTGAATTTTATGTATTTACCTCAGTTATCCACTTATGTTAGGAATTCTTAACCTTTTCAGCATTATAGATTCATTTGGCAGCATTACAAAGCTTCTATGGACCCCTTTTCAGAATAAAGATTTTAAATGCTTAGAAATATATAACCAATTAGAAATGTAACCAATTATATTGAAATATAGTTATCAATTTTTTTTAAATCTACTATTTCCAGGTTAAGAATCCATGACATAAAGAGAAAAACATGGGAGGGAATAACATTGAAAGCTAACATTCCTTCATTAAGGTAAGTATTCACACATTTTAATACCTAGACATTATTCCTTAGCCAGAGGGGAGGCAGCTATAAGTGAAATCCCCAGGACAATAAGCAAATCAAATGGGGAAGAAATGGGAAATCAAAGTCCCACTGTTTGCTAAATTCCTGTTTCAGAAATTTAGAAGACCCCTAGGAGCTCAGAAACTCCATATCCCACTCCAGAGAATATAGGAAAAAGAAAATATTCTGAAATGTATCATAAAGTGTAATAAATTTTTAAGCAGTTACTTCAATTTTCAAGGTAACAAGTATCATTCATTGAGAAATGTGAGCCTCATATAATTTTTATTGTTTTTAATTAATAATACCAATACCTCATTTCCATATAGTCTTATGTGGTTGGCAGAAGGAACCCAGTCCTAAGCAAGCACATTTGCATTTGAATATGTTAACACCTTAGACTAGTAGAGTTTATGAGCCCCAGAATTACTGAATATCCTATCAAGAAGCCTGACAACAAAGGGACAAAACTCAGGATGTGTCTCCATAATAGGTACTGAGTTCAGTCAATAAAATTAAGGACCCCACCGGGAATCAAGACTAAAATCACAGTGTGGAAGTCAGTGTAACAGAGTTAAAAGCAATTTATTTGTATCATCCCAATTTCCAGTTCCTTTAGTTATCTTAGGGACTATATTGAATTTCAAAAAATGATAGAAAATTAATTTTGCATAAGTTTTCTAATGATTTTAAAATTAAATTAAGTACATTTTGTGGTGGACTCAGTCCATCAAATATGTAGAAATAGAAATTAAATTAATATTATATGACAACATATGGAAAAAACTGAACAATGCTGACTCATACTTCATATTCAGTTTAAGGCTTGAGGAATGGCACATATAAATTAAAAAACATGAAAAGTTAGTTACTTTCATGGTCTAAGTAGACTGTAATGGCCAGTTCCCAACTGTTCCCAGAAAATCAGGCATAAATGAAAAACAAGTGGACAAATGGTGTTTTCACTCTTTAACAATACAGGGACAAATAGATGAGATGCCTGACTGCTTCAGAGTCATGTGTGATGGATGGTACAAGTAGAAAAATGCAAAATGCACAGTGAATGCAAAAATATCTGTAGTTTAAAAGAAATTTTGCTCAAAAAGCCAGAGACTTTGTTATTGTAATCATGTTTAAACTGGTTCTAGAGATCTGCCCCCAGCTATGGATCTAAAACATTCTTTTGAGTAATATATAATCTGCTTAGATTTAATCTTTGAGACAGGAAATGATGCTGGACCATTTTTTAAAAATGCAAATATAATAAATCAATCTTTTGCACATTTTATTATCATTTGACAGCTCTAAACTCAAGGTATTCTCAGCCTGTATCAAAGAATTTTCCAAGTATATTAAGACAATAAACTTTATAATAGTAGGATGATTCTAAGTAAAGATGCCTTCTGTGAGAATCCTCTAGTTTAATTTAATACCTGTTGGATCCCCAATTCTTGACAAAAAATTGGCCCCCCCAAAAGCAGTTTATATAAATATTCTCATGCAGCTTCTCCCTCTTCCACTGTGACCCTATGTGCTGATTTGAATGCCTTTGAATGATAGAGGCAGTAAAGGGCCAATTTAAAATTTCAATTCATTTCAACAGCCTCTGAAATTGATGTATTCCTTTATCAGAGCTGAACACATCACATTATTTAAGCAGTGAGCCACAGCAGCATTGTAGACTCAAAAAGGGTTCCAAGGCCCTTGTCTTATCTTAAGTGTTACATTTTAACCTGCTATGTCTATTGCTACCTTATTACAATCCCTTTTCCAGTCTCTTTTCTACTGGATCCTACCATGGGAGAAAGCAAACCACAGAAACAGGAGCAATCCCCTTTTCAACTAATACATGCAAAATTAAAAGTTACATTTTTTTCAAATAAAATTAAACATAAATAGTCATTATGTACACAGTACATAGAAAAGACAACTTCAGAATTTTTAAATATAAATTATGGATTTAAAAAAAAACTGGAAGTAGTAATTTTATAGACTTTAATGTGATTTTATAACTTTGGTTCAAAACTGGATTTTGTGTTCCCTTGATGCTTTAGAGATTGGGGCATAAGTAGACATGGACCCCAATTTCCTTGGACTATATCTGTGAAGGACATTCTTTACAATCACATATTTCTAGCTACTGATACATTTTCATATCACCTGTCACTACAGATTTCAATACTTACTAAGATATTTTCCAGGCAAGATTAGTTTCCTATCATAGAAGACATGTGCAAGACATCAAAATCAAGAATTCCATTGAGAATAGGGAAAGAAAATGAAAATGTTGCAATTTTCAGGTAATTCTAGTATTTGAAAATGTCACAGTCATCAATGGATCATATTTAGATTGTGCTTTTGCATTCGACACAGAAAAAGAAAGTTAGCATATTCACTTAGGCAACTTACCTCCCCCTCCCAATAAAGCTAGAAATTACATCCAAAACACATCTTACAAAGCTCACAGAAATATCATGAAAATTGAATTAAATACTAGGAAGAATTTTGCAGTGTATAGAATACAATTAAAAAGCACGAGAAAATGGTAATACACTTCAAAAAGTATAAACGTGTTCTTCTTTACTATTTCTTTTTTTTTTTTAAAGAACTAATGTAAGTAGATTATTGGCTAAAACTTTATTTCATAATTCAAATTAAAAATTAGAAGTCATAGTATTATTCACCTCTTACTCTTCTCTATAAAGTGGAAAATAAATTTTTCTTAACTCACAGATTTGCTATGAGAAAAGCCCTTTGTAAAACAGAAAGAATTATACTGTCATCATTACCAGTTAATAATAATAACATGAAGTAAAGGAAAATGCCTTATATCTTCTCTGCTATGTGAAAAAAGGATTCAAATATGAAAATAACAAATATATATACGTATATGTATGTATTGGGGGCAGGTGGGTGTTATACCACAGTTCTCTTTAACAGTCCTGACTCAGTTTCCCTGTATGAGTTTCCCTTGTCTCAGTTTCCTTAACAGTTCTGTCTCAATCCCCTAAGTAACCCTCCCCTCCCTCCCCCCCACTCTGGTCCATTAAGATTGAGGACCGTTTGCTCTAAGGTTATAAATTGTTAGCAAGATAAACAAGAGAGTAGACCTCCTGACTCTTTTCTGTCCTCAAGAATTTACAATATCCCTCTAAAATCTTCCAAAATACCTCACTGACATCTTTATCTCTGTGTATTCAGACATCCTGTTTCTGGGTTTTTAGGATTTATGGCCTCCCTATCCTGACAGAAGTTTTTCCCACTTCTTACCCCTTCCTTTGTTTAGAGAAAAGGTACTTAAGAAGTTGGGGTTCCTCCATTCATGGCTGGAGGCTGGCGGCTGTATGCTGGACGCTGGATTCTTTGAGATGACAATCTCCTCCAGCCCTGGGACCAACATGGATTCCTTGGTCCCAGTATATCTTTATCTCTGTCTAATTGGATAATTTGAGACGAGAGTCCTGTCCAGTCAATTTTACTCATCCATTAATAAAATATTAAAAACTCTCTAATCTCTCTTCTGCCTCAGTTTCTCTGGCATTACAGGTAGCATACTAGATAGAGAGCTGGGACTGGAATCAGGAAGTCAGTAAGACCTCCGTTCAAATCAGACACTAACTGTGACTCTGGGCAAATCATTTCATCTCTATTTGCATTCATTTCCTGAGTTATAAAACAAAAATAATGATAACAGTGCTTCTAAGGGTTGTTATGAAGATTAAATGAGATAATATTTGTAAAGAGTTTTGTAACCTTAAAATACTATATAAATGATACTTATTCTTATTATCATTACTATTTTTGTTCTTCTTTTAGGAAGATTTCTAAAGAATGGTTAAATTGTATTTAAAAAGAAAAACCTCAGTGGTTTCTCTTTTCTCAGGGCAAAAAATTGGAAACTGGGGATGCCCATGAATTGAGAAATAGCTGAATAAATTGTAGTATGTGATTATGATGAAATATTATTGTTTTGTGGGAAATGATGAGCAAGATGCTCTCAGAAAAACCTGGAAACTGATTATGTCTGAATATAGATTAAAGCATATTCATTCTTATCCTCTCTCTTTTTCAATTTATCTTAAGGTACTTTTTTTTGGAGGGGAGACCTATATTTTCTTTCACAACATAATTTATGGAAATATTTTGCATATATTCACAGTGCTTTCTTAATAGGGGTTGAAGGGGGATAAAGGAAAGGATCTGGAACTTAAAGTTTTTAAAACAAATGTAAAAATTGTTTCAGATGCAAGTGGTGAAAAATAAAAACATTTTTTAAAACTCAGTGGTTAAACAACAATCTATCTTGTCTGACAGTAGAGACAGCCAGGTGGTACAATGGATGAATGATTCTAAGAAAGGTATTTTGGTTGTTTCCCCCACTCTCCAATTCTGGGATTTATTCTATTAATGGATCTCAGAGTCAGGCTTTATTTACTCTATTAAGCTTTAGCTTTTAAAAGCAGAACTCCAGTTCCTTGCCCTCTGGAATGTCATCATCTTTTCAGCCACATTGGCCTGGCCTTGAGGCCAAACACAGGAGCAATTTGCCTTGCTGAAAGCACTTTTCTAGAATTAGGCTGATTTTGTCATTTTTCTGCTCTTCTAGATTTCTTCTGCATCTTCAATTACTTATGCAAATTTTTCTCCTCCTTGGGGGTCTGTTTTGTGGCTTTCCTCCTGCCCACAAGCAAAGCAGGGAAGAATGAGACTGCAACTATTGATGATATGGAATGTTATTCATGAGTACAATTCAGTTATAGATTATATCAATAATATTGGATTTGGGGCCACAGCAGCGGGTAGAGGTTTCCTAGGTATCGCATGGCATGGCATTTTAGGACCTCTGCAAAGAGAGGGTTCTAGATTGGCTCTTTTATAAACCTTGGCTACAAGCTGGGGGTTGCTCTTGACGGTGCTGGGTACAGCTTGAGTTGAATTGAATAGATCTTAATTGAATAGGGTTGGAATTCTTTAGCTCAGGACTCAACCAGCCCCACCTAGATAAACCACTTTATCTGATTCCCTGGGGCGGTCTCTCACTGAGGCAAGATTGAAAGAGATTTTTCTCCTTCAAGAAGCTTCAAGTGCTTTACTTCATGGCTCATTCCCAAAGTCAGAGAGAAAGAGAAAGAATTTTGGGGCTCCCCTCAGTATATCCACATAATTATACAAAAGTAGGGAGGATTTAGGACTGTTTATTCACTGGAAAGAGTTGGGAGCCTTCAAAGAATAAATATGTTTTTTTCTTTAATCATTGTATCTCAACTTTCTTCTAACTGCTAATTAGCTACTGTGCCTTTAATTGGGTTATATTAGCTTCAATTTCATAGTCAGTGTCTCACTTTTTCCCTTCCTCATCTTCTTGCTTTGACCTAGTATTTTTGATGGAAATACATAAAAGAATGGGACATCTGAAATGTGTTCTTATTGTCAAAACCCACCCCACAGATGGGCAAATGCCAAGTTAAAACACTGGATTTGATTTTTCACCAGCAATAATGGTCAACAAGTTTTTACTTATAAAACTTTAGGTGATTTATGGATCTAAAAATATAGTCTGCTTCTAATTAGAAGCCTAGAAAACATATTCTATATACCATTGAGTCTTCCTTGCTTCCCCTTCATCTAATCACTATGACTTGATGGCTATATCAAATTGTAGCCATTTTTACAAGTTTGCTGGCAGAGTTGCTGCTTTTTGGCCTACGAGCATCAAAATTCCATCACTCAGTAAGCATTTATTGAGCACTTAGTATAATTTTCAAATTGTTAGGTTAAAGAGGATG
Source organism: Antechinus flavipes (assembly GCF_016432865.1). Taxonomy (NCBI): domain Eukaryota; kingdom Metazoa; phylum Chordata; class Mammalia; order Dasyuromorphia; family Dasyuridae; genus Antechinus; species Antechinus flavipes. Next base: position 184,621,533 of record NC_067398.1, read on the forward strand.
GTGAAATCCGAGTCATTTGTTCCTCTCTATTTAGTCTTGAACTTCCCTTTATTTTGTCTCTATCAAGAGGCATACATATAATCATTTTCTCTCCCCTAAGAGACTGAAACTGAACAGGAATTTTCCCTTTCCTAGGTAAAAGGCTTCTGAATTTGGAGTTGCTAAACAAGCAACTCTCAAAGATGGTACTATTGCTAGAAGGTTGAATCACTGATCATATTATTATTTTTTTTAAATTGTAACTTTTTATTGACAGAATCCATGCCTGGGTAATTTTTTTTTTTTTTTTTACAACATTATCCCTTGCACTCACTTCTGTTCTGACTTTTCCCCTCCCTCCTTTCATCCCCTCCCCCAGATGGCAAGCAGTCCTATATATATATTGAATATGTCACCGTATATCCTAAATACAATACACGTTGCAGAACCGAAGTTCTCTTGCACAGGAAGAATTGGATTCAGAAGATAAAAATAACCCGGGAAGAAAAACCAAAATGCAAACAATTTACATTCATTTCCCAGTGTTCTTTCTTTGGATGTAGCTGCTTCTGTCCATTCTTGATCAATTGAAACTGAGTTAGATCTGATCATCCTATTGATGAAATTCTCTTTTCTCTCCAGAAAGCTAGTGTTGCTGAATTTTTAACACTCAGTCAAGGGCAATCTCAAGCTGTTTTGAGTTTTGTCTTGCCACAGGACTCAGTAGACTCTGGAGGAGAGAATGAGATGGATGACTTTGCACAGCCCTGCCTCACTTAAAACCAATTCATTTGCAAGTCAAAACATTACCTTACTGATATGTTTGGTCCTTTTGGAGAATAAAAGACAAACAACAAGCCACTTTTTTACCTGGTTCTCAACTTCTATCAGCTAAAGAGGGGCCTCCCCTGGTACTCCACCCCCTCCTCTTTCTGGTCCCTCAAGAATTTGAGAACTGGAATTCCCTTCTTGGGACTAGTGGACATGAACTTGCATATACTTCCCAATGATCTTTGCACCAGCTGTTAATAGTTTCTATTCTGGATAACCATTCTGACATGGGACTAAGACCCAGGACCCTGCTGTATTCTGACTCTTCCTCAACATAGATAGCTTCATTTTACTGATGAAAAAACTAAGGCTGAGAGGTTATCACTTGCTTAGAGTCACCACTATTAACTGTCTAAGGTAGGATTTAAATTCAAGTTTTCCTGAGTCTAGCACTGCATCTACTATGTCACTCAGTTCCCCAAAGGGAAAAGGCCCCTTTCCTCTTCCTTTTGTTAATGTGGTTTCAGTAGAGCAATTTAGGATGTGTTTGGGATTTAGCACTGAATGAGATAAGATGAGATCTTTCAAGACAGTTGTGAAAATCAAGTAAGGCTTCATCTATTTCAAAGTTTGAGTAGGCCTGAAGGACTTTAAGCATTAAGTCAAGGGCATACTTAAAGTGTCTCCTCTCCGCTATTCTCCTTAGGGCACACTTAAAGTCTCCTCCCTGCTATCTTCTTGAGGACAATAAAGTCTTCTCCCTATTATCCCCCTAAGGGCATACTTAAGCCCCCTTCTTGTTATCCTCCCTATTTCAGCCAAATATGGGCAACTATGTACTTATTGGTCAAGTTCAATTTCTTGGGTAGTTCCCGTGTTTAGAATGTAAGATCCTCAGCCAATAAGGATGAGCATCAGTGGTGGGAGGGGGAATTTGCGTTAGGGATTAAAAGCGTTGACCCTGCCCCCTCCTGTGCTTCCTCCTTTCGATTGCCTGCTAGATGGGTGGGATGCCTGATTCTAGCAAGAATGTATAATAAACTTTGCTTTGCTTCTAGAGATCTATCCAGTCTTTTTTGTTAAATGGTTTCTGACCCACACAGCACTAAATGATAGGATTTGGTCATGTGAAGAATTCACAATGGTCATCCTCTTTGGCAAAAGGTAAATTTATTTAGGAGAAGATGTTACAGACAAAATGGAGAGATTAAAAAAAATTACAGGAGTAATAAATATGAAATAGATTTGGGAGACCATATAACAATAAGAGAAAGGACAAATTCTCTGTTGAAACTCACAATTAACCAAGAGAAAGGAAACACCCCATGAAGATGGGAGTATGCCCATAGAAAGATACCATGGGGCAATGGTGGGGGGATGAGAGAAAAAATCCTGAGGTAATAGTGGAGGGATGAAAAGAGAGACAACATGTAGCATGGGGGAAGGAAGATGGAAAGACACTAAGAGGCAGAATGTCCTGTCATGTTATAACTCCAAAAAGGATTCAGCAAAGATGGCATGGGCCATAAATAGATTTATAGGGGAAATTATAACTCAGATTTCTTATGAAATAAACATGGCATGGTCCACAGAGAGAAGGATTATGATGTTAAACTGATCCCTATCAGTGCTCTTCCCTGATTGCCTAATGGAATAATCTTATCAGTACTTCAGTCTTTCTCTGCCAATCCCCTACTTACTCAGGACTTCATTACCTGTTACTCTATGCTTTTATAATATTCTAAGTATATTATAGTTCTGTCTTTACATTCTAAATCTTTCCCCACCCCCTTAAGGTTATAAGCTTTTTATTGACAAGGACTATGTTGTGTTTCATTTTTGTATTTTTGTCTTGTACACAGTAGGCATGTGTTAAACATTTATTGAATTGATAGTGTACAGATTCTGGATCACAGAATAATTCAATTCAATCCAATCTTACCCTCTCTAATTCAGTTTAAATTTTGGATAAGAATGTAGAGTTTCCTTTTAATTTAATCTAATATTTTTTTTTTACCAACTCGTAAACAGTAGGCAAGTCAATAATAGCCCCAGTCCAAGACTTAGTGACCCATTATTTAGGTTTTGATGGCTTAGATTCAGTTTAAATAACAACCGTTTTCTGTTTTGGCCAGAAATTCTAGGGACTTCCAATCCCAGATTGATATTTTTTATGATGTTAAACTGATCCATCTTTTGATTCAATTCTTACCTAGCCTTTAGTCACAAAAGGGCATAACTGAAAGATGTTAAGACCTTAAGTAAAAAAGGCCAACATCACTCACTGAGTCCCAGATTATTACCAGTCATCTTAATATTTTTTTCTAGCCACTGGACTACCATGAGTCTGGAGGAGAGACTTTTCACAGCCCACCCTCACTTAAATCCAATTCATGGGCAAATCAAGACATCACCCTCATGATGTCATTGGTTCTCTTCAAAAATAGAGGATAAACAACAACAAAAACAAAAACAAAAGAGTAGATAAAAAGATGCACATGATGCAGAGAACTTCCACTGGTGAAAAATCTTTTTAGACAAAGAAGACAGCTTTATTGAACAAGCATTTCTATGTCAGCTTCCATTAGGGTGAAAGAAAAAAAGTAGCTCACCTTTATATAGAGAGGCTCCCTAGGTTGATCAATAAGAATGCAAGCTTTTTCCTCCCACACAGGATTGAGATTCTTGTGTATTATTTTACTTCTAAAAACTTCTTTTCCTCCAATTTTAAACTTCACATACGGATCACTTGTCCCTGTTTAGAGAGAGGCATTTTGATCTATGTTAATTATCACAAAAACAGGAATGGTGACTAATCACAAAATGTTTAACATAAGATCATGAAGTACATCACATGGGGAAAATAAGACTTAAAGATAGTTTGTTTTATTTCCCTTACATAAGGAAAAGGTAGTCAATCTATTTTTATGTCTGGAAAAGTATCTTCTTTCTAGGGAAAACTTGTTTGAATAATTATAATAGCAATAAGAACTAGGATTTCTACTCTGAGATATTTAACTCAAGTATTAACAATAGTAATACAAAGTAACATTTATATAGGGCTTTGAGATTAGCAAAACATTTTGCAGATATCTATTTGATATGATCCTCGAAACACCCCTGACAGGTAGGTTCTATTGTTAGTTTCATTTTACTGATGAAAAACCTAAGACTGAGAAGTTACCACTTGCGCAGAATTACACCACTGTTAACTGTTTAAGATAAGATTTAAATTCAAGTTTTCTTGAGTCTAGCATACAATCCACTATACCACTCAGTTGCCTCTATCTTCTAATTGAATACAATTCATTCATTGATTTTAGTAGTCTTTTATTTGTGGCTAAAATTTTATGCTTTTTAAGTGCACTTAGGGAAAATTAATCCCAAATTGATTCTCAATTCCACTATCAGTAATGATACTTCTACCTTCTCTACTTCTAAGATTTTCTTTTAAGATAAATTAAAGATTTTCCCAATAGGGAAAGAAATAGAGAAAATACAATTTTCGAAAATAAATATAAGCCTAAAAATCCTTTTGCATCAGGTCTATTTTACCTAATCTATTCCCTAACCCTTTCTGTGTAAACCAATCCATACCAAAAAAGCCAAGAATAACTCACACAAATATTTTATTTATTGTCAGGCAATCTGGAGTTTAGTCTCTGCTTTACTTCTATATAACTGTGTGACTTTAGGTATGTCATTTATATCTCTAGGTCTCAGTTTACTCATTTATAAAAATGAGGATGTTTGGCTACATAAATCATGAAAGTAGTATGAGTCTTTGATTCTATGAGATTATTCCTGTACACTCAGAATGTTTTTAAAGATGTCAAGAGAAAGATATTCAAGAATGTCCCTTCGTAAATCATTCCCATGAATAGCAATCCATATCACCAGGAAGTATTTCCTTCCCTAAACTCAAATCTCCTTGTGAAGTTTAAGTTCATTTTAGTTCTGATCACAGCAAAGTGATGATCAATAGCCTCTGTATATTCAGGAGGCCTGAAAGTTTCCCATCAATCTTTTTCTCCCTAGGTTTCAAAATCAAATATCTATGACTTTTCAACAAAGAAATTAATGTCCAAAGATTTTTTTACCACTATATCCTTCTCAAAGTTCTCTACTTTCCTCTTAAGATAGGCATCCATAAAATGAAGACAATACTTTAATCTGGAACTACTGAAAAATGAAATAATGGAGACAGTAGGGCATTCCATTATTTGCTATTCATTAAAACACCAGGTGAGTTCTGGGATACAAAAGCAAAAGAGAAACAATGACTGCCATGCCTTGTTCTCACTTCTAGTGATTTCTGTCTTAAGGACCAGACCTTAATTCAAAACCAATGTGATTTTAATTGGCCACCAATAGGTTCTAAGCAAAGCCTATTTGATGTTTGGTCCTGACTGACTTAAGTTGAATATAAATAGCAATCATTTCTGCTTTGGCCAGAAACCCTGAGAGTCTTCCCCTCCCAGATTCATTCATTTATTTATTTAGATTTTTTTGGACTAGGTGAAGAAGGAGATTCTTTGCCTCAATTGCTACCTAGTTTTAATCGCTAAATGGGAGCAGCCTTTGTCAAACTGAGATCTGTGGAAGACCTGAGCCCAAAAAAGGTCAAGATCTCCCACTGCATCCAGGGTCATCTCCAGTCGTCCTGATCTAGCCACTGGTGCTCGATGGCTCTGTAGGGGAGAGTGGGGCAGGTGGCCTTGCCCAGTCCTCCCTCACTTAAATCGAATGTACTTGCATGTCATAGGATCATCTTCCTGATATCATGGTCCTCTTTGAGAATGAAGAACAAACAACAACAATAAAAAGTAACATCAATAAAGATGCTGATGCTTCCTGAGTGTAAGTATACCCCAGTTCTTTGCCATAAACCCTCTTCCCTTCTTTCTCTATAACTTTTGTGTCTGGATATAGCTCTTTTTCATTTCTATATTCTTTCTTTCTTTCTTTCTCTGTCTCTATGTGTCTCTGTGCCTTTGTCTGTCTATCTCTGTCTCTGTCTTTATCCCCCTCTCCCTCTATTTTTGGTGAAAGCACAATCATATTCTTAATCACCTAATCACAACCTTGGAATAATTTTGGACCCTTCCTTTTTAATAACTACTGACACTAGCCAACAATTATATAGCACATACTACTATGTGCCAAAGTGTTATTATCTCATTTGATCTTTTTTTCCAATCCTGGGAGTTAGGTGCTATTATTATTCCTATTTTACAGATAAGGAAATTGAGGCAAAGAGATGTTAAGTGACTTGTTCATTTTTACTTCACATTTCCTGCCTATTTGCCTTTCTTTCCATTAGGTCCTTTCAATTATCAACTAAAATATTCTAATAGTTTCTTACTTAGTCTCCTAGCCTCCAATGTATCCCTCCCCTCCCCCAAATCTATCATTCACTTATTAAGGATCATGCCTAAGTGAAGGGGCAGGTCAATTCTCCGAGAGCCCCCACAGCTGTGAATCATAACACTTGAAGGAATTACAAAGCAGCCTTTACTTACACAGGTGTTCCCTCTGGATTGGGAATGAAATAAATTAGAGGCAAAAGGTCAGAGAACACACATGCCTCTCAGTCTCCTTGTATCGTCATCATCCTCTCACATGAAGAGAGTCATTCTACAGGTCTGAGTTAGATCTCCAGCAGCCACTGGCAAGTGGCTCCTGTAACACAACAGGTACCACTGACCAAGAGATTTTCAGAATGTGAATGGTAAGGAAGGTTAAGATTCCAAAAAAATAATTATGTGATCAATAGAAGCTTTGAATAAACAGGAATTGTGAAGCTAGAAACACAGGTAGATTCAGCCATCAGAAAGCATCTTGTGGTTTTGAAAAAAAAAAAAAAAACAAAACCCACAAACTTAAGATAACAGCTGATCCAACCCAAATTAGTTGGGGTCAATGACCTGACTTGACCAAATCACTACTGTGCCTGCTTAATAGGCAAATTGAATATTAAATAACACACCCCATAGGAGGAGTTTTCCACCATTTTTGAACAGGGGATGTATGATGAGGGAGGGGGAACATGTTTATATCTATTTAGTGGGAAACATGTAGTGGGTGCATCAGAAAGGTTGTGACCTGGAATATTCTTCTTTAATAAATTCTCTTCGATATCTGATTTTCAGTGTCAAGATTGTATTTCTAACAATGCTTTTTTTTTTTTAATTCAATATATAAATGAAACTGCTTACTGCCTTACAATGCTGGTTGATTGAGACATTATAACATAGTAATTGCTTTTGTATACTCTTTGGTTAGACATTCATCAGCTCAAGCCTTCAAAAGATACCTCCTGGTGGAGAGATGGGACATTACAGATGAAGAATGAGGCATGCTTTTTCACACAGGGCCAGTGTGTCAATTTCTTAACAATTTGCTTTTAAGAGAGAGTTTTTTGCATAGGGGAAGAATTGCTGGGAAATAATAGCAATATTTTTTTCAAAATAGATTTTTTTTTAATTTAGAACATCAGATAATTTTAGGAATTAACTTTTTTTCCCCCTTCTGCTCCGATGCCCTTGATTTTACTATCTTTCTTCCATGTAAAATCAATCTCCTTGCCTGCATGGTAATCTGAAATCATGCTGAATTTATTGTAAAACAACCTGGCTTTAAAATCTAGCTATTCCACTTATCACTTGTATGAACTTGGGCAACTTGACATTTCTGGGCCTCAGTTTTTTTTTTTTTTATCTGTAAAATGGAGGGGTTAGAATTAATTCCTTACAATAATTCAGAAATTACCTCTAAACTCATCCCCATTTCTAGCTCTGTGAACCTATAATCCCTATGGTATGATTGAGGTTTTTTATTTTTAATGGCAAGTAATTATTTTAGAAATGTAATTTACTTGAAAAAACTAATATGACCAAAAAAGCAATATTCAATTCAAGTTGACAATGCTGGCATTAAAAACAAAAAAGCTTCATTTGACAAAGGGAAAAGTTGGGGTATTTTAATGGATGGAACTTTTCTTTTGGTAATTCTACTTTTAATGCAAAGGTAGTTATTATTCTGCTACATTAAAGAGTTTGCTATGAAAAATAATATATCATAATCTGCCTCTGAGAGGTCACTGCAATTTCCTGCCCACCTCTCAGTTACAAGCTCCTAATTATCTAGGTTTAAATTGTTCCTACCTCCACAATGTGGGAGATGGTAGGAACGACCATATAAAACAAATCATATAGTTCCAAAAGAACCATATAAAGTTGCAAGGCTGAGGCAAAAGAGTAGGCTCAATATCAGGAGCCTTGTGCCTGCTATCCTCTCCTTGTCACAGAATCTCCTTATTTAGCATCCTGTTCTCTTATGCTCTAACTATTCTTCCTGAATTCTGGATAAGACCCTTGCCCTCTCAATCACCACATTTATAGTCCAGTGCTTCATCACAGTCCCTGCTGAACCCTAGATTTTCAAAAAGCAGAATGTAAGTTCTGGAAGTGCTTACAAAGATCAAGAAAGATCAAACTTGGGCTTGTGATTGGCTGTATGTTTGCTGTCTGAGGAGAAGCTTGTTTACCAGACAGCCTGCAAGATGATGAATTTGTAGGCTACTGTACATCTTGAAGGATCATCTAACAGGTTAGTCTAAGAGTCTCCGAATAGATTAAGCTGGTGTGAAAGGCTCCAAATCTACTCTGTCAAACAAAACAGGACCTTAATACTACTTCCAGGTATAATCACCAAGAGCCAAATAATGAAAATTAGATAACATAAGCTCTGTTCAAATAGCAAAGTAATCATAATATTAACTGGGTGAAATGCATTACTTTAGGTTTTAGGGAGATATGAAATAAATTGAAAGAGATGGCCTTGCTCTAAGGAAATTATAATCTTTATTCCTTTTATAGAAGGAGCTGACTACACTCTATACCTCTCACTGACAACTCCATTCCTCATAATGTGGCTTCTAGTCTCACTACTCAATAGAAACCATTTCTTCTAAGTTAACAATTATCACAACTATGCTAAACCCACTGACTTTTCCTTAGTTTTCATTCTACTTTAAATTTTCTGCAGTTTTATATACAAGGAATGATTCCCTTCTGGATTTTTTCTCTTCCCTCAGTTGGTATGACATTGTTTTCTTTCTCAACATCTTCCTTTATGTCTGACCATCACATCTGTCTCCTTTACTAGATCATGGATTCCTGATCCTACCCCTTAAGCATGGGAATAGTGTCAAGGCATTGCTTAGGTTGGCTTCTATCTACATTTTCTCTTTTGGTGATCTCTCTAGCTCCCCTAGACTCAATTACCACCCCAATCCATTTAATTCCCAATTCTACATATACAGTTATCATTTCTCTCCTTAACTCTACTCCTTCATTAACAAAGGACTATTGGATATCTTTACTTGGAAGGCATAGGCAACTCAAACTCAACATGTTCAAAATAAAACTCATATTTCATTCAAAATCCATACCTTTCCTTAAACTTCCCTATTTTTGCCAAGGGCAACACCTTCATTCCAATTATTTAATTTTATATTCATCACTGTCATCAGTGACTCTACAGAAATGCCATTTCTATATCACATCAATTATGAAGTCATCAATTTTACTTCTGTTGAGGCTATTTGTATTCCTTCCTCTCTTCCATGACTATTAACTTAGTTCAAATCCTCATTAAAGCTTGCCTAGACTATTACAAGAGCATTCCATAACTGGCCTCTCTATTTTTAAGTTTCTCCTCCCTCTAATCTATGTGTTGTACTACTATCAAACTGCTATATCTAAAATACATATCTACCTGCTGTTCCTTTATTCTTCAATGGCTTCCTATTACCACTAGAATAAAATACAAAATCTTTATCCTGTCATTTAAATCTTTATAATCTGATTCCTAATGATCTTTCTCCTTATTTTATATTACCCCCTTCATGCACATGTTTGTTTCCATCAAACAAACCTATCAGCAGTTGCCTATATGCATCATTTCATTTTTTACTTCTGTTCTTTCACTCAAGTTGTCTGTCTCCCATATTCAGCCTGTACTTGTTTCCTTCCTTCATATTTCAGAATCCATCACTTCCTTCAAAGTCTCTCTGAGATGGAAATTGCCTTACAAGAGCTTTTCTGATGAATTTCTCCTTCTTCACCCCCCATAAGTGTCTTCTACCTACTGAATTATTTTGTATCATTTGCTTATTTGTGCCTATGTTTTATTCCTCTAGCAGAATATGATCTCCTTAAGGGCATGTATTGATTTGTTTATTTGAGTGAGGGGAGTATCTTTATATCATTCATGGCTAATTCAGTGCATTGTGCATATTGTTGTTCTTAGGTTGTTTTTCAGTCATGTTCAATTTTTCCTGACCCTATTTCTTGGTAAAGATGCTGGATAGATGCTCTATTTCTTTCCTCAACTTATTTTACAGATGAGAAATTGAGGCAAAAAGAATTAATTAATTTGCCCAGGGTTACAGAGCTAGGAAATGTCTGAGACAAAATTTGAACTCTGGAAGATAAGTCTTCTTATCTCTAGGCCCAACACTCTATCCACTAAGCCACCAGCACAGAAGATTTTTAATAACTGTTCATTGAATTTGTTAATCTAGAGATGTGAACATGTACAGATGAAAGAAAAAAGCCTTGGGAACATTTACCAAAAAAAGCCACACAAGTGCAAATTGATAGAGTTTGTGGTTCAGTTGGCTAAAACTTAGTGCTAATGAGGCCAAATGACAGATTCAATTAAAAATCTAGCTAGCTATTCCCACTTGTATTTCACTGAACCACAAAATGAACTGGACTAGAGACTGTAACTGGCTCAGTACAATCCCATAACAACTGGTTGAAAAACACCTCAAAGTTCATTCTCTACTCCATATGAGTCATTCATGTCAATTTATCATCTCCATTTCCTTAGTTAATATTGTAGAATGGAATTTGATAAATTCCTCTTTCTATTACCCCCCTCCGCTCCCCTCCCCACCATGACAGATCTTTGGGTTCTATTTTTAATTAATTAAATTAATTAATTTATTATTTATAATAATAAGTAATACTATAAACATAGTAAAAAATAAAATTTAATAAATTAATTTTTAAAAAATTAAATATTTACTTTAACAAAGCCCACCTTATTTTAAATCCTCTTTCAAGCCCTCAACCTTTTAACTTGGACTAGTTTAGTTTAGATCTTTTGTCATTTTAGAAGTTTCCTTTTGAAATAGCCAATCTCTTTGTTTTCTATGTAGAGAATCGAAACAGAGTTGAAAACAGCATAAGACATCCAAGGATTTGTCTCAAAATCCTCCCAAAATGCTTAATAAATGCTTAGTGACTTATCTAAAAGTGTTTTTCTGAGCATCTAGCTTTTTGAGTTTGTTGTTGTTGTTGTTGTTCTGGATCTGTGATGAATGGAACTCTCCAAACCCCTACCAATGCAGATTAGCACTCTTTCCCAATGTATGAACCTAGATCAAAGTGATTTGTCCATATTTATCCTGTTAGTAAGTATAAGAGACAGGGCTGGAATCCAAGTCATCCAGACTTTGAGGTTGATTCTTTTACAACACCAAAATCTATCTCTACTCAGGGACCTAGAAAGATTAATTAATTAAAACAGGAAGCTATCAGGTCTCATGAATAAAACACAATTGCCATGATAGTAACCAACATCCCCAACCTTCATCCCAATCAATCAGTCTACATGTCAACAAGAATTTATTAAGTATCTACCATGTCAGGCAAAAGATAGCCCTTGCTCTCAAAGAACTCAGTTTATTGTGAAAAAATGTAATACAAATAGCTATGTGAAAACAAGGTACATTCAGGATAAATTGGAGATAATCAACATTGGGAAAGCCCTAGGATTAAGGAAGATCAGAAAAGACTTCTTATAGAATATGGGATTTTAGTTGGGATCTAAAGCCAACAAATGGAGGTAATGAAAGTGATTTCAAGGAATAAGGGATATCCAGTGAAAATACAGAATCAAGAGATGGTGCATTTTGTGAATATAACAGCAAGGAGGCCACTATTACTGGATTGAAGAAAGTAAAGTGCAAGAAGATTGTAAAGGTAGAAGAGGGCCAGGCTTTGAATACTAACAGTAAGATATTTATATTTGATCCTGTAGGGACCATGGAATAACTGAAATTTGTTGAATAAAAGGGTGAAGGTAACATTTTAGGAAGAGCAATTTGACAGCTGAGTGGATGATAGACTGCACTGGAAAGAAACTTGAGCCAATAAGACCAACCAGAAAGCTAGTGCAACAATCCTGGCATGAAGCAACAAAAGCTTGCACCACTGTAGTTGGGATGGAGGAGGAGAGAACTTATTTTAATTATTTCATATTATTTTCCCATCATAAATCACACTTAATTTCAGGGTGAATTTTTGTGCTGCTAGCTCTAGGAACCCATTTTTCTAATAAAAATTGCTCTTTTACTTTAGCTGATTTAAGTTGATTAAAGAATGCAAGTACTAAGGATTTTTAAAAGGATGTAATATAGAAATAGCAATGACTTTGCAATAAGAAGACTTCACTTAAAATTCTAGCTGTCAATCACTTAACATCCGTAGGCCATGGTTTTCTCATTATCACTCTAGTCTTTCATTATTTTGAAGAAAAATGACTTAAAATTTTAAATTACTTTGTAGTTTCAAAAGCATTTCACACAATGTCCACACACTGGACATAGAGAAAGGAAGGACTAGGTTCAAATCCTGAAACTTTCTATGTGACCCTGAAGTATGTTAGTCAACTTCAGTTTTCTTCTTTGAAAAGTAAGGAAAATAATAGCACCACTCTAAAGAGTTATTGTCGGGATCAAATGAGATAACAGATATAAAGTTCTCTGCAAACTGTAAAGCATTATATTAAATCTCTGATTTATTGTTATTAACATTATTATTAATGCAATTAAAGATAATGAGATTTAGAAGGAAACTCAAAGGTTATATGGTTTAACCTCCACATTAAAAAGATGTCAAACCTGAGACATGTGGAGATTAAATTACTGGGTTTAGAATAAAGGTACTGACTTTCAGTCTAATACTATCTGATTAGATTTTAGATGCTTATTAGGAAGTATAGCTTAAACCAAGAGGTAAAGCAGAGTGTAAGAGGCATACTATTGAATTTAAAATGGTAAAAAACAACTCCCCCTTTTAAAAAATCCAACTAAGAACAATTTATATTTTACAAACAAACAAACAAACAAAAAAACAGACTCCTTTATTTTGATATTTCTCTATTCAGACATTAATAGCCCTGGCCATCACTACCTTCAAGTGCAATATTTTATTTCACCACAAGATGGAACTAACACTTATCAAATTATTTTAAGGCAAACTGGCATCAAACCAGAATTTGGTTTGATCTCAGAATTTGAGATGAATACTTTCTCTATAAATCTTAATTAATTTTTTTATTGATATGAATTTTAGTTATCCCTGTTGGTTTTTTGGACCATTATCTTCATGAAAGTAAAAAACAATCTTTCATTATCAGAACAGAAAATAGGAGAATAGCAGACAAAAATACAGTGTTTTGAAATAGAAATACCAGCAAAAGAAATATTAATTGACACAAACTTCCAATGCAATCTTTACTCTAATTTTTTCTCAATTTTTCCTCTGAATTTCCTTCCAAATGCTTTCAATTATGCCTCAATTTCACAATTAGGTACTCTTAAGTATCTACTCTGTACTAGGTGTTAGGGATTTAAAGACAACAATTAAAACAAACATTCTCTCATTCTCTGCATTCTCTTAGGGAAGATAACTTGTACATGTATAGGTACAAAACAGATAGAAGACGATTAGGGGAGGAGGGCCCAAAAATATGGTGAAATCAAGAAAGGTTTCATGATGAAGATGAACTGATTCTCAAAGGAAATTAACAATTGAAAGAAATAGAAATGAGAAGGAAGTAAATTCTAGGCATGACAGACAGCATTAATACAAAGTATTAGAAATAGGAAATGTAAGAGAGAACAGTGCTTATTAATTTTGGAAAGGTGTGAAAGAACTAAACTTTGAAGAAGTTTAATAGATAAAGGAGAGTGACATGGTCAGATTTGAGCTTTAGAGAAATTAGTTTTGGCAGCTATGTAGAGAATGGATTGCAGTGATGAGAGACTTGAAACAGGGAGATCATTGCAGGTAAGTCTTAAGGTAAGATAAGAAGTAATTCTTAAGGATAATATAAATGGAAATTTGTTATCAAAAATAACAAATAAATAAATCCACTAGATGTTTTAATGATTACAACATAAAGCACAATATGTAAACATATCAATTTTCTTAGAGGCAAACTACTTGTAAATTTAGTTAAACTTTATACAATTCATTGGTTTTCATGTAATTTATTTCAAATCTCAGAACTAAATTTTTCCTCGTCTGTTGATACTTTTGTAGGAGCAATAAACATTGTATACACAAGATGGCAGCCTCCCTTCTCATAGGAAGCAGTGTATGACTCAAACAGAACATTGATTGGATTAAGGACAGAAGCAACCATCTACTCCATTTGTAGATGTTGCTTCAAATTAAATGAGTCGAACGTTTGTCAAAACTGAATCATCTTCAGTCAGAACATATTATATTAAAACAAAGGAATGAAAAATATAAAGCTTACTATTCACATACATTTGTTGATCTCCAATCAAAATCAAACCAAGAACATAAATTGTAGACTGATCTTTTTAAGAGCATGATATCTAATAATATAATGCATTTGATTCAAGGAACATCATTATGATATTTTAATTTCTGTCCAGAGAAAAGGGTTTCAACAATCAGACTGGCTTCTTGAATACCGTTATTCATTGAATTCTTCAGTAATTTTCCTAGTTGTTTATAAGAATATGCATTCATTTGTATTAAATGTATACAAACACATATTTTTGCAAAAAATATAATTATGATTTTTACATACAGGGAGACACATTCAGAAGAAGCCTGCTGAAACTGGGGAGATTTAATGTGGGTAAATTGGAATACTCAAATGGTTCTGTGGTCTCATTAATGTGGGAGTTTCCTTTAATTATGTAGAATGCAGTCCATCTATCCCCATTCATTTTGTCAAACTCCTGTCTATGCCCAACATTAGATTAATTACAAGGGCATGCTCAACAAGCTGGGGGGGCCTTTCTTTTTTTGTGAATTATTTTCTTTTTTTAAATAGTATTTTCTTTTCCCAAATATATACAAAAATAGTTTTCAACATTCACCATTGTAAAACCTTGTATTACAAGTTTTTCTCCCTTTCCTCGGCCCTTCCCCTCTCCCAACACAGCAAACAATCTGATATAGGTTAAAAATGTGCGATTCTTCTAAACATATTTCCATATTTGTCATGCTGCACACATACAAAAAAATCAGATCAAAAGAGAAACCCGAGAAAAGAAAAAAAAAACAACAACAAGCAAACAACAACAAACAAATGATGAAAATACTATGCTCTATTTCACATTCATTCTTCGAAGTTTTAGCTCTGGATGTGGGTGGCACTTTCCATTGCAAGTCTATTGGAACTGCCTTGAATCATCTTTTTGTTGAAAAGAGTCAAGTCCATCACAGTTGATCATCACATAATCTTATTACTGTATACAATGTTTTTTTTTGTTTTGTTTGTTTGTTTGTTTGTTTGTGTCTGTTCACTTCACTCAGCATCAGTTCATGTAAATCTTTTCAGGTCTTTCTGAAATCAATCTGCTCATTATTTCTTATATAATAATATATAATAATAATTCTTATGGAATAATAATGTAGAATAATAACTTATTCAGCCATTCCCCAACTGAGGGTCATTCATTCAATTTCTAGTTCCTTGCCATTACAAAAAGGGCTGTTACAAACATTTCTGCACATGTGATCTTTTCCCCTCTTTTATGATCTCTTTGGGATACAGACTCAATAGAGACACTGTTGGATAAAAGGATATGCACGATATTTCCAAATTGCTCTCCAGAATGGTTGAATCAGTTCACAACACTACCAACAATGCATTAGTGTCCCAATTTTCCCACATTCCCTCCAACATTCATTATTTTCTTTTTACATCATCTTAACCCATCTGAGAGGTGTAAAATGGTACCTCAGAGTTCTCTTTAATTTGCATTTCTTTTTCTAAAATGGGACTATTTAAATATTTAATTTCCTCATCTGTTAATCTGGGCAATCTATATTTTTTATGTATTCATCCATTTCATTTAAACATCAGATTTACTGGCATACAGTTGGACAAAATAGTTTCTAATTATTGCTTTAATTTAGTGAATTATTTTCTTCAGTTACTTTTTATAACCTCCTTTTGCATTTGCCAATTGTACTTTTAAAGGAGTTGTTTTGTTCAGTAGATTTTTTTTTTCTATTTCGCCTATTCTATTTTTTAAGGAGTTGTTTTGTTCAGTATATTTTTCCCATCTTGCCAAATTTATTTTTTATGTAGTTGCTTTCTTTTCCAAGTTGTTTCCTTTTTCCCAAAAATTTTCATAATTCTTCTGTATAGCTCTCATTTCTTTTCCCCATTTTTCTTCTATCTCTTTTAAGATCCTTTTTGAACTATTCCAAGAGAGCCTTTTGAGCTGGAGAACAGTTCATATTCCCCTTTTATACTTCACCCAAAGGCATTTTTTTTTTTTTTTTTTTTTTGCTATACTCTTCTGGGTTGTGTCCTGATCTTCCCTGTCTCTACAATAGCTTTCTCTAGTCAGACCTCATTTTGATTTTTTTAAAAGTTGAATAATGTTCTCAGGGCACAGGGAAGATTGTCCTAAGCTTCTTTTGCAGCCCCTCCCTGACTACACTGGGGCTGGTGGTATTGTTCTCTTTCCCACCAAGTACTGGGTGGGCATGGCTAAGTCCTGCCTGTTATGTTGGGGTTAGGGGGCTTCTATAGTTGCGTTGGAGGTTTCACAACTGGTCTACTGATCCATTGGCTTTCTGAACCAGGACAGATTAACCAATACTGCTGTATTGCTGGGCCTCCCTGTGCTGCATTCCCCCCTGCCCAATTGAGACAGACCTTTCCTGAAGTCCTTCCTAGATATCTAAAGCCAGAAAATGATTACATTCTGAATATTTGTCAGTTCTGTAACTCCAAAAGCCATTCAGAGATTTGATCCAGTGTTGATTCTGAGGCAAGCTGGGAAGAGTTTGGGCAATGTCCTAGCTATTCTCTACCATCTTCCTTCTGTTTGAGGGCCTTTCTTAATATCCTTTCAATACAAGAATATCAGAGGACAACTCAGTTTTATCACAGTTAATCCTTGTGCTTGCTGTGTGATCAGCTCACCTGTCCATGTGTACATATTCCTAACAATTAGTCAACAAATATTTAATCCAATTGACATTTCAATCATCATTTATTAAGCACCTACAATATTCCTGGAGCTTGAGGAGACAAAAAATGAAAAAAGCAAGACAGTCCTTGCTTCTAAGAGTGGAGTGGGAGAAGACAAAATACCAAAGAAAGCTGAAAAACAAGAGCAGAAGAAGGGTGTCATGGTAGAGACCCCATGGCAGTGCAGTCTGCACTGCAGGCAGATGAGAAATAAGAAGATACCTGAGCTCGAGCCCCTCCTTTAAAAAAAAGTTTGGAGGTCATGGCCCTACTCTCCAGAGAGAAAGAAAGTAGGAATAAGGTAGAAAACCAAACCTGAGTGATGAAATCTTATAGAATGATGGGATTATCCCAATAAGGAGCCTCCTAAAGCATTCTGGACAAATCAGTCAGAGAAGTCCCAAGTAATATAGCCAATTGAGGAATTGAGGGGTTATGTATTATTATTATTATTATTTTAGTGCATGTTATATGCCAGGTCTTTGGCTAAGTGCTCAGAATACCAAGGAAGACAAAAAAAATTTCTTTGCTTTGAAATAGTTTACATAGTAATAGAAGAGGAAAAATATAAATAGTGAGGTACAAAAGATAAACACAGAACATTTAAAAATATTAATTAAATATAGAATACAGAATATTTTTAAGGGCAGTTTGCAGGGAAAGGCACTAGAATCAAGGGTAACAAGGCGAAGGCCTTTGGTAAAACATAGCATTTGAAGGAATTGTAAAAGGGATTTGGACTCACAATAAATATCTATCCCATAGCAACTCATTATATCCATAATAAAATAAAATGCTTATCTGAGTTTTGAAACAATGAAAACACTAGAAAGATCTAAATAAACAAATTCATGTCTGTCTCAAGTTCTCCTATAAGTATTCTTTCTTCTCTCTCCCTCTTCTTCCCTCCCCTCTCTTTTTTCAATTTATATAATTCATTAAATACAGGCTGAAGGATAATATTATGTAAAACCTCTACTGCAATGCTCTACTGCTGCATCATCTTTGTGTAGCTACAAATACCATGGCATAGAAGTGGCTGATTCCAACAGGTTCTACCAAGCTGGAAAGGCTGTGAATATGGTTTTAGTGATGGACAATGCCTGTTGTCTGGGTACAAGCATCGCTAAATTTAAGGTAGCATCATCAGTTTAGCTGCATAGTAATGAATATTTTGAATATGAAACTCTGAACACTATTGCCACAAGTGAAAATACATACCCATAAAGAACACAATGCATGTTCTATCATTGTTTAGTCATGTCCAATTTTTTGAGACTACATTCGAGATTTTCTTAGCAAAGATATTCAAATAATTTGACATTTTCCTTTCTAACTCATTTGACAGATGAAGAAACCAAGGCAAACACTGTTAAATGACTTGTCTAGAGTCAAATAGTTAATAAGGGTCAAAGGCCAGATTTGCAATCAAGAAGATGAGTATTTCTGACTCTATGTCTGGCATTCTATCCTCTCAATAACTTTTTAAAAAAGGATCTTAGGATTTATATCAAACTTGCTTTTATACAGAATGGTAATGGAATAGGAGAATTAGATTTACTCTTTATATTAATTGAAAGTTAGCATATACAATATATTTTCAAAGAATGAAATTCTCAGAGACCATCTGTTCATTTTGTGTGTGTGTGTATAACTTTCTCACCACTTTCTGTTAGGAGGCACTCTAGACTCAAGCAATGCCTCAGAGTTACTTTCTAAACATCTTTCAATTATGTGAAGGTTTTGAGAGAATTCAAATCTATAGCAAGCCTATAATATACTCAAGGAATAATAGTTTAAAGAAAAAAACCTCAATATCAACTTTGTTCAGTTGCCATTTTTATTCTTCTCATAAAATCTGAGTACAGAATGTGTAAAGGATAAGAATTTCTGTTGAGTCTGGATAAATGTCATTTAACTCCACAATCATGCACATATGGTATGACAATAGGTGGCATCTGAATATATTTTCCAATTAGCTACTGGAAGTTTATGTGAATTAAAATATGGAATGAATAATGTTAGGTTCCTTATTTTCATCTTAATCAAAATCACCACCACTACCAAATAGTTTTTTTTTTAATATTATTAAAATAAAGCTTTTTTCATTTTAAAATATAAAAGAATTTCTGCTTGGTACATATATGTATACAAATATAGATACACAATTACATGTTGTTTATTTCTAGATTACATATGTCTTCAGTAGATCTTCTAAGATAAACAGTAACTGAAATTTGGTAAAGCAAAACCCACAACCACCAAAAAGTTATATCTGTGTTCAGTAGAGTGATCTAATATTTATTCTCAAGCTACGTGCTAACTTTTTACATTGGAAACAAATCTGTTTGTGTCCAGTATCTGTGAAATACTTAATATGCAAAAAAAGAATAATTATAAATTTGGCAAAAAACAATAGGCTAATTAAGATAAGCATGCTCTGAATGAATTAAAAGACAATAGTATATCAGAAGTAAATACAATGGATAATAGCTAGATCTAGTCACCTTCTGAAAAAATAAAACCTGGGATGGTTCAAAACATGAGTAGGGAATATGGACACATACATGCAATATGAGTAACACAGACCATTAGGTGGAGTAGTAGCTGTTTGTACTTTGTTTTCAAAGAGGTCCATAACATTACAGAGGTGATATACCATGACCTGAGAGTGAATTGGATTTCACAGAGAGAGGGTTATGCAAAGTCACCAGTCTTACATTCTCCTCCAGAGCCATCTGGTCCAGTGGCAACATACAGAGATGGCCCTGGATCAGTGGGAGACCTTGAAGCTAAAGTCTCCAACAGGTCTCAGTTTGACTGAGGCAAAGTATAACAGAGCTTTGCGAATTGGAGTCAGAAAATCTGAATTCAAACACTTCTTCCCAACCATATTAGCTGTGTGATTTTGGCAAGTCACTCAGTTCTTCTACCTCAGTTTATTAGCCTATAAAATAGGGACTATAATAGTACTCACATAGTACTTATCTTTTATACATTCTGTACTCAGATTTTATGAGGATAAAAATGGCAACTGAACAAAGTTAATATTGAGGGTTTTTTTTTTTTTTTGAGTATGTTATAGGGTTGCTATAGTACTCATATAGTAATCACAAGGTTTTTATGAAGATCAAATGGGATAATATAAGCAAAGCACTTTGCAAAGTGTATAATACATTATAGGAATGTCACAAAAATCTATAAGTTTTAATAGCTAAGCTTTGAAACTAAGACTCTGGGAACTATCATAACATTATTATCAATTGCATTATGACATATATTAAAAAGTTTTTGAAGTTTGCCTTAATACTCATATTTCAAGGAAATAAAAAGATAAAGGAAAAGAATAAAAATGTGAAAATGTTCTAAAAAGCAAATGACAATTTAAATCCTTTAACAAACTGTGCTTGGGGAACATAATAATTACAGTGATTGATTTGATACTTTAAAGATTTACAAAGCATTTTATACCTATCATCCCCAACTAAATTTCTCAACACTCCTAAGGGAAAGGAGTTATAAGTGTTATTTTAGAGAGGAAATTGGAAGTATCATTTTACAGAAGGCACCATTTTACAGAAAAGGAAACTGAGGCTTAGAGTACTTAAATGGATTGCTTGTGGTCACATAGCTAGTAAGTGCTAGAGATAAGATTATACCAGTCTCAGATGACCAGATCTAATGTGTTTACACTCTAGCAAACTACCTTGAATATAGTCAAATCACTCAAGATAGGTTTTTTTTTTTTAATGCCATCCATGTTACCTCTTCAAAGTTATGTGAATTTATGTAGTTAATAAAATCAATTCTAAAAATACAAAAATCTTCCTGAAACAGTAAGGTTGGCTGTCTATTTCTCCAGGGTTAGCTGGAAAAAAATGTCCCACTATGCTACCCATATTGCCCAAGCATGAATTATTGACCATTGAGTTTTACTTGAAGTTACGAGTGTCTTTATGATTCAGCTACAGAGAGAAAAATAACAAGTTCCCAGAAAAACTGACAAACAGATCTGAAACACTGAGGCTCATTGACCTCTCCTCCACTGGTCTGTCGTAGCTATCCCAAGCTCAGAGCTCTGAACGTTTTAAGTTTACTGAAGATGTGATTAGTGCAAAATCTTATGGGGACTTAGTATGTCAGCTTAGATTAACATATAGATCTTTTAACTCTTCTCCCAGTCTTTACACTACACTATACTCCATCAATGAGTTAGCAATGAAATAAAATCATTCCTTCCAGAGGCCTTTTGAAGCTATATAGGTAACACTAAAAGGTCTCTGAGTATTCTTTCATATTGGTAATTCTGTCTCCTTTTATTGGTTAATCTATTCTATGCCATTCCTTCAGTCGATAGTATATCCAATTCCTAATAGTATTTTCAGTTTTAGAATATAATATTTATAATTCACACATAATTGCCTCATCTGAGGGCAAAGTCTATAAGCTTTCTGTCATTTATAGCTCTTTTAACCTAACTTTTAAGTTTGTAGATGAATTCTGAAGGACTTCGATTTTCAGAAGCAACACTTTTAAATAAGAGTAAACATTAGTATTGAAGGAAACAAAACCACTTCTTGATATCTGACTGAATTGGATTGGTGAATTCTACCCATATGGGCACAGGTGGTGCAGTGGAAAGAGTTTCAAGCCACGAGTAAGGAAGATTCATGTTCCTCAATTCAAATCAGGTCTCAGACGATGTTTTTCAGCTGCATGAATTTGGACAAGTCATTTAATTAGGTTTACCTAAATTTCATCATCAAATTAATTGGAAAAGGAAATGGGAGAAAGCATCAAGAAAACTCCAAACAGGGTCACAGAGATTTAGGGACATGACTGAAACAAGAAGGTAAACTGATAAGCAAAAAAGATTAAACAAGAAGGCAAATATCAATCTATAGACTAGACTTCCATGTTGAATACTTCTGTAATACACATATACATGTATGTATGTATGTATAAAACCTGCTTACTTAAGCCAAAGAGACTTGAAGGTAAGAATACCCTACCGTGTTTCCCTGATAATAAGACCTATCCCGAAAATAAGCCCTCCCCCGAAAATAAGCCCTATTGAGATTGCTACTGTAGTGAAGGTGATCCCCTGCGCTACACGCTATATTATGGTACCCTCTATATGTACCCTCCCTCCTCCCCCCCGGGTGAAACGCACGCCGCACTCCGAGCTGCATCCAATCAGAGCTGCAGCAGTGAGCGCATCATCCTGTTCTTCCCCGTGATTTGCTTGCTGGCGCCATTGAGAGCAGTGCAGGGGAGGAAAGCTGAGGCAGGACAACATAAAAACCCGGTATGTAAGCGGGAGTGAAGGGGCATGATGGAGAATAAAAGGGGCACTCAGGGACCATTGCTGTCAATGTTCATTAAAATAAGCCCTCCCCTGAAAATAAGCCCTCTGGTGTTTTTCTGTCAAAAAAATTAATAAGACAGTGGCTTATTATCAGGGAAACACGGGTAAGTACAGAGAAACATTGAGGTAATCTAATTTTAGAATATCTTTAGGGCCACATGACTCAACATGGAATAGTTGAGACAGACGCAAAGTAAAACCTTAAGCTAAAACATAAAAATAAATATTTGACTTGGGTTAGTGTATGGGTTCTTAACTTGGAGTCGATCAACATTTAAAACAAAATATTTGGAGGGCAGCTAAATGGTGCAGTGAATAGCACATGGGTCCTCAATTCAGAAGGATCTGAGTTCAGATCCAGATTCAGACATTTATTATTTAGAACTTCTGTGACCCCAATCAAGTCACATAACACTAATTGCCTCACAGAAAAAAGAAAAAAAAATTGATACCTATATGTCATTATAATTGGTTTCCTCTGTAATCTTATGTATTTTGTTTGTATAATTTAGAAACAGTATTCTGAGAAGGGATTTATACATTATGAGTTACTTGAGAGCAGTGTTTTGTTTTACTTTTCCTCACATCCCCAGCATATAATAGGAGTTTTAAAAAATTGTTGATGGGTTCACTCCAAAGTGGTTCATTTTAGACTTCTGACTCAGTATAAAACAGATATATTACCAGAAAATCAGTATTTCTGGGGCTTAATAAGACATAAATAAAATTTGTGGTCAAAACCTTGAAAGGAAAAAGCAACACTTTGGAGAATATAGCTCTGCAGTTGTGAACTGAATTGTTGGCAAGGACAGGGAGGAAAAAGACCAGTGGGAGGGCTGCCTTTCCACCTGGCATATATTTTTCTCAACAGGTGTTCTCCAAGTCTGTTCATTCTTTATGTACACATATTTATATATCTATCTCTCTGTTTAAAAAAAAATTACCTGTGAATTTTTATTCAGCATATGTTAAAAAAAAAAAAAAAGACCTTATGCTTGTCTATTCCAACTAACCAGTTATGGCAACATAAAAGTTCTATTACATGCACTGACAAAATGAATTTAGGAATTTTAGACACACAGCATTTGCTAAATTAAAAATCAGAGGAAGATTACAAAACAATTAAGCTCTATTTTTTTCAAGTTTTTTGTTTTTACTTGTAACATAAAATGTTGCTTTTCCTGTATGTGGCAGTGCCAGATTTTTAGGAATAAAGTCGTAAATGCAGTTCATTATGGGTAGTGTACAGACCACCAAGTTTGTGTTTGTACACACACAGAAAGGATAGAAGGAGACATGTGTTAATTGGTTCCACCACCAGCTGGGTCTTAATGTTGGTTCTAGCACTGAAAAAGAAGCAGTTCCCCTAACAGTTCTGAGAAGCTAACTTGTCTGAGTGAAAGGGTCAAGAGAATTTGGACTCCACCTTATTTTATACTCCAAAGAACAAAGGTATCTAGAGCCCTTTAAAAATGCTTTAATTTGGGGGAGCTAGTTGGTATCGTGGATACAGCACCCACCCTGAAGACACAAAGAACCTGAGTTCAAATCTAGGCTCAGACACAATTGCCTCGGCAAAAAAAAAAAAAAAAAAAAAGCTTGAATATAAATTAAGCATGGGTAATTTGGATTCCCAGAGGCTTGTCAATTTCCTTGGGTAATTAGATAATGTACTTATAGAATTACTTTAATTTTATTTATGTGGACTTAATTTATCTATACTTTATAACTTATATAGAAATAGTACATAAAATACAAATAAACTAAATTCTTTAGGAGTTCCCTTTCAGTCCCCTTGCAGGTTTGCTCTTGATTCAAAGTGCAATGGGGGTTCCATAAACAAAAGCTATAGGTTTAAGAAGGAATATAATTGTATCAACATACATGTGTACATATATGCATATATGTGTGTACACATATATGATATATACATACATACACTTAAAAGCTTTATGAAAATGTAATAATTTCTTCATCCAATTACTAGTTTATTTTTTATTGTTATTATGGTATATATATGGGTTGGAGGACTTCTTACTGCCCATGCAATAAATAATTAGTAATTTAACTTAAAAAGGAATTTCAAAATAAATTAATTATTTTAAAAATTGATTAAACAGAAATCTGTCAAACACAGTAGCTATCTTAAGGCAAGCTTAGATTAAACATTAACTTCCTCTGGAGCAGAAGGGCAAAAGGTCTCTTGATCCTGAAACTCAGTTCAAATACAGAATGATTCAAAGGTCAAGGTTGTTGCAAGATCTCTTACTTATTCTAAAATTCTCACACTTTTTCACCATGCCAGACTAAATTCCAGTTATTAGGGGTCTACTTTAATCAATAATTCTGATATATTAGGCCAGTTACCTTAGATGGAGGTTTGATATATAGTTAGGTAAGGACAATGGGAATCTTGTTCATTTCTTTATGCTTAATGTTAATTAAATGACAATTCTGGAAAATTAGCCTGCCTGAGTGAGAAGTCCATGGATTGATTAAATTAAATGTTAAGACACTTGGCTACCTTATAAGAGTTATGAACACTCCTAGTTTACCTCTGCTTGATAGTTTCTTCCTCTTGACATCAAATCTAGAGAACAAATATTTACTATGCACTTATTACATATCAAGCACTTTTCTAAGCTTTGGGAATACAAACACAAGTGGAAAGAAATCTTGTCCCTACCCTCAAATTCTAATGGCTTAAGTCAACATATTAAAAAAAAAAGTTGAAAAGAGATTCAGAATGTCAACAAAGGTACTAGGTCGGAAGATGCAGTAGATAAAGCCTGTAGTTTGAAATATAGCCTAGTGAGGTATGAAGACACATTTAACTTGAACTTCATTCTTAACAAGGGGATTCTGGGAGAAGCCAGGGACTATGCTAAGCACTTTCCAATGATCATCTCATATGATTCTCACAACAATAATAGGTGCTATTATTATGCCCATTTTACAGATGGGGAAATTGAGGCAAACAGGTTATATGACTCCTGGACCACACAGAGAGGAATTGTCTGAGGCCACATTTGAATTCAGGTCTTCCTAACTACAGACCAAGCACTCTGATTGCTGTAAAACCTAGGTGCCCCAAGATCAGTGAGAAGTTCAGCCTGGAGAAGAATTCAGAAATCAAAGGCAACCCCAAATTGATGATTGTCTGCACTTGGAGCTAAGATAATGTGGATTAATTTGGTTCAATTGATGCCCCTTTAACACTTAACTACTTCTATGAAGCTCAAAAAAAGCCTTGGTCTCCCATTCCACCTGCAACCATCTCTAGCTATCCTGCTCTCTATCTAGCCACTGGACCCAGATGGCTTTAGAGGGGAAAGTGAAGCAGGTGATCTTACACAGCACTTTCTCCAATCCAATTCACTTGCATGTCATGGCATCACCTTCTTGATGTCATGGTCTTTGAAAAAGATGAACAAGAGCTACAACCACTTAGAGTCTAAGTCAATTAACCCATTTGAGATTTAAGCAATTTCTTAATCTCCAAAGTTTTTTGTTTATGTAAACCTATTTGGCTAGTTCAGCGAGGTGATCCCATGACATGAAAGTGCATTAGATTTAAGTGAGGGAGGACTGGGCAAGGCCACCTGCCTCACTTTCCCCTGCAGAGCCACCTGGGGCCAGGGGCCAGATATAGATCAGGACGACTGGAGATGGACCTGGATGCAGTGGGAGATCTTGACCTTTTGGGGCTCAGTCTTCCCCAGATCTCAGTTTGACGGATTTAATGACTGACCATTTAATGATTAAGACCAGGGAGCAATTGAAGCAAAGAATCTCCTCCTTCATCTAGTCCAAAAAAATCTAAATAAATAAATGAATGAATCTGGGAGTGGAAGACTCAGAGTTTCTGGCTAAAGCAGAAATGATTGCTATTTATATTCAACTTAAGTCAGTCAGGACCAAACAATGAAGAAATGGGCTTGGCTTAGGACCTATTGGTGGCCAATTAGAATCACAATGGTTTTGATTTAAGGACCGGTCTTTAAGAAAGAAATCCAGCTACAGGTGAGAAGAGGGGATGGAAGTCATTATTTCTTTTTTGCTTTTGCATCCCAGAACCCACTTGGTGTCTTTATTAGTCACACAGTTGTATAGAAGTAGAGACTAAACTCCAGATTGCCTGACAGTAAATAAAGTGTTTATGTGAGCTGTTCTTTGCTTTTTTGGTATTGATTAGTTTACACCAGAAAGGGTTAGAGAATAGATTAGGTAAAATAGACCTGATGCAAAAGGATTTTTAGGCTTATATTTATTTGTGAAAATTGTATTATCTCTATTCCTTTCTCAATAGTCTAATCTTTAAAATTTGAGAGATATTTGCATAAACATGATGAGTAAACCCATGAGAACTGGTGGGGGAGAAAGAGACAGAAGAGAGAGAAAAAGAGCAGATAGATATAGACTTTTTTGAGAGGGAGAACTGAAAAGAACCAATATATAATTCAAATATAAGTTAACCTGAGAAGGAAAGGCACTAATGACTGGGATGGCTATGGGGCAAAGAGGCTTCTCACAACAAGTAGCTATGTCTAAGTATTGAAAGAAACTACTGTAAAAATAAAAATAAAAATTTTTCAGTGGGAGAAAACAAAAACGCAAAGAACTGTAAATAATGAGTCATCCTTAAGGAAAAATATGAAGATTAAATTTCATGTCCTACCTTTGACACTTGGGAACTAATGATACTTTGAGTGACAACCATTTAGGATCTCTAGTTAAGTCCCAAGAGTATACATTACAGAAATACAGTTTTCTGTTTCATTAAAACTTGGGGTCTAAATCAAATATTAAGAAATTGGACTAGATCATATTAAATGGCAAAGTAGGGCTATTGAAAATAAGTAGCCTATTTATTGGTAGGCTGTAGTTTGGTACAGACATTTTGGAGAAGAACCTAGCAGTATAGAATGCTAGTCACAAAACTGATCATACTCTATAAGCTAACAATATCATTGATGGAATCACAATTAATGATATTATTCAGTTGTTGGGATCATATTCCAAAATGCTATTTAAAGAAGTAAAGGACTAATCTTTCAAAAATATCCAGAGTACCTTCATTAAGTAAGAATAGTGAAAAACTGGAGGCAACCTCTATAATCCTGTAATTCTGTTTCTCTTAATACTTGCATGACTATGGGCAAATCATTTAACTTCCCTTGGCCTCAAGTTTCTCATCTGTATATATAAAAAAAAGGAACTTGTACTGGATCATTTCTGAACTCCCTTTTAGCTCTAAAATTATGATCCTATTATTGAGATTAGCTGAATAAATTATGCTGAACTTAATACTATTGAAGCAAAAAATGACAGTTCTGAAGAATTCAAAGGAATATGGAAATAAGAATATAAAATAGGAAAAGTGAGGCAGAAAAGCAATATTGACTACGACTATAACTATATTTTATATTAATAAAGGCAACAAATGTACGATATTAATCTAAGAAAGTAAAACAAGGTAAATCTGCTACTTATTATTTGAACTCAGGAATATAAAGCTTCCTGCATTTTAATTATTTATTCTGTAATACAAAATTATTTCATAATGAAATTTTTGGATTATATTGGCAAATTGTCCATTTTACTTCATTAGCTCAATTAAATTTAATGATTCAATCGGACAAAACAAATATTTACTGAATATCTAATATGCTTACTTCCATAAAGAATGTTAATAGCATGATTAACTGACTTTCATAGGGAAACTAGGATAAGGACTTAAATAAATATTAGAATATGATATGGCTGAAGGAGAATAACATGCCATGAAAGTTCTGAGGAAAAATCTAAATGGATCATCAGACACAATTGATGATATTATATTATATTTGTATATATATTTTTTCAAAACATACTATCTCATTGCATTCTGCAGGTACATGCAGTCCTGGGGCAAAGAGATATCAACTTTAAGTATTAGGGATACTTAATTAGTATTAAGTAGTACTCTCTTACAGCAAACCCAGATCAAATCTGTTCCCCACTTCACTGCAGTGACAATTGTTCATATTTCTATTGTAGTTTAAAATCTAGCACTTAGCACTTAGCAAGATAACCTGGCTTGGAATTAAAGTAGAAAGAAAACAGTATAAAAGGAGAATACTAGACTAATTTACTAGGAAACTTGTACTCTTATCCTGATTTTGCCCCATCACTTGAGGACCTTTTGAATCATGATTTTTTCCTCTATAAAATGGAGTTGTCTATAATTACTCTTCAAATTTAGATCCATGCCAGCTCCTTGGAAAATGTATTAGACTCTCTATATGTAAGAAGTTTGATGGCTTTTTTTCTTCAGAACATCAATGTCACTGAAAATATTTAAAATCTTAGCTACAAAAGAAAAGATTATTAGGACTACTACTATTACATGACAATATATAGTGCTTTGAAGCTTGCAAAGCATTTTTTCTCACCACAACCTAAGAAATAGATAGAACTAGGGCCATATATCTTTTATTTTCAACAACAGAGGAAAAGTTCTAGATGATGAAACTCCCTTTCACTAAGTTAGTACCTTCTCTGAAATGTATGTAATCTTAGATAATTCCGACCTGAGAAGTGAAAAATCAAGTGACCTTTTCAGAGATGCAGAAAAAAAATCTAAATCAGGCATGGGAATTGAAACCAGGGATGCCTGACTCTGAGACCTGTTCTCTCTCACTATACCACCTAACCTCTCAAGAGGCAGAGAATAGAAGTATTATTTATTCCATTTAATTAAGACTTCTGTCACAACAATTAATATATGATGAAGCCAGGATCTTAAGGAAAACAGGTCTCCTGACTCCAAATTCAGTATCCTTTGCACTATACCACATTTTTTTCAACAAATGATATATTATATTTGAATATCAAAATTTAAAATTTGCCATATGAAACAAAGAAAATAAAACATAGTATCATCATTATCATCATGGGTAACATCATTTAACACTTACTATGTGCCAGGCATTATGCTAAGTGCTTTACAATTATTATTTCATTTGATCCTCATAATAACCATAGAAGATAAGTGATAATATTAGCTCCATTTTCAGATTGGGAAAACTGAGGCAAACAGATCTCTATTTGCCTTAATACTCTGGAGAAGGAAATGGCAAATCAGTACAATCTTTGCCAAGAAAGTCCCATTGAGTATTGACATTCTGTAGTCCATGAAGTCATGAAGAACTGGATACAACTGAATGACAAGGAACTGCTTCATCATATATGCTAGAAAAGTGTCTTTCTCAGAACCTCAAAACATAATTGAATCAGGTAGAAGAAAATATTGTCATAAGAACATACCATATGAATCATTTCTACCCAGTGATTTCCTGTCCTTCATTATATAGATCAGGGAGGAGAAGCCCACAAATGTACCTCTAGATGGCAGGGTAGTACCACAAGGAAAGAAATATAAACAATAGAATAAAAACAAACTAAATTTCAATCTCAACTCTGATCTTGAACAAATTACTGGACATTTCTTAAGCCTGTATTTAATCTGTAAAAAAGGAATCATAACACTTGTATTGCCTAGATCACAAGATTTTGTGAGGAGCTTTATAAATCTTAGAATGCCTTAGGAATGTGTGTAATTAGCATCCCTCATTAATCAATTTCATAGTGTTTTCATTGATTCATGGCCAATTCTTATCCTTGACAGACTTCATCAATATCTTTTCAGAGACAACTAAGATTTTTCAGAGGCAAAATGCCATGGAGGAGTTTTAGGATCTTAGAAGCACTTCTCCACTGAGTCCTTTCTGCTCTATTCTAATCTTTTTATATCTGTTTTTGGGGATAGAGGTATCTACTTCTAATTTAGATCGTGGGGTTATCTCCTCTCTGACACATATATAATTTGCTGGGTTTTTTTTTTTTTTGGCATAGCACAGTACAAAGGGTAACTTTCCAGACATTGTGATGACAATCCTAGGGTCTTCCTGGGTTATTATGTCATTTTAGCAGTTAATATGTCCACTGGAGCCCAAACCATCAAAGCCTCTTAGGAAACGAGACCAGGGTTAGGGCCCCTGCACTTCATTTTCTTTCTTTCTAGTTAAATTTTCATTTTACTTCGGTTTTAGTGCACCTTTATGCAAAGGCAGTGATCACTGGGGGCAGTTTAACTGCTTAAAATCATTACTCCATGTGATTACAGGTTTTGCCCTGGGAGGATATAGCTATGTTTTTGATCTGGGGGGAAGTGGGGGAATGGAGACATTAAGAAGCTAGCTCAATATTCAGCATCTGAAATCAGGAGGGCCTCCCAGAGCAGGGCAGACCCCATCATCACCTGAAGTTATTGAGGGAGAGAGACCAGGGTTATGATGCTGTACAAAGAATCAGTCTACAACTAGCAGGAGAGTTGATTGCTTTACTTTCTTCAGTCAGTGTGCTAAACATAATTGTAGTGAGTATTGGAGCCTATTTGAAATATTTAACTTTTTAAAATATTTTGTTCACATATACTTTTATATCCTAAGTATTTTTTATTGTTCTTGTAGAAGAAGTAGTTAACAGTCTTATATCTGATACTCATATCTGATACTGAGTATTTTTTCTAGAAGGTTCCTTGTCAACCATATTTTCAGGAAATCTTAAGTATTAATAATATTTCAGTTTCGTTTTTGAAATGTCTCCAGAGTTTAGGGCAAAGGTAGAGCAAAAGCAATAGAGAAAAGACTAATTTCCATCTTTGAGGTCAGTCCCCCCACCCTCCATCAAGTTTCTTTGTCAAAAGGGGCCCTATGAGTTGAAGGGCACAAAATCATAAGATAAGGGATTGTCAAGGATTCTGTTGCATAAGATTTCATTTTAACTGGCATGGCAAGCGTGCTACTACTATGCTTTCTTGCCTTTCTCTACCTTAAATCTTTGAGAGTTCTTCCTCCATCATTTAGAGTCAATGGCCTGACAGTATCAGCAGATTCTCATTTTGCAGATGCGGAAATTGAAAGAGAGATTAAGTGACTTGTCTTGGCTCCCACAGCTGTTAATAGTGTGGCCTACAACCCACATTCTTTTGAACTGTGGAGCAAGGCCAATGCTAATTAATGCTGGTCTTTCATCCTCTTTTTTTCTCTTTTTCTTCCTCCTCCTCTTCATTTTTCTCCTTCTTTTCTTCTCCCCCCACCCCTCTCATCTATCTCATCCCATTCTCAATAGAAGCACTCATCTTTATTCTGTATTTTTCCTACTATATACTATGTTTTTCCAAATTCTATTTGCAATCTGTTTGGATAGATGAATTTACTTGCTGTTTATTATTTGTGATGACCTTTTGTGTAAATGTGGCTAGAACGTAGAGCTAAATCAAAATAGATTTTGAATAATGAAAAGATCCTTCAGCATTTTGAGAATGAGAAGAAAATAATTTCATTTTAATCTGTTAATCAAAGAAATTATCATTTCTTTATTGCTTAGTTGTGCATAACCATTTATGGTTTCCCTAGCAGAGATACTGGTTTAGCATTTCCTTCTCCAACTTATTTATCAGATAAGGAAACTAAGGATTTCCAGAGTTGAGTAATTTGCTTAGGGTTACACAGCTAATATGTGTCTGAGATCAGATTTGAATTCAGGAAAATGAGTCTAACTCCAAGTCAGGTGCTCTGTCACTGAGCCACTGTCTACCTATCTGTACTTCCCTCCCCATTCCTAAATTATAATAAAAAATAATAAAGTAATATGTACTGAAGCAATACAGACTTTAGTTGTTGAAATCTTAAAATTTTCCATCATTATTTAAAAAAGAGAAAACAAAACCAAGATTAATACTGTCTGGGCTTGTGTGTTTCATGTCAACAACAGAAAAGCACCATTCTATCAATTTCACAACAGCCAAACAATAGTCAAATTTTTTAAGGAAAAAAAATTAAGATCACTAGAATTTCAGAGTTATTTTTCATTCTTACTGCAATTTCCAGCCATTCTGCCCCTCCTTATTTTTCTAACCTACTTGACTTACTTTACTTCCTATGACATTATAGTCAACCAGCTTTTCTTTTTATCCTTGAGATCCTTTTACTTTTGCCTCATCATCTCAGATTCTCAACTCTTCATATTCACTACTCCACTTTCCTTCTCTATCTAATCACTTACCAAGTCTTTTGGGTACTATCCTTCTAGAACATCTTTTGATATTCCATAATTTATGCTATTCCTCTTGACTATCTTTTAGAATATCCAATCTTTCCACTTATCTAGCCTTGACTTTAGTTCAGGCCCTTATCTTTTTCCTGTTTGGATTGTTGATTTTGCTATTAGGCATTTAGGGTTTTTTTTTGCTAGGATATTGGAGTGATTTTTTTTTTTTTTTTAATAGATGATGAAGCTGAGAAAAAACAGAGTTCAGTGACTTGCCCAGGGTCACACAGCTAGTTAACATCTGAGGTCAGATTTGAACTCAGGAAGATGATTTCCTTCCTGACTCCCAGCCTGGCACACTATCTATTGCACCACTCAGCTGCCCATATAAGTAGAATTTACTCATTTATTTCAATCAAATGTCATGGAGTGTTGGGTTTTTTCCTATAGTAATGTTTCCTTCTTATTTAAAGATGATGCTTCTGAAAATATAAATCCTTCAGAATCCACCTAGCTGTCCTTATTGGACTATCTATAATGACATCCTAATTGGAGGCATATGATCTTTGTTTCGACTCTCTTCTATAATCCAGCTGTGAAATAGATGTTTCTAACTTAAAGCTACTACCATATCATCTGCTTCCTCCCTCCCCCCCCCCCCAGATACTCCAGTGGTAAAATTAAAACTTCTCTGTTATGTACTTTTCACAACCTGTTTTTCCACATTGATTCTACATTATTCTCCCTCATGAATCCTATATTTCAGATATTCTAGTCTATTTGGCAGTACTTAGCTAGTGCTTTGAGGTTTGCAAAATACATTGTGTATGTTAACTTAATTGATTCTTAAAACAATTCTCTGAGGTAGGTACTATTATTGTGAGGAACCTAAGACTGAGAGAAATGAAGTAATTTGAAATCTAAGGTAGGATTTGAACTTAAGTCTTTCTTAAACTTAATACTCTGCTCATTGAGTCACCTAGAGCCTCAGTTTTAAATATTTGTATATATCTCATAAGTACTTATATGTGCACATCCTAATAGTAGAATGTAACTTTCTGGAAATCAAGGATTGTTTTCACGTCACATAGGAAAGCAGGTGTCTGATAGTAGTAGTTACTTTAAATAAAAGGGCAAAAATGCAGGCCAGAATTGAGGATTTTAGGCCAAACTGTAGGATATGAGCAAAATTTGGAATTTGCATCAGCAGATGACATTTGGCATTAAAAGATCTAAGACAATTAGGAATATACAAACAGTAGATAGGAATGGAATTAAAGTATATTGGCACAAGTTAAATTCAGTATCCATGCTGAGAATGAAAAAATAATCAAGGAAATGGGGTTAGAAATTCAAATGTAAATGTAAATCTTCAAATAAATATTCTTGCCATATAGCACACTTTTTTTTTTTTTTAAATTAGGCTTCACATGAAACTAACAGGCAAAAAGATACTGGGTTACATCAAGCAACAGTTTTTCCAAGTAATTTTTATTGATTACATTTTCCTTGAAAGGCCAAGAAGAAGCTGATTCCCACTTCTAAGCCCAACCCCACTCAATTCCCTCTCCTATGTCCCTATCCAAACTATTCAACTCTACTCTCTGCTGATCAGAGAATCAAGCTGAAGCTTTTTCCATTCAAATGTTCCTTGAAGTGATCAATGATTTGCTCAAATATTTTCACTGTTTTAAAAATGTCATTCCAAAAAGTTTTCCTAAAAATTCATTTCTTATTATTGTTCTATGGGAAACGATGAGCAGGATGCATTCAGAAAAACTTGGAAAGTCTTCTAGGAGAGCAAGCAAAATAAAATGTACTGTGTACAAAGTTATAGCAATGTTGTGGGATGATTAGTTGTGAATGACTTTGATATTCTCAGTAATACAATGATCTGCAGGACTTATGATAAAAAATTCTATCTATACCCAGAGAACAATTCAAACTGAATACAGATTGAACTATACTTTTTTTAAACTTTATTTTTCTTGAGGATTTTTTGGGGGGAACATAGATTTTGCAACATGACTTATAGAAATGTTTCGCATAACTTTACAATTACTTGATCCTTATGACAATCCTAGGAGGTTATTATTATTGTGCCCATTTTACAGATGAGGAAACTGAAGCAAACATAGGTTAAAATATCTTGCCCTGAGTCACACCACTAATTAGTACCTGAAGGCACATTTGAACTTAGATCTTCTGGGCTCCCTTCAGTCTATACATTCTGTCATCAAAGCTTCCAGAATAACTACAAATAATGATGAATAAAAAAGCTGTTGATAATGAATTATTTTCTTATTAATTACTAACATCAGTATTTGTACAAGAGGAATATATACTCAATTGTTCTACTGATTTTATTTTATCAATGAACTTTCTATTGGTCTATAATGATAAATTAAATAGATTTGCAATGAAGATGTCTCAGGGAAAGGTACTTGGAAACACTGTAAAGACTGAGGAAGTGTAAGACTTCCTCAAATCACCTACTTAAGCAGGATGATGGCTTTGATGGAGAATGAAGGAGAAGAGTAGTTCTGGAAGTACATGTCCCCAAGACCGTTTGAGAAGCTCCGCAGGTCAAAACTGGTTTTATAATAACACTAACATGAAAATAGTTAGCAAACATTTATTAAGTTCCTACTACATGCCAGGAACTGTGGTAAACACTGGTTTAAATTCTAATATAATATAATATAAATTCAAATTCTAAATAAAATAAAAATTCTACTTAATCTTAAATATAATATAAATTTTAATAAAATATAAACAGAAAAACTTAAACAAACAAAAGCTCTTGGGGAGGGTTTCCCTCAATCATTTTTAGGAGTGTAAACAGGTCCTAAGACCAATTTGAGAACCACTGAATTAGAAAGTGTAAAGCAAAAGAATACTTTTATTTCCCTCCATTCAACACTTAACAGCATTGAGGAATTCATGTAAACCAGAGAAGACATACTCAACTCAATATAATGCTATCAAGAGAAGACTAAAGAGTAGAAGAATCTGTGTTCCCTCTGTATTCAATGAAAAGAAGTTCCTCTGTGGAACTGGACAAAATCATGGAGACAGTTTATTATGTAAAGAGGCACTGGACATAAGATTAACAGAGAACAAATGGATTACCTAATTTAGAGTCTAGATTCCCCAGGATCACAATCATGCACAGTCACTCTAGCAGGAAACCATAAACTCAGTGTAATAAACCAATAGTTACTTAGAGAGAAATGGAAACAGTGAGTACAGATTATTGTCAATTTTACTATTCTATGCTTTGTGAATTCATTAGAATAGTGTTGGAACTAAATGTAACTAAACTAATTATACTTCCCATTTCTGTCAAAGTGGATCATTATTGGATATTGTTCCTATGTTAGCTTGTAGATACTTTGTATAAATATACATATCTATCTGTTATCTCTCATGATAAAATGTAAATTTCTTGAGAACAGGGACTATTTAATTTCTTTCTTCTATCTCTGGTGCCTATTACAGTCCCTGCCACTTAGTATATACTAAATAAAAGATACTGGATTGATTGATATGGTAAAGGAGAGCCAAGAATTGAGTCTAAAGTAATGAATTAAAAAATACAGGAAAGAGTAGTGTATGAGAGTCTTTAGGTAAACTAAAGTACATCTTAACGTAGACATAAGGTACTGCCTATTAGGCTTCTCATGTCATTCTAGTGACCATTTAAGAGGCAAAATCTCACTCTTTATTATATACCTCAGCTTTCCATAAAGTGGTAAGGAGATTGCAACAATAGGAATACATTTCAGAGGCCTCTAACTGCAACACTATCTTCAAGATGTGCTAAGTCACGTTTTGATATAATTTTCTTTACTCAAGTGCTAGATATGAATATATACTCATGACATGAACATATCTGAAAGGAATTTATTTATCCTAACTTAAATATCTGATGTGGTACTCTGAGTGTTTTGGGAAGATCAGAAGTTTATCAGTGAAATGGAGGGAGAGGTAGTCAGGTAAGTTTATTTGAAGGACTTGTGCAGTGCTAGAAAAAATTAAAAGAAGAAAACTTCTGAAAACTACAAAAACATTCAAAAGAATTCACAAATTGTCTCCAAGAAAAAAAGAAACTTTTTTGCTTAGGTAATTAAATATGTTAAATAATGTGATTAATATATTAAATATATACATATTTAAAAGATATTAAATAATTCCAATTACAAACAATAAAGTATGCAAGAAGGCAAGAGGATGGATGGCTGATCAGGGGAACCTTTGCTGGTGCTAGACTTCATGGCCCATGGCTAATGACAAGAAGAGTTCCTAGGCTATGGCTACTGGTGAGGAGAGTAAGTACATGCCAGTGAGTATGTTCAGAGACTCAGAGAGAGTGGAACCCTGCTATATGTTGGTACTTGCAGAAAATCAAAGTCCCTGGTTTTGGTTCCAGGGCAGAGGGATGCACTGAAGTTTGCAGCCATGGAAGGAACTACAGGAAATAAAAATCATCTTCAGTAACAGCAATTCTGGGAGCCCTTGCTATGGCTCAATGTCAGAAAGGAATATATGAAATCAGATTCTACAGAAACAGATCAGAAAATACAATACTAAAAACCAGAAGCCTGAGATTTTATCTCCTACAATACTACAGCCCAATTATGATACAAAGTTAACAGACAAGAAATAAACCACTAAAAAAACAGTGAGTAATCAAAAGAGAAAGAACCCAACCAATTTCTACTTCAAAAGAAAAATGTTAAATGGTCACCTGGTGATGTGTGTATTTACAATAAGCCATCCTCATGCCTAGAATGTATCCACTCCTTCCTCCTGAAAAGCCTTCCCGATACTTCTACAAGGCTCAGCTCACATGCCATCTCCCTCTCTAAAGCTCCTCCCAGATTTTATTGTTCTCTCTTTCCCATTACATTGCATTAAGTATAAACAAATATCTACCCTCCAGAGGATAAGATCCTTAATGGCAAGGACTAAATCATTTTCATCCTGCCCTTAGCACAGTTCCTTAAACATAGTGGGTACTTTGCTGTTTTAAGTTAAACTTAAACACTCTTAAAAAAAAAAAAAAAACATTCACCTGCATTCTTTCTGTGTGTCTACATGCTAAAAGACAAATTGCACAGATATTTAGAATGCCAGAATCATAAAACTAGAAGGAACTATCTGGGTAATGATATGGCTTCCTCAAAGTAGGAACCCTTCCTTAAATATGCTTGCTGGTAAACATATAAACTTTGCTTAAATACTTGTAAGGTCAGAGTGCTCACTATTTCTCTGCTGGATTCAACAGGCATTTATTACTTTGTGCAAGGTGGTAGTGTTCAGTTATTTCAGTCATGTCCAATTCTCCACGACCCCATTTGGAGTTTTCTTGGCAGAAATACTGGAGTGATTTGCCATTTCCCTTCTCAACTCATTTGTCAGGTGAGGAAATTAAGGTAAACCGGTTAAGTGATTTACCCAGGGTCACATGGCTATTAAGTATCTGAGGCCACATTTGAATTTAAGAAGATGAGTCTTCCTAACTCTTAAGTGTGATGCTATGTCCACTGTGCCACCTAGTTGCTCTGTGCAAGACAATCTCATACATTTTATGACTGTTTTCATTAGTATTCTTCCTTACATTGAATCCATGCATTTGTTACCTATATCCACTTATGTGAACTCTATGATGTAATTAAACTCTTATATTATAGCTCCTGAAACAGGTAAAAGTCATTAAATATTTATTGATTAACACCATTGTCCACTATTTCAGTTCATTTTAAAACAGGTCTAATAGGCCGAATAAATACTCAGATTCTAAGAAAACATGTAAATTACAGGAAGGGAGGAAAGCTATTTTTTTTAAAAAATCAGTCATTTAACAAAGGAAAACAATTATAGTTATCTTTGTATTATAAAAATATTATAATTAATTGAAGACTATATTACATTTATTAAATTATTTGATATATTAAACCCCTATGGTTATGTAAGATTTATAAGCAAGTTAAAAGATACATGTGAAGTCAAATGTTAACACCTACAATGTAACTAAAATACTTGAGAAACAATGAAAAAGCCTTCTCTTCGTATGCTAAAAACAGTTAATAAGTGTTTAATGTGACAAGTGACTTCAAAACTTGCAATTATCCTACTTAAACATGTCGTCACTGATAGAAGCATAGGCAGAAGATAAAATGTGGTAGTAGGTGTTTTTATCTTCCTTGCCCCAATGTTCAACTCACTGTCCCCTTTATTCTTTGGAAGTGATTGGACTGTACTGGTAAATGAAGAATAAAATTAAAGTTTTCTTCACTACTTAATTGGCAATCTTGACTCTTAATTCCCTTGTTTCTTTCAAACTTTATTTTTCATCTTAAAATTCCTGTTTTAAAAATTAGAGCTATAATGTTGACAGAGATCCATGCATTTTACATACTCTTTACTTAGTTCTTCATTAATATCATAAATATCTTCTGAATCCAAAAAGAATCATTTCTAAGCTAAAGCCTATGTGGGTTGGACAATTGATATGAAGTGAACATAAAAGTTAATGCTTAGAAAATAAAAATTAATTTTAAGTTATATTGCCTATGGTTTTAATTCCAATATTCTCCTATTGATATTATATAGCTATGAATCATAAAACACCTTAGAATCACAGGATTTCAGAGCTAAGAGCCGCAGTAGCCCTCGAGTATAGCCTATACTCAGTATTAAAATCCATCTATCAAATCTAATGATTTGATCCAGTATTCTAGGCTGTAAAGATGTCTTTGAATCTATACTCTTATCATCCAGTTTGTAAGTTATCCCTCCCAGCTTTGTTATCTATTTATTTTACTACAATCTCAGAAGATTCATAAGAAAATTACAGGTAAATCAAAAAGCAATTAAAAGAAAAACAGATAGTTTGAGATTGAGTGTAAGGGAGATATGCTATGTTACTAACACTGACATGAAAGACACCATCAATGTCATGAATGTCCCCAAAATACATTATACATATCATACAGAATGAGTATATAAGATATGGATATCTGGAATGTTATTCTGGTAGCCACAACTTTTTTAAAATGAGAAAGACCTCTAAAGCATTTTATAGAATTTTAATATAAAGACATGGATGATAATCATAAATGCTGAAAAAAATTATAACATTCAATGGAGCATTCACTCCCTTCAGAGCACTGATTCATTGCATTATGAAGGTAGCCAAAGTTCTAAATTGCATACATCACAAAATTACCTGGTTTGATTTAGTCAGTGAACATAAAACAAATAGAAATTCATGATTCATTTATAATTAAGTAAATAGAAATGAAGTCTAAACCAACAAGTCAAAACAAGAAACATTTATTCCAGAGTCCTTAGTCTGTGTAGATGTGATAAAACATCAACTTATGTTTTATACACACATTTATAAATATAAATGTCAATATTTGTATGTATAAAATAAATAACTATGTAATGGTTATAAAATGAATATGTAAACAACTATATTTCAATGTAATTAGTTTATTTTGCAATCCTAAGTGGATTTTTTCTTCATTCAAAACTGTTATTCTGAAAAGAGGGTCACTGGCTTTACCCGAGTGTCAAAGGAGTCTGTGACACACAAAAAGATTAGGAGCCTCTTATTTCTTCTGTATCTGCAAAGTGTTTTTCACAATGCTAAGTATTCTGAAAGCTGTACAAGGGAGAGAAAATAAATACACAATAATTTCTAAGGTAAGAGGGAGGCAGATATCAGCTACTGAAAGGATCTTGATATGTCTCATGTAGAAGGCAATAATTGAACAGAACCTTAAAGGAAGATAAAAATTCACAGAAGAGGGGCAAAAAGAGAGTGAATTCCAGACACAGGACTGGGGAGCATGGGGAGGAAAGTGAAATAGGGGATAGAATGTTATGTAGGCCAGTTTGGCTTGAACAGAGTGTTTAAAGAGTGATATTCATGTAGTGAGTTTGGAAATATAGTCTAAAGCGTCTAGAAACATATTATGAAGGGCTTATAATGCCAGACAAGTTTTTATGTTATTCTAAAAGCACCAGGGCACAATTAGGACTCCGTGAGTGGAGGAATGCTAATAATATCAATGTATCAGTTGCATGTAGATTGGAATGAAGAAGAGAGATTAAAGATAAATTAAAAAGTTATTACAATAGTTCATAGGAGATGTCATGAGGATATAATAGCAGTGTGGATTGAAGAGAAGGGAATAGAAACAAGAAATGTTGTGAAGATAGACATATTCATATTATTTATTTATTGGTTGCAGGATTAAATGCCTGAGGATTGGGGAAAATCCAAAGTTGGAAACTGGATGAGTGGAAGAAGAGTGCGGTCCTAAGAGAAAATAAGTATATTAAGAAGGGGAAAAGATTTGGGGAAAAAGAATTCTATTGAATTTTATTTGGGATATGCTGAGTTAAAAATTCCTATGGTCACCAAGCTGGAAATGTTGAATAAGCATTTCTTTTTATAGTACTGAAGCTCAGGAGAGAGATGAAAGTTCTATTCAGATCTGGGAGTTTTCCTATCTTCTATCACAATGCCTAGTTTAAAATTCAAAAAATATAAACTATTCAAATTAACTAAAAAACAAAGACAGAACCTAGACAACCATTCAATAGAAAAAGAATTCCTTAATGGAATATTATTGATCTATAAGAAAGAATGAGCAGGTGGATTTCAGAAAAAAACCTGTATAGATTTACATGAACAGATGCTGAGTAAAGTGAGCAGAACCAGAATATTGTATATAGTCACAGCAACATTATATGGATGAGCAACTTAAGCTTTACTTTTCTCAGCAATACAATGATCTAAGATGATGGATAGTGCTATCCATATTCAGAGAAAGAAGTAGGGAACCTACAGATTGAACCATACTATTATCACTTTTGTTATTTCTTCTTTTTCATGGTTTTTCCCTTTTGTTTTGATTGTTCACAATCTAACTAATGTGGAAATATGTTTAATATGACTCTACATATCTAATCTATATCAATGTTTGCCTCATAATGGAGGAATCAGGGAGGGCAACATAAAAAATTGCAATCAAAATCTTATAAATGTTAAAAACCAATATTTTTTTTTTAAAGTAAGAGAATTCCAAAAAGATATAAAGAATTGCACAGCAATTCCACACCATGATAAAGAAAGAGATCCTAATTTGAAAATGTTGGGAGAGAATGGATTTCTAATGTTAGCCAGTTATAGTAGCTTATGGACATCAATAGAATTAAGGATGTTTATGTAACACCTCATGATGTTTTCAATTCCAGAATTTTACCTTTGTTGTGATATTCCTTCACATCTTCTAAACTGAAGAATTCCTTTCTCCCTTATTTCAAAGTTTGCATGGACTTAGTGTTTTTGCTGTTGTTCAGTTGTTTTTCAGTCATTTTTGATTCTTCATGACCCCATTTGATATTTTCTTGGCCAAGATACTGAGATGCTTTGCCATTTCCTTCTCCAGCTCATTTTACAGATAAGGAAAATGAAGCAAATAGGGTCAAATGACTTGTCCAAGGTCACACAGCAAGTTTCTGAGAATAGATTTGAACTCAGGAAGAAGAGTCCTCCTGACTCCAGATCTGGAGCTCTATCCACTATGCCGCCTAGCTTACCTAAACTATTTCTCATAGAAAAAGTTGGAACAATGCTAGAGAAACATGTTAATATTTAGGAATACAGGAGTATAAAGTTAAAATTTAAAGATATCTTAGAGACCGTCTAGTTCAATCTTTCCTTTCTCAGATAGTATCCATGATTACATAATTCTGATTCTGAAAAATTACCACTCTAGTTTATCAAATGTTCAAATTCAAAAATCTTTACCAAACGTATAGTCTTTGATTAAAGAATGCAATCAGGTTGGATGAATATCAATATAATATTTTTGAGGCAATCAGAGTTAAGGGTTTGTCCAGGGTCACTTAGTTAGTAAGTGTTTGATGCTGGATATGAGCTCAGGTCCTCCTGATGCCAGAGTTGGTACTATATCCACTGAGCCACCTAGCTGTTCCTACTAACAATGTAACCCTGAGAAACTAATTTAAAGATTAATTTATTCTGTAATTTTCCAGCTTTGTATGATGACACTATGCAAAGTCTTTCAAAAATCTTTTCAAATTGATATATTCAATTTTTACATCCTCCTACTTTTTAATATATTTCTCCTCAGAAAACTATCACAAACATTTTTTGTTTGTAATAGAAATAGAAAAAAAAAAGTTCACTAAAAACAACCATATATCACCCAGGTCCTTCAGAATTGCAGTATTACAGAACCAAAAGACCCTCACTGCTATAATGAAAGAATGGAGATGCTTTTTTTTTCCAACTCCTTTTCTGGGTCCAAACTTGGTCGTTACAAATATTCAGTATTCAGTTTCAATTTTTAAAATTACATTGTTGTAGTTATATGTATTATTTTTCTGCCACTTCATCAATTCATACAAGTCTTCCTATTGTTCTCTGTATTCTTCACATATTCTTCACAGTCATTATTTCTTATGCAGCACCTGTGTTCAGAGTATTGTTATAGAAACAGAACACCCACATAGATGCTTTCCCAGAATTCACCAGTTATATGACATTTTTGAATTTGCCTTTTGAGATCAATGGGAGAAAATGAGAGAAAATCTAGAAGTGAAGGTTTTACCCTCTGTCTTAAGAGCCCTGTAGAAGCATCATAGGGTTGAGCTGGGATATTCGAGGAGCAGGTGGTACCATAAGGTATATTATCACTTGTCCTGCAGCCCTTTGTGCACAGGGACTAGTTGGACTTTTATGAAGTTGCAGACAATTGAAAGTGATGATAAGCCAGAAAATGTAGACAACAATTCTGGACACCTCCTTTCCCCAGGAAGCGGCCCCCGATTAACTACTAAATTTACTAAACTTCTATTTTTCCTCTTTCCTGACAAGGGTGAGGAATTAGCCAAGAGCATAAGCTGCTGCCTTTATCCTAACTAAATGAACAATCCCTCCCCTAACCTTTCTCATTCTACTTTAATTACTATCACTTTCTTCCTCTTGATAAAGTAAGAAATTGGCAGCTGCTAAGTCTTGTTTGTGCAATCAGTGCTGACTTAGAAACTCTGAAAGAGGTTTTGATTCTTTTAAAGAGATGGAATGCACATCTCAGATTCAACATGGCTAATGAAAGAAAAAAGAGACACTTATTCCTCTAAAAGAGGGAAGCATAAGGGTATCATAGGCCTAGACAAAGTTTCCATAAATAATAGATCTGATAAGCAAAGAGCATAATGCAGACACACATAACACATTTATATTCTCTCTCTCTCTCTCTCTCTCTCTCTCTCTCTCTCTCTCTCTCTCTCTCTCTCTCTCTCTCTCTCTCACACACACACACACACACACACACACAATTAAGATAAACTCTTGAAGCAAAATCAGCAAACCTTTCCTTAGAACCAGTTCCCAAAGGAGAAATTGTCCTACAACTGGGATGCATCCCTTGAACATGCTTGAAGGAAAATAAAATGCTACAAGTGATCACCAACAAAATTCTTACAACCCTTGTTCAGGAGCCTGATTTGTTACATGTGGGGACTTTGTCTTTGGAAAATAATCA
The DNA here is from genome assembly GCF_016432865.1 of Antechinus flavipes. Classification (NCBI taxonomy): domain Eukaryota; kingdom Metazoa; phylum Chordata; class Mammalia; order Dasyuromorphia; family Dasyuridae; genus Antechinus; species Antechinus flavipes. The sequence goes on from NC_067398.1 coordinate 184,665,672, forward strand.
TCTTTGAAAACTTTTTTTACCTGTAGATTTCTTATCTGTTACAGGGATTTGTGTTTCATTGTTTTTTTTGAAAGATTATTTCAATTCTGTCTGTGATTGAGATATTAGTAATGGTTTTAATATGAATTAATCCCTTACTCTGATTTTATTCATGCTAGTCAGGAGGAATTGAATCTCATTCACATTTCTAGTACTTTTATATCTCATTTGTTTAATTTTAAATATTGATATGTGTATTTGTTGATTTTTTTCCAGTGTGGCATTTTAAATCTTGTTCTACTTTGATTGTCTTGATTAGTGTTCATATTGTTTTGCTTTCCCTGGAATTTTCATTGCTCCACCCTGGAAATTTTGAATTACCTTGTTTTTGTCTCTATTATGAGCAGGCTTATAAAAAACTCCTTTTGCATTCATTGTCCAGTTTTTATTTTTAATTTTCCATTTTGTTGAGTGTTCTCACCATCCTCGTAGGACCAGTCTCTTTTTTTTTTTTTTTCTTATGTAATCTATTGTTAGCATGAAAACACTTAATGCAAATCATTTCATAATGTTCCCAATTGATGAATTGTATGATAGGTTTTAGGGGTATATAGCTATAAGCATATTTTGATTCTTACCTACAATTTTCAATATTATTTTCAAAGTGTTATTTCATGAAAAAAAATGATTCTGGTTTGTATGATCTTGAATTTATTTTGGCTAAGTCAGGGATTCTAAAATTATTTAATCTCAGAACTTAAAAATATTCTTTAAAAAAAAAACCCAAAGAACTTTTGTTCATATGGATTACATCTATTGTTATTTTTGTAATAGAAACAAAAGCTGGTACATTTTAAAAATGTTTATTAATTTATTAGAAATAACAATAATAAACATTAAAATGACATTGTTTATGAAAATAAAAATTTTCAAAACAAAAAAATAGTGCAAATAGCACTGTTTTGCTTATTTTCATGTCACTTTAATATCTTATTTAATAGAAGAATCTGGATTTTCATATCTGCTTTTCTATGCAATCTGCAATATGTTGTTTTGATTGAAGTACAGAAAAACAATATGGCCTCAAACAGTTCTACAGTTGGAAAAGAAGGTTTTGTTTTTTTTTTAAACAGATGAATGATATTATGAAAACAGTTTTGACCTTGAATTCCCCCTGAAAGAGGACCCCTAAGGAATCTGTGGATCATACTTTAAGAACTGCTATGTTGCACTGCTATCAAAAAGCTTATTGTTATGTAAATTACATGCAATAATTTTATATGGTCTTACTGTGGTACTATTACAACTTCTCATAATAATCTTCTATTACATTCATCTACAACAATTTGTTTAGCCATTCCCTAAGTGACAAACAGCTACTTTTGTTTCTAATTCATTCATATATATATATTCATGTATATATATGTGCAAATATATACACACACACACACATATATATATATATATATATATATATATATATAATTTTTAAACATATAAAACATTTGAAAATTGAGTAAAGGATTTATATAGAGAGCTATGAGTTCCATGAATGCAAAAAACTTAAAA